>NC_136515.1:3828942-4201442 GCF_053919585.1 Euprymna scolopes | reverse complement strand
TTTTATTATTATTATTAATGTTATTATTACGGACAATTCTAGTACGAATTTTAGGAGCCTTAAACCTATTTTTGTTGTATTATCCAATAATTGAACAAATTTAATCAAAATTTGTAATTTAGTTTTAACACTTACATAATAATTTAATGTATTTTATGTTTTACTATTTGATAGTACAAGAAATGTATTTTTTTTTGTTTCGTAGTAAGTGTTAAAACTAAACTAATTGCAAAACGGGAAAAATTATTGTTATACAAATAGTAATCGATTACAAAATTATAAAAATATACTGTAAACAGGAACGCTCAACAACACACACATCGACGAACCATAAAGGAATCGGATAGGTATGATGGTGTAAACAAACTAACGGGAAAAATTATCTATAAAGTGAAAATGTATGTATGTATGTGTGTGTGTTCGCTTTTTCTGTGTGTCTACAAAAGGCTTCTTTCAGAGAAGCGGTCGGTCGGTTCACAACTTTTTAAAACTTTTTATATCACATACAAGTCGTAATATCTCAGTTAACAACGAAGCTCGCCTGTCTATTTAATTTGCTCGATTTCGGGAAGATAAATATTCAATATCTGTTGCTCGCTGCATGTGGCTTAGTCTTTTTCCTATAACATCTTCGGGGGGAAAAAAAAAGCATTCAGCAGTAAATGAATACTATCCCGCAGTCAAAACTTGACCTCATTTAAAACGGGCACCTGCTAAATCCAACTAATTAAATAAATTCAAACGTGTTTCCGTTAGCATCTCGCGGTGGGGCAATGGTTAACATCACACGTTTTTTTTTTTTCACACTTTAATTTACAACTTTGCCTCAACGGTCTGGGTTCGATCCTTATACTTACTTTTTTTTTACCCCCCCCACACACCTCCAAACACCCAGACAACGCCAGGTACCCCTCGCTAGTAATATATAAAATATAAGTAGTAATTGATTACAAAAATATATAGACTGTAAACATGAATGCTGAAATGAAAACATACTCACAAACCGTAAAGGAATTGAATATGAATGTGTAAAAATAGAAACACAAGTAATTAAAAATGTAAAAAAACTAAATGTATCTATATTAATAAATATCTAGAGAAGTAGCATTTTAGTAATGTGTATTTACATCGAATAAATTAGGATTTACATCGAATAAATTAGTAATGCCAATTTATGTAAAAACAGAAGTTGTTTTTTGTAATCAGATGCATTGTCGGGCAAAAAATATTCTGTTGCGATGCCATATTTTAATTGTTGGTTAAACATTCATTTAAGTACAGAAATCTGGAACAATAGAATTGTAAGGTCTTAATCAATCAGAATGCGTGGACTTTGTCAAGGGAGCATTTGTTATTTTGGTCTCGCTAATTGGAAAGATTATGTTATGTCTATATAGCTAATAGCAAGTTACGGTCAGTGTAATCACAGTATAGTTGGAAAATGTAGAATTGAACCCGGTGTCAACTGGTGGTGGTGGAAGAGCTTAATATTTATAGAGAAAAATTAGAACTCTTTCCTCTGAAGATATTGTAATTGTGATGGTGTTGCTTGTAGGATGTAATGTAGCATTTTATTATCACGACTGAATGTGTATGTAATAGTGGTCTTAAGTTGCAGTAGATAGTGACTAATATACACATACACACATATATATAATAATAATAATATAAAAGTAAATGGTAGTTTGCTTAAAGCATTGCTGGTAAAGGAATATAATGAAGTTTTAAAAGCCAAGGGCAATGCGGAAAGGACCAGAATCACAAGCGGAAAGAAAGGAAAAACAAAGAAACAAATAGACGGGCATGTTGAGTAAAGAAATGTCTAACTTTATTCATTTATCACTCCTCTCATTACATAAATAATAATAAGTTATTGGTATATCCGATGTATATAAAGTCCGTTGGTGGTATGGAACTTTGATTAATTTCGAGAGAAATACCTCCCTTTTCAAAAAGAAAATAAAAGTATATTCAAGATGGCGAAAGAGACCAGGAGCGCAGATAGAGGTTAGAACCGCAGTAAGATGTGTCTAGTTAAAACTGTAGGTAACTGGGGATATTTTCTTGTTATTAATATCTATTGGCCATATTTTTTTAATCTTGTTCAATTTGTTATTATTATTATTATTTTTTTTCCTATTAGGAGATATTTTTATGGTAAAATTTGTTATCCCACTATGTTAATGTATTTTGTTTATTTATTTGTTTTATTATTATTATTGTTTCAAACTAGCGACGCAGCTAAGATTTTTCTTTTTATAGTATTGCAGTAAAAATCCGGGTAACTTATGGTGTAAGGAAGATAACTATGTTTAGCTTTATTTCTTTAATTTTTATTATTATTTTTTTTGTTTCTAACTTGTTATAAATATATATTTTTTGTTGTTTATGTTTTTATTTTCTATTTTTATTTGTATTAATGTGTAAAGGGACTAACTGGGCTTAATTTCATGTATTTTCTTTTATACTTTGTGGCTATAATATTCTTTCTTTGTTTATGTTATGGGGTTAAATGGTAATAAACGAAGGAACAAAGGATTTTTAGGAACGAAACATATGTTCACATAAATTACAGGCAAAGTTACTTGAGCATATCCATTCCTCAACGGTAGGACATTTGCACACGTCCAGCTTGGTTGCGTGCCAATCTCAGACTGCCGGGCACCGGTCTCGATACTGGAAGTGACCTCACTAGAGGAAGTGACATCATGAGATAGTCCATTAATCCCATGGAGGGGCATCTGATTCTTTAATTTAAATGAGTTTAGTGCTATTAATGAATAGAATAGTGTTCTGGTGTCTACATATATGAAATCTAAATATAAATTTTATGCATGTGTGTGTATTAATATATGTATCTTACTATCTATCTTCTATCTCATATCGTATGCTCTTTTGTCTGTATCTATTTATATGTTCGTATTATAATCTCATCTCTTTGTTTACCGTAATGTTTCTATGTACTTTGTAGTCTATGCGTATGTTACTGTGTGTAGTAATTTTCTTTTTCATTTTATATTTATTTTTTATTAGATTATATATTATTAATTTCTTTTTATATTTTATAATTTGTATATCGTTGTTACTATGAGTTCTCTTGTTATTAGAGGTCAAAGGATGAAGGGAGAGCTCAGTTCCAGCCTGTTATTAAGGGAAGGTTTGTGTTTGGAGATAACTTCAGTCAGAAACCTTGGAAATCTCAGAATTGCTGAAGCACTCTAATTCTGAGATTTCCAAGGTTTCTGACTGAGGCAAGGATACTAACGTAGATGTTATGTTATTGCATGAAATAATATGCTTGTGGAATGAGGAGATTATAGTGTTTATGTTCTTTAATGCGTTGGTGTCGTGGTACTCCCTATTTAGGATTTGTTGCATTTAGTCCATTGCAGGTCATTGAATCCAATTTGAATTCAATACTGAAAATTATCTTCCTTTTAATAATTTTATTTCGTTGAATACCTACATTTATCCTTTAAGTTTTATGCACATTTCGCAATGCATAATGAACTTTAACCTGAAGAATATTTCAATGGAATAAACGTAGCGATGTTGTTTCTGTGCCTTTCTGCTGTGTGTTCTGGGTCAAACAATCCAAGATTTTGCATGAAACTGCTGTCTTGCTGTGCTCAGTTTTCAGGGTAAGCACCTGCAATAGTGCTGCTCAACAAATAGCTGCTACTAATGATGAAGGCTTCATGTAGATCAGACCATCCTGAGGCACAATCTCTGAGATCTATGCAATTGTGAATGGCTCACTATTATGCCACTCCAGGCACCTTAAATCTGCCCTGCTCCCACAGAAACAACCCCTTGAGGAAGCAAGGGAGGCCAAATGGAACATCAATATGAGGTCACTCAGCTAGCAGGATGAAGAAGTGGAAATTCACAATACAACGGGTAACACAGGGAGATATACATCCTCGACCCCCCCCCCCACCGTTAAGACAACCTTCATGTCGCAGAACAAGAAGGTCAAGAAACTTATCACCACAAATACGTGGAAAATCTTCTAAAATGAAACACATATCAAATCCATTGCCAAGGTCATTGGAAAAATGGTAGGATCCTTCTACCGCTCCAGTAGATATCTCACTCTTGATGTAATTCTCTACCTGTATAAAAGCCAGGTACGTCCAAGGATGGAGTACTGTTGCCACATCTGGGCAGGAGCTACTAGAAGCAGCTTATCCATCCTTGACAGATTTCAAAATAGACTTTGTAGCTTAGTGGGGGATGCCCTTTTCTCTTTCCTGCAACCTCTTTCCCACAGAAGAAATGTTGCAAGCCTGTCTGTGCTTTATCATTATTTTCATGGCAGGTGCTCATCTAAGCTTCAATCTATGGTCTCCCTTCGTCAAACTTTCACAAAAAACACTCGTCTAGCTGAAAACACTATCAATAATTTACCACATTCTTTATCTGTGCCTACACCAAAATGTAAATTCCATGAACAAAGGTTATTTCTTAGAACTGCACGCCAGTGGAACTCTGTTTCTATTTGCCTGCTTTCCAGCTGACTACAATTGATTGTCTTCAAGTCCAATGTAAACAAGTTCTTGATGAACGATCCCCCTAAGTAATCCAATTTACAAAATTTCCACTACTTAGGTTTACTACTCCCATTGACTACTCTACACTCATTAACCCTTATGCTCGAGTGGCCTCCGGGCCTTGATAAGTGGTGATTCCTATGTAAAAAAAAAAATTGTGCAAGTTCTCTCGTGCAGAAAAATATGACCACGACATTAACCCTTATTTTTATGTGATGATGGATTAGCAACTTACTTGAGATGGTGAAAATCATGAGCTTCCGGAGACGGCAAGAACGGAAAGTGGTATCCGCTATGTGCCACCGTGGTTGACGTGAGTACCAACGCGAACCAAAGCCAAGCTGTAGCAAGATGGGATCCCATCATGATCGGTCCAATAATCGGCGGCAACATATTGCTAAGTACATGTTCGATTGGATGAGCATACACGGAGACAATTCCGACGGGGGCCGTATATTCGTGATGAATTTTGTGGATGTATTTGTATAGCGAAGGATGATGTAGAAGCCTAAAAATAAAAATACAAAATTTAGTAGACTTCAAAATATACATCGGTTTGCCAATCATGCAGTATAGTTACCAACTGAGAAATCGAAAAAACAAACAAAAAAATTACAATTGTAATGTTGTCCAGGAACCAACACGTTGTAGGCTCAGTCGCAAAGTAGATAAAAAATAGAAACGAACTTCAAATCGCTTTTTCTTTTTAATAACGACATTTCCTCATTGTTACGATCATGACGTCACCCACGCAATCATCTTCTCAAGCGTCATTTCCATGTCTAACGTGATCTTTTTTTCCCCTACCGGTGACGTCTTGAACGTGACATTTTGAATGCATTTGCAAATGCGCGTCTGAGCTATGTTACACAATTTCCACCAAATACATAGAAATTTAATTTTCTACCAACCTGTATAATTTTAAAGTGTTAAAACTGTTTGCAAAATTTATCTCTGAACTTGTTATTTACTTAGCTTATCCTGTAGTCCAATGATCGTCTTCGTGGTCACACAACAATAAAAAGATAAGAAGACGGAACCTCAACAACTGATGCTTGTACCTATTTACTATGCCTCCCCACGGGACAGAGTTAGACACCAGGGTCGTTTTTTAACGTGGAGAAAAGGTACAAAAATAAAAATTGTCCCAGTCGTGAAGGATTTCTCCTCCACCGAAAGAGAACAAGAAATAGAAGTGCAGCATCTGAAGAACAGATACTACACTTTGAGATATTAAATCTTTTATTCATGTCTTGACCAAGCGGTCCCCAGTAATAATCTTATCAGCCTGACCTGCACTCGTCTTACTTTTACTCCTATCTTTCTTGGCAGCCAAGAAATCCAAGAAAGTAAAATAAAAAAAATAAAAAATAAATTAAAAATAAAAGCATCTTACACCAGCAAAAGGGAGATAAGTCATAATAAATCTATGCTACGCTAGATAAAACACCACTCATATTTGCTGTCCCATTATATCCTTGTCCATGAATATCATCTATGTTTAGGTTATTTTATGTTAAGCATTGACATTACTTCATCGTTCAGTGCCTTGATTGCACATTGGATACGTGCTGGAAACGCTCTCTTATGTAGGTATTTAATTATTATAGTAAAAAAAAAAAAAAAAAAATTATGACAGCCCCTTTAAGAAATTCGTTTCTTATCGTTGAGCACTTTCAGTTGAATTAAAAAGTCGGTCAATTTAGCTCTTATGCGTAGATCATCGTATAACGATTTGATCACTGTCTGCCTGACGTAATGAACATTTAAATTAAAATGTTTAAAAATTCAACGCTATTTCACACGGTTAATAGTAGCCGAATGGATACGGCCTCCGCTAATCGAGCCAGAGATGTCTCGTGTCGCGGGGTTCGAATCGTTCGACTGGTAGTAATCGTGACACCCTGCACTGAAGAATCCCGAAAGGATGAAACACTAGTGTCTGTAGGTATTTAATTATTATAGTAAAAAAAAAAAATAAATATATATATATATATATATATTACAACAAAATAGAATTGTTCAGCATGTGGTTCATCCATGAGAATAAAGTTTCTTGAATTTGTGGAAATGCGTAGCAAGTATGATAGTGTGGTTAAACTGCGCCTTGATATACTTAATAATAGGCCATAGAGCAGAAGTAGACGTGTAGACTGTCAGCTCAACGGTCAGGTTTCAATCCTAGTTTGAAGCACTTGCTGTTTAGCTGCACTGATGAGCTGTACACAGAGAAACAGACCTGTTTGCGTTAAATTAAATTTTTGAGATAAGGTCTGATTGTTCATATTACTTGTATTAATTCCGACTATTGTTCTCATTTTATACAACGTTTTAGTTGGATTGTCCTTTGACCATCTTCAGGCATGTTGGTTGTCGTTTGGAAAAGAAAAGAGAAGAGTTACTGGCTCTGTATTCTGTTCTAAAGCGTGATCAGCATTCCCGAGTGGGCTGTGGGCATTTGTTGTACAATCATCGAGAACTGTTGTCAGAAATAGATCTAGGTTGGTTGGTTGTTTTGTTTTACGGCATATCAACCCTTTTGGGTTATTTAATGCCGAATCCAAAGATTTTGAAGAACAATTTTTTTTTTTTTTTTTTTTTTACACAGTGATCACCACTTATCAAGGCCCGGAAGCCACTCAGGGATAAGGTTATTGCAAGTACATTACGTTAGTGTGGAGATTTGATGAAGTGTTTTCTTAAGGGGGCGGTTCATTAGGAATTTGTTAACATGGGACTTGAACACATCCAAGTTGTAGTCCGGTGGGAAGCAGGCAGACGGAACAGAGTATATTTGTTTTTTTTTAAGTCGGTTTCTATTTAACCCATAGTTGAGACCCTAACAGGTACTACCACTCCGGATCAGAGTGGACCTGGGAGCAATGGCAATTAAAGGGTGGCTCCACACTCCCCAAAGCCCACAAGCTGGGGCCTCACCATTGGATATAGTTTAAGATCATATCCAGGACAAATAGATCTAGGAGTGAGGCATGTTGCTCTTGCTGGTCTGGGAAACATGTTGAAAATGTAACCGTCTGAGATAGGGAATGGGATATAGCAAAGCTATGTGTTGTGCTACCAGCTATGTCTGTGTAATTTGAGAATCCAAGCCAGTTACTGTGGTGGACACTGAAGTCACCAAATACATGTACTTGTGCGCTAGTATTGAGGGAGAGTGCTATATCTACGCTGTCATAGACTTTGTTTATTACGGCCCAGTCCTGGGTTGAGGGAGAGCGGTAAAGAAAATACAAGTATGTTGCATATTTAGCCTGAAGCACATAAAGGCTTGGTCATCTGATTCTAGTTTTATTTCTCTAGTCAGGGCGAGGTGCACTCCCAGTGGTTTGTTGTGCACTTCCTGAGTCCTATAAACATTGATTGCGGGAGAGCCACTGAGATTAGTGTTATTTGTGCAATGTTTTGATCATTTTGGAATCACCCCATCACTAGTAATAGAAAATGATGATGATGATATTATCTGTGTGAATAATCAACCGACTTTTACTCCAAACTTTCTCAAGAAATCTAAGAAAGTGAAATACAAATTCTTTTAAAGTTCTGAATTTTTTAGACGGAGGCTGATTGTTTCAATTACTTGTATTGATCGGATTAGTGTTCTTATCTCGAGTGTTATTTGTGCAACGTTTCGGTCATTTTGGAATCGTCCCATTACTAGTAATAGAAATGATGATGTAGTTACCTGTGCGAATAATAGAAGCCGATTTCTTCGATGAGACTGAAGATTGTGATCTCGAGAAGAACCCACTGGAATGTCGGCAAGTCTCCGTTAGTTGGACAACCTCTCCATTTCATCACCACAAAACTACAGAAGCTTACTGGAAAGCCGATAATGAATTGATTGAATAAAACCCGCCGGGAGATTTTTTTAAAATCTTTCAAAGAAAGCTGTAAAATAAAAAAATAAAGAAAATAATGTTTATAGCACTCAACAAGCCACTGGGAGTGCATGGACAGGGTAGAATGATAAAATTGTCGCCTTAGAAAAGACGACATGATTCCATTTCCATTTGATGAAAACCGGTTTCATTTTTTTTTGCAGACCATTTACTAGTTGGCCAGTTGTGTACAAGTCCAAAGAGCGATAGTGACACAATGTTCAACGAGCGAGATCGGAGATGTGCCGCTGTGCAACTCATGCTCTCTACCAATCCAAATTATGACAACAGAACCATTGCCAGCACCTTCAAAATGAATCACTAGATTGCCACGAATAATAGGGACGTACCCAGGGTGATGAAAACAAAGTTTCTGGCTATGGTTATGGTCTTTGGTGTGGTTTCAAGTAAGCGTCACATCGCGCCACCTCACATCTTCAAAGTCAGTTTGAAAGTCAACACCAAAGTGTACCTGGATGTGCTGAAGAGTGTGGTGATCCCCATGGTGCAATCATGTTTTTTTTTTGTTTTTTTTTTACATAGGCATCACCACATTATCAAGGCCAAGAGGCCACTCAAGGATAAGGGTTAAAGAGTGTACAGTAGACATTGGACAATATAGTAATCATTAGTAATGAAAATTTGGTAAATTTGATAACTCATATGGAACGGCTCATCAAGAACTTATTTACGTTAGACTTGTGGCTGCTGGCAAATCCTGGGTGTGGCAGCAGGACTCAGCGCCGGCCAACAAGTCCAAAGAGACACAGACTTAGCTTCAGAAGGAGTGCTACGACTTTGTTCTCTTTCTCAGTGGTCACCCTCTCCCCCCGACCTGAACCCGCTGGACTACTTTGATTGATTATACATTGAGAACATCACTGACATGACCTCCCACAACACCGACGCCAACCTGATCGCTGCATCTGCTGAGTATTCACCGAGCTTCCGCCGACGCTTGTGGAAAAAGCATGCTCCCAGTTCCAAGTATCGAGGTGGTGATTGAGGCTGAAGGCGACTACATTGAATAGATGTCAGCTCTACTACATAATCAAGTTACCTGAATTGATTTTTTCAATAAAAGTTTTAAAATAAAGCTGTAGTGTTGTTTTCTTTAGGACGACAATTTTATCGTTCCACTCTGTACTGGTTTATGGCATATCAACCATCTATTTAAGTTTATAGGAAATTAAAGTTTATAGGAAATTAAAGTTTATAGGAAATTTAAGTTTATAGGAAATTTAAGTTTATAGGAGGTAATACAATGAAGAGATGTAATGGGCAGACAACTGAAGCAAATAATGGTGAAATGAGGTGCAACTTTACTATAGTGTGTCTGAAAAAAAAAATACATTTCAGAGAAAAGCATTATTACATACCTACGTGTTTTGCTGAAATTAGTATAAATTCCAAAAATTACGAAAAATGGTCCTGTAGAAAAATAATCTATATATATAAAAGCCAAAACGTGTGTTTGTGTGTGCGTGCATTTTTTCTGTATGTCCGCCAAAGGCTTTTTTTCCGGCTGCTTCTCAGCTTGTTCGCTCATTTTTATATGCTACCTAGATTATAATATCTAACACTTACGAAACGACATCGTAAATCTTTTATTTCATGAGAACAGAATTATTTGAAGTTGTAATTTCTCACTATAAATTAACCCTTTAGAAGATCAAAATCAGGGGGAGATAACTGCATTCTATGGTTTAAGTCGCTTTGCACAGAATCCGATGACACTATCTTTTAGGTCGGCCATCTTGCTTTTTATTGATCTACTGCAGTTTTTTCTGGAAATCAGCTCATAGCACATCTTCTACTGGACCATTTTTTGAAGTTATATTAATTTTAACATGACACTTAAGTACGTAACAATGTTTTTCCCTATTTTTTTTTTTATTTTTTTTTATTTTACAGCTTTCTTTGAAAGATTTTAAAAAAATTTCCCGGCGGGTTTGTTCAAAAATACATGATTGGGTCGGTAGACACACTATAGTGAAGTTGAACCATCCAATATATAAAAGGAACTGTGTGTGTTGTGTTTTGTGTGTGTGTGCACGCGAGTGTGTGAGTGAGAGAGGTTTTTTTTTTTTTTCCTAGAACCGTCCGCCTATGAAACATTGTTCCACAGACCTGATTCTCAGCTGACAACAACATGGTCGTCTTCAAGTCCAATATAAACAAGTTCTTGTAGAGTTGGAAGCCACATGATTTGTTGTTCAGTAGAACATGAAATGTTAGTTCAAAGAAAGTGAAGGATCACTTTTCTATAATAATTTAACGTATAATGATCATCCACTTTATGGCCACCATAAGTATAAAACTTGAATTTACGCCGCTGAAATACACATTTGCCGAATTTTTCTTGGAGGAGCGTCAACGTGTGGGCACTCAATTTACATAAAATTCTTCATATCTTGGAAACTACTCGTTTGCTGGAATTTTAAACGTTATTTTCGTTTTCAACATCCTCGAAAACTTATGTCTTAATTTTCCAAGTTTTTTTCTATAGTGTGGAAAGTCGATTGTCTGCCCCTTGCTGGTCTTATATTCCAAACATTCTCAATAGGTGTCGCTAGCAGTGTATCATTCAAAAACAAGATGGCGTGAAATTTTTCTTCGATAAAATGTCTCATAATATTTGATTTTCTTAAATAAAAAAAAACTACTTGATTGATTTACGTAATTTTTGGAATATGACATTTTCATGCAGTCACAAGTACGTACATAATAAAGATTTTTTTTCAGATTTTTATAGCAAAAAAGATTACTTGTGGACCATTTATAGACTTGCACCAAGTTGTCAAATCAAATCTTATAACTAGGATAATTATTTTCTTTTCTTAGAATGAAATTTTACATTAATTACACTTGCAATACTATGGACGTCTCCCTACAGTGTTAGGAAATGATTTATTTATAAAAAAAAAAAAAAAAAAAAATTGTTGGAAAAATTAAAAAAAATATATATATGGTGTTAGGAAATGTATTTCAAATTTTATTTTCATAATTTTTTTTTTTGTTTTGTTACATTTTCACCCAAAAAAAGGCACATTGCCACTTTGATGTAGGGGGCTACTATCAGGGACCTAATGTGTATGGAGTTTAGCAGAAAGACGTCTGTTCACAATACACTTGAACTTCTGCATGCCAGTACAGTTGGGGAAGCAAGAAACCAGAAGAGAATTCCAAAGTCTTGCAATTCTGGGGAAGAAGCAATTAGCGTTAAAAGGCCTTCCTACATCTAGGGATCTCTACTGTGTAGGAATGGGACTTCGCTGCTTGTCAGGTTTATCGGAGGTATTTTCGTCAAGGGGGCACAAGGGCTTGCAGTTCGTAAGAGCGTCCACCATTAAAATACTTGTAAAAAAGGCAGAGGGATGCAACATTTCGTCGATAGAACAAGGACTGAAGCTTAGATGACAATCCAGGACCTATCAGGTTGGTGACTCTCTTTTGGACCCTGTCCAGGAGCGAAAGTCTAGTAGCAAATGGACCAGGCCAAATGTGACAGTAGTACTCCATACATGGGCGAATGGTGGCTTTGTAGAGGTACAGGATACTTTCAGGCATAAGTAACTTTCTAGCACGGTAGAGAGAGCCCACCTTCTTTGCAGCAGGCTTGGCAATGATCTCGATGTATCTATTCCAACTCGTGTTTCCTGTGAACGTTAAGCCAAGGAGCTTGAATGAAGTACTATCAGGTAATGTATGTCTAGCCATAGCTATTGGGATTGGAAATGTTTCATGTAATTATTAAAGGTAACAAGCTTGGCAGCTTTGAACGTTACCATCCATTTTTGACCCTATTCCACTACAGCCTCTAGGGTTTCTGCCATTACCTTATATATGTGCTCATTGGTTTTCCCCACGTGCCTGCTATGGAGCGTGGTGTCACCAGCAAATATACCCATCTCAGAGACAATTTTATCAGGTAAGTCATTTATGAATATCAGAAACAACAAAGGTCCAAGGATCGATCCCTGAGATGCACCCACATTTTTATCAAATTTTTTGGATGTACGCCTATCGAGGACAACCTGGATTCTTCTCTCATTTAAGAGAATTTAATTATGCTAAGCATTCGTCCAGTAATACTATAGGATTTTATTTTCATGAGAAGACTATCGTGTCATACCCTGTCAAAAGTCTTAGATATATCTAGGGCTACTGCTATCCTCTCCCCTGCCTTATCCAATGCTTGGTATAAACATTCAGGGATTACAGTTAGAATATCTGCAGTAGAACAGGCTTGCCTAAATCCATATTGGTGGTCAGACAGAAGTTTAATAGCTGTAAGGTGGTGAACTTGAGCTTGATTAGTTAAGGACTCAAATATTTTGGCGAAAAGAGGGAGGAGGCTAATTGGGTGATAATTTAATGGGTCAGTTCTTTCGCCAGAGTTTTTGTAAACTGGTACCAGAGAAGCAGTTTTCCAGCAGCCAGGAAAGCAAGATTCGTTAAGGCATTTGTTAAAGAGTTTAGAGAGAACTGGAGCATTTTTTAATAGCACAGCCGGGATGAGATCAGGTCCACATACTTTTGAGGCGTCTAGGTTTTTTATGATATCATGCACTTGAGAAGGGGTGATTTTCAGATCATCTAGTGTGGTTTCTGTCTGCAGAGGAAAATCAGGGAGGGTATGGCTTGCTGGGTCCAAGGTAGAGTTTTACGCAAACTGACGGGCAAGTATGTTAGCTTTCTCAGTTGCTGTGCAAACAACCTCAGGATTGTTGGATATATATTTATATTGAAGCAGATGTTTATTTGTTTTTTGATACTTTTTGAATGAATTAAATTATTTATACGAAAGTGCATTTTTACCTAAATGCAAGTTGAGAAAATAAATTTCCTTTTGATAAATTTGATCCCCGCAAATGGGAGCGGTATATGTATTGTTTTTAAAACATAATTATCCACTGACACGTGTTTCATCGTCTACGGCTCATCAGAGTGGCTATATTGAAGTATTAATTTTTACTCATCTTTTGTTCTTGTTAGTTCCTTACATCAAGTGGCTTCATGCCTTGTCTGGAGCAATTTAAAAAAAAAAAAAAGGCAGTTACTAGACATCAGAGCAGTTCTCACAGATTAAAGAATTTTTTTTTTCCGAATCAACTTACAGGGCAATTCTTGTCTTGTTGCACCTTGTATTTAAGAAGGAACGAGGGGCTTCCAGTAATGTCCAAAAATATCAGGAAACTGTTTGCCAACCAGAAGACAATAATTGTGAAGATGGAAGTACCTGTAACAAAAAAAAAAAAATAGTTGCAGAAACGGAATTGAGAAATCGGAAAAGAAAAAAAAAAAGGGGCAGCATATAAATTTTTGGGGGTCATTCAATATGGAATTCAGTCATTTTAGAGAAGAAAAAGGCTTGGGCTTAAAATTCTTAATATCTGCAATTGGAATTTTATGTTTTTATTTATTTTTTTTTTAAATTATTAAAATGTCATTCTGGGAAAAACATCTGAAGGAAGAAATGTAGGTTAATCTTTTATCGTATAGTTTTTCATTAAAAAGGAAATGGATTCCATATTGTTCATTAAAAAAGTGTTTTTTTTTTCTATGTCTAATGAGAGGCCGTTCTTGTGAATATTTTCAAATGATAAGGTTTGAAATTGTCCGAATGGTCACAAAACATTTGTAACAAACAATGAAATACACTACTTGTTACTATCAACCCAACCTTTGCTGTCTTGGTTTTGTGAAAATTATATATATATATATATATATATATATACTGTGTGTGCAAAATAAAGACTTCAAGACAAGATATTGATGGCAACGAAAAGTGTATTTCATTTTATGTTACAATTGTTTCACTGTCCAGTTCGACAATTTCAAGCATTATATTGGGGAAGGGGTGATCCCTAATGGGAAAAAAAATGGGCTTTTCCGTAATCACAACCAAGGTAAATGTTTCTCGCATGTTTTTTCCGTTAGGGACCCCCCCCTCTTTTTTCTTTCTATTCAAAAAATGCTACATTGCCAAAAGTGTGTTTATTCATAAAGTCTGAAGAAATGCTGGTTTTTGAAAATTTTCAAACGATATAATGCTTGAAATTGTTGAACTGGACATTGAAACAATTGTAACGTAAAATCAAATACACTTTTTGTTGCCATCAACACCTTGTCTTGAAGTCTTGATTTGCACACACAGTATATAAATGCTCAATTATAAAATGTGATAATTTTGTAGCTTAATCCTTAAGTTAACCTTTTTTGGCTTAAAACCTATTGGTATATGAAAATTTACTGAATTACACAAACTCAGTATATTACATATAAGTATATATATATATATATATATATATATATATATATATGGCTACTTCATTTAATCAAATAAATATACGAAAGTATAAATTTGTGCGTAAACTTTCAGTATTTACTTCAACAATGCTCAATATGTAGGTAGAGCTAGGTAGTAAGTTCTATTTGCCATATATATTTTATAACTTACTATTTATATATATATATATATATATATATAAAGTCAATTTGTATGTGGTGTGTGTGTATGCGAGTTTCTTCCTGATAGGTTCCGAAACGATTGAGCTTATCTTTTGCAAATTTCGCACAAAGCTAATTTATATGTCTGGCAGTGTTCTTAGATATGTTTTGTACAGAAATTTATCTGATTAGTATTGAAAATTGAAAAAATTGGATTCGTGTGTCAATACTGAAATTAGTTAGCAAAATTATATTCATATGCAGGCTATAATTTTGCTGATTAGCACAGAAACTGAAAACTACAAATTATGAAAGTCATATTTTTTTTTTTTTTTTTTTTTTTTTTTTTTACACAGTGGTCACCACTTATCAAGGCCCGGAAGCCACTCAGGGATATTTGTATAAAAGTTGATTATGGAATAAGAAATTTTTTAATAAGTTTTCAACTTGTATTCTTTGTCAAATAAAAAATTTGTTGTAAATTTGAATTTACAGAGTTTAAATTCAATTTTGTTGGCCATTCGTAAAATATGCTTAAATATATTTAAATTTATGCAGATTTCAGACAATTGATTATTATATTGTACCAAATATAGAGTAGCGATTTTAAAAGTTTTAAAAAAATATGACTTGGGTGTCATCAACTAGAATTGAAACCAAAACACATAACTCTCCAGCATTATTTGTTACCATCTGAGCTAAATCCGTACGCATATCAAAACTAAAAAAATAATTTTTTTAAAAAGTATAAATATATGCAATTCTGAATTTTGGAGATGAGATGTGATTGAGTCTTCTTTATGAACCACGGACCCACCTTCAAACAAACGGTTTGAATTCTTGTAATGCAGAGCCAACTCTCCTTTCCTCAGTAGAGAAAAAGAAGCATGTTTTCGAAACACCCAAAGAAGGCCGCAGGTTGCAGCGACAGAAATGTTGTGCTAATAACATCCAAGATGAGAATAATAGTTTGATTAATCAACATAATATGAGTATAAAAATATATTTTCACAAGTATAGAAGTAATATGTTTAGTTGACTTAAACTTATCAAGGTCCAATCTTTTGACCCATGAACAGCTATTTTTACCAGTTAGAAACTAAATCAAATTTGTTCCCCAGGTCTAAATCCCCTATGTATTAAATTTTAAGTCTGTAGACCAAAGATTGACAGAGTAGTTTGGTAGAGACAGACAAAGTTTCTTTTATATATATCAGGTTGGCAAGAAAGTTCTTGTGGTTTTTAACTTTCACATTCAGATGAATATATCTCGGCTAAAATCAAAATTTATCGATCGAAATAGGCACCATCAGAATCAACACACGTTTGCCAACGCAAAACAAGTGTATTTTATGCCATTAACGTAAAAATCTTGTGTTCTGGTGGCGTTTTTGATATTGCTCAGGTTTTTGAAGCATTACTCACGCAGAAATTTGTCGAGGTTTGAAAAAGTGGTAGTTGGTAGGTGAGCGGTTTGGAGAGTATGGCAGAATTTTGTAGCCCAATTTGTTCAAGTTCTGCAGGGTCGGTTTAGCAACGTGTGATCGGGCATTATCATGGAGGAAAATTGGGCCTTTTCTGTTGACTAATGCTGGGTTTTGTTTTTGCAATTTTGTATCCTTGCATCTGTTTTGCGAATACTTTAATCGAATGTGCTCTGATGAGCTCATAGCATTTATAATTAATAATCATCTTTATGAATAAAACAGTAGATTTATCTGTGTGTGCGTTTAATCGATAAATTCTTAAACTACTGGTCACATAACACTGAAATTAACAGGAAATAATAATCATACACCAATATTTATAACACGTAAATTCTTTGTTTGGATGAATACTATGTACAGAAATATGTCAGCAATTTGAAATGCAAAAAATTCATTTCAACTTGCTGACATATTTTTATTACATTTCTGAATTTTTAAGAGAAAGGAAAATAAGGTAGGTGCTCTTACTTTTGGGTCTTGATTTGGTCAGTGCCTCGAGTGAAGTGATAGTACAGACAGGATGCCAAGCCCGTTTTGAGATTTTGGTATTTTGGCCCTTTGCAAGTCACAATGCCGAAATATCTTAATAGACATTTCTAAATTTTTAAGATGAGGATTAATTATTCATATTATTCAGATTCTTCGAACTACTGTTCTCATCTTGAGTGTTATTTTCACGTTTCGGTCAATGTAACCTCCAACCTTCTTCAGGTGTATCTTGTCGAACTCGTGAATGTTTCTGTTGAATTTGTGAATTTGGACGGAATTTCGAGCGGAACCCTTTATTTACTTCACGGGGGTAGTATACCCTTGTTCCATCAGCCATGACTTCGGTACTCTATCCATTCATGGCTGATGGAACAAGAGCATACTACCCCCGTGAAGTAAATAAAGGGTTCCGCTCAAAATTCTATCCATATTCCCAAATTCGACAGAAACATTCACGAGTTCGATAAGATACACCTGAAGAAGGTTGGAGGTTATATCAACCAAAATGTTGTGAAAATAACACTCAAGATGAGAACAGTATCCGATGAATGCAAATAATATTTTTATTAGTCTTATTCATGAGCAAATTCAATCATTAGCTATAATAGTTCAATTTAAACATTTTTTATCTATCTGTCGTGTTAGCTCAAATGGTAGGCAACATGGCTGAAGCACTAAATGTTTTGGTTTTGATTCTAGCTGATGGCACTTGAGTCATTTTTTTACTTTTAAAATAAGTACTAATATATAATATTCAATAGAGAATTAGTTCCGTAATAATAAGTATTCACGCAATTTTGTCCAAAAGACTCCCGAGGTGTCAATTTTCTTTCGCATTGCGCATTTTCGCGAATAAAGCTAGGTACAATTTCTTAGCACCATTTTATAGGAAATTGAATAAACTTTAATTTAATATCACGTTTGCCATGGTTATTATGAATAGTTAATTCACTAGAAGCAAATTAAATCAGAAAAAAATTTTAAAAAGAATTTCGCATATTTTTTTTCTTTATATTTGTTGTAATTTTTATACGTAAATAAAGATCATGCTTTGCTTAATTTGATGCTATTTATAGTTTTTTTATTGGTCGAATGGCAAAAATTTACTCTTTCATTTAATATATATTTTATCCAAAAACAAATTCAAATAAATGAAATATAGGCTGGTGAACATAACCTAAAGTTGACCATTTTTTACAAATTCCACTCATTTTTCAGGCTGCTGCCGGTACCTAATGTCTGTGTGAATTAATTAAAATATATTTAAGCATATTTTATGACAAGTAAGGTCGGGTGTCTCCCCACTAGTCATAAGAATAACAATCGTAAGAAAATAATTATGCAATTACCTACCAAAAACGCCAACAATTAAATCATCTTCGTAACAAAATGAATAAATGTTGTTCCAAGTTCTCTGCCAGAAATCACCAGAAGCTCCCCAAAAACGTTGCATGTGCCTAAAATACACAAGAATCACATTACAGCAAATTGTGCATTTTTTTTTTTATTCTTGTGTTTTTTTTTTTTTTTTTTTTTTGTTTTTTGTTTTTTTGAAAACGGGTAAAGCGTGTTCCAAACGCCATGTTGAACTCGTAATTTCAAAACCTTTATACAAATTAACTTATAATTATGCACACTGACTCAACCATGCAACAACCACAGATCAGACAAATTTGAATATTTTCATACCAATACTATGGATTTTCAACCAATTTTAGACACCACTGAGAATAATTCTTGGTACTTGTACAGTTTAATCAAGACATTAAAAAATGAAAATATCGAAAAAAAAAAGTTTATATTGTATGTATTTATCATGGAATGTTGGTCTCCGAAAAAAAAATGTCACTTAATTTCATCAAGTAGTTTTTTTTTTTTTTTACAGTCAAAAAAAAAAATTTGCCATGATACCAAGCAAAAGTTTCGATTTTTAGGAAGAAAAACTAGTATTAAAGATGGGGAGGGAGTGTCGCCGCTCTAAACTGAGTTATCTCCCCGTGGCGTGTTAAAAAAATTCAAAGATGTCTACCTTCAACGTGCTATCATAAAAATGTGTTTTTCTGCTGTAAAAAAAAAAAAAAAAAAAACTCGATTAAATTAAGTGAAATTTTTTTTTTTTTATCTTCAGTCCATAACAGTGCCGAAATTTTTTTTACTTTTTATTTTGCAAAACATGATTGAGTTTGGCAAAAAAGGAGAAAAAACTGACTTATTCGGCACATTTTTGGTCAAGATGCACATGTCTTCAGACAGCCAGATGCCATAAAAAGGTATCAATAATTCCGGGCCAAAGTGGATCTGAGAGTAATGGATTCCTTCAATAAGTTTCCAAACATTTTTGTACAGGCATTTACAATTGTCGTAGACTCTTGAAAATTCAGTATGTTATTGCTATACATCTTATAAGTTGACTGACTAATTTTTATGATTCCAGGTTCAAATAAACAGCTACACCAAGAATTGGAATACACCCTACTATAGCCAGATTGTCACGGTAGGTGAATTTCAAACTAAGGAACAAGTCCACAGCACTAACTTTTAAGGTCATACGTAGGAACAGAAAGAGAGCAGATGAAGTCTAATAGAAAACCATGACACACAACGGCTTTGGGGGGGGGGCAATGGTTGTCAACATGGTGCACATAGCTTCACAATGGCATATGAACTGTTTTCTGCAGCAAAAAAGTCAATCATGCAGGTTTAATATAACTTACCAAGTAATTGTATTCCTGGCAGCTGCAAATATTAATAAAGCACTTCCAACCACAAAGGCAGCCTTCCTCACAGAGTCCAACAACTGCAAGAAGTTAATCTCCATTTCAGTATTCGATCCGCCTTCTTTTACACGTCTCCTGGATTCATCCATTTTGGGGCTTTCGTTCATTTTGCTTGAAAACAAAAAATAAATAAAATAAAAATTAAAAAAATAAAAATAACGTCATCAAGTATGTTCACGCTACTACAAAAAATAGGATGCCCCCCCCCAAACTCCTGAGAATGATAACCCCTTTCTATGAAGACATGAAGGGCTCTGTCAAATTCAATGGATCACTTTCGGAATCTTTTCCCATTCTCAGTGGTGTGAAACAGGGCTGTGTTCTTGCCCCAACTTTTTTTGGCATATTTTTCTCACTTCTGCTACTATGCGTTTTTCATGAAACTTAAGTTGGTGTCTGTATTCGCACAAGAGAAGATGGAAGCCTTTTCAACCTGGCCCGTCTGCATACCAAAATTTAAGTCCGCTTAGCCCTCATCAGGGAAATGCTATTCGCAGATGATGCAGCATTAGCGGCCCATTCTGAGGGAACCCTCCAACAACTCATTGACTGTCTCGTCCATGCTTGCAACAAGTTTGGTCTGACAATAAACCTCCAGAAAACAAATGTCATGGCTCAAGATGTTAGCAACGTCCCTTGCATGGAGATGGTGAATGACTTTGCCTATCTAGGCACCATTATTTATAACAACCTTTCACTGAACGCTGAGCTAAACACCCACATGGGGAAAGCAACAACAGCTATGGCCCGCCTGACCAAGAGAGCATGGAGTAACATGGTGACCATAAACACAAAGATGAGGAATTATCAAGCCTGCGTCCTCAGCATCTTATTCTACTGCAGTGAGACATGGACCCTCTACACGCATCAAGAGTGCAGACTAAGCACTTCCATCTGTGCAATCTCAGAGAAGTTTGTGCTGGCTAGAGCACATCGTTCGCATGCGGGATGGCCGAATCCCCAAAGTATCCTGTATAGGGAGCTCTCAACCGGCAGCAGACCAACCGGTAAACCACATCTCGGATTTAAGGATGTGCGCAAAAGGGACTTAAAATCTGGTAATATAAACCGTGCTGCAGACCGTGACTCTTGGAGGGTCAAAGTCAAGAAGTATGTCCGACTGAGCGAGAAGAGAAGAAATGAACCGTAGGAGGAGAAGAGAGGCAGGAGAAAAAGGACAGCATCGCCAGAGCCCGACGGAGGGTATCCCTGCAGGAAGTGCAGCAGAATCTGCCACTCTCGCATCGGTCTGCTCAGTCACAGCAACAGCTGCCACGACTCATGACAACCTTCAGGTGTGATTCTTCATCATTCATCTAGACAAAAGGATGCCAACAACACACGTTTATTTTTTTAAATTCAGCTGCCAGCATACAAGGTTGACCTTTTAGGCACCTGGAGTCTCAAATGATTTGGGCGCAGCTGAGTTTTGTAAACATCTGTCAATTTTTGTGTCGAGAGCATCAACCTTTAAAAGTGCACTCACTGATATGGGTGTGTTTGGCATAAAATGTTGGATAGCTGACAGGATTTCTGACCCATTCTGTCACAAACATAGTGTTTCTCTTTTTTTTTTTCTTTTTCTTCTTTTTTTTTAAAAACAGAATTTTCAATTTTTCAATTTATGAAAAACATCTTTTTAGAAGGGTCTATGCTTTGTTATTTGCATGGCAAGTGCTCGACTGAGCTCCAATCTATGGTTCCTCCTTGCAAAACTTTCACGAAAAACATTCGTCTAGTTGAAACCACTTTCAATTTCCCCATACTCTTTATCTGTGCCTAAACCTAAACGTAAATTCCATGAACAAAGCTTCTTTCTTAGAACTGCACGCCTGTGGAACTCTGTTCCATTTTCCTGCTTTCCAACTGACTACAATATGATTGTCTTCAAGTCCAACGTGAAGTTCTTTATGAGCCATCCTTTGAAGTAATCCAATGCCTTAATGAATCATGCTTTCCGGGCTGTTGGAAAACTGCTTCTGTGGTACCAATATTCAAGAATTCTGGCAAAAGAACTGACCCATCAAATTATCGCCCCATTAGCCTCCTCCCACTTTTTGCCAAAATATTTGAGACTATAATTAACCATGCTCTAGTCCATCACCTTACAGATGCTAAACTTCTGACTGACAAACAATATGGATTTAGACATGCCCGTTCCACAGCTGACATCCTCACTGTAATCTCTGAACGTATATACCATTCACTGGACAAAGCGGGGGAGGGCAGAGCGGTAGCTCTAGATATATCTAAGGTTTTTGACGGTATGGCACAAGGGTCTCCTCAGGAAAATTAAATAATACGGTATCACTGGTAGAATACTTAACATAATTAAATCCTTCTTAGATAAGAGAAAAATCCAGGTTGTCCTCAACGGTCGTACATCTAAACAGTGTGATATAAATGCGGGAGTGCCTCAGGGGTTTATCCTTGGACCTCTATTGTTCCTAATATTTATTAATGACCTCCCCGACAAAACTGCCTCTGAGATGGGTATATATTTTTTTTTTTTTTTTTTTTTTTTTTACAAAGGCATCACCACATTATCAAGGCCCAGAGGCCACTCAAAGATAAGGGTTAAAGAGTGTACAGTAGAAGTTGGTCAATATAGTAATCATTAGTAATGAAAATTTGGTAAATTTAATAACTTATATGGAACGGCTCATCAAGAACTTATTTACCTTAGACTTGAACACAACCATATTGTAGTCAGCCGGAAAGCAGGAAAACGGAAGACAATTCCACAGGCGTGCAGTTCTAAGAAAGAAGCTTTGTTCATGGAATCTATGTTTAGGTTTAGGCACAGATAAAGAGTGGGGGAAATTATTGATAGTGTTTACAGCTAGACGAGTGTTTCTTGTGAAAGTTTGGCGAGGGGGGACCATAGATTGAAGCTCAGTTGAACACTTTCCATGAAAATAACGATACATCAGAGACAAACTCGCAACATCTCTTCTGTGAGATAGAGGTTGTAAGGAGGAGAAAAGGACATCTCCTACGAGGCTACGAAATCTATTTTGAACTCTATCAAGGCAGGACAAGTCCTTTCTAGCAGCTCCTGCCCAGATGTGGCAACAGTATTCCATCCTTGGACGTACCTGGCTCTTATATAGATAGAGAATAGCATCAGCAGTGAGATATCTACTGGATCGATAGAAAGATCCCACCATTTTTCCAGCGGCCTTGGCAACAGATTTGATATACGTGTTCCATTTAAGATCAGGAGTAATGGTCAAGCCCAGAAGCTTGTCAAAACTTGAGGCCTCCTGAAGACGAGAGCCATTCATTTCAATTGATGACAAATGTGGATTAAAATGTTGATGATGTAAAGAGAGAAGCTTGGTTTTAGATGCATTAAAAGTAACCAGCCACTCCTTTCCCCATTGTACTACATGCTCAAGATCAGAGGAGAGAGAATTGGAGAGTACTTGCTCGTTTACTGTCTTAGATGTGGTACCATAAATGGTAGTGTCGTCAGCATAAATGTCTACAAATGATGTAAGGATATGATTTGGAAGATCATTAATGTAGATCAGGAAAAGAGTTGGGCCCAGGATGGATCCCTGAGGGACACCGGCATTAATACTGTGAGCTTCTGATTTTTGCCCCTCAACTACTACTCTTATGAACCTATCAGAAAGAAATGATTTAATAATTGAGAAGACTTTTCCAGCTATACCATAGCTAGCGATCTTATGAAGTAAACCTTTATGCCATACCTTATCAAAGGCTTTAGATATGTCAAGAGCAATTGCCCAAGAAAGATTCGCTAATCCTATGCGATATAACTGTCGAGAGATTTGCTAATCCTATGCGATATAACTGTAAGGACATCTGCTGTAGATCTAGCAGAACGGAAACCATATTGAGTGTCACTAAGAAGGTTATTTTTGTTGAGATGTTTGATTACTTCTGTATTTAACACAGATTCTAGCAACTTACTCATGACACACAGGAGACTTATTGGCCTGTACTGAGAGGGGGATGAGCGATCACCTGAATTCTTAAATACAGGGCATACTGATGAGATTTTCCAGGGAGATGGGAAACTATTCTCCTTAAGACAACGTTTAAACAGTTTTGTAAGTATGGGCGCTAGTTCAGGTTGAAGTTTTTTGAGTACTATAATTGGAATACCATCAGGGCCAGTTGCTTTACTGGAATCAAGGTTTTTGATTAGCTTGGCAACATCACGTACAGATATACGTATATCACATAGCGTGTTTTCTGATACAGGAGGAAATATTGGGGGTTGGCGGTCTTGGTCGCAAAGGGTAGAATTAGCTGCAAAGTTCTTGACAAAGAGTTTGGCTTTGTCTGATGCTGACGAGATTACCTCAGGTCCATTGATAATAGTTGGGATGGAGCACACGCTTCTGTTCAGGATTCTGTTTGCTATTTGCCAAAACTGGTGGGAACCAAGCCGCTGCTCAGCTACTTTGGACTTAACAGATTGAGCATACAACTCTCTTGCGTTCCTTATTACTTTCTTACAATGGTTGCTGGCAGTCCTGAAAACGGCTTTAGTTTCCATACATCTATTACGTTTGAAGCAGTGGAAAAAGTGATTTCTGTGCGCAATGGCAGCAGCACATTCTGGAGAGAACCATGGCTGGCTGTTAGGTTTTTGCTGAAACTTTTTAGAGGGTATGAAATGGTCAATACCTACAATTAACCATTCAGTTAGGTCTAATACTATAGAGGACACATCCTTTTTAAACATGGAATGCAGAGGTAGATCAGATATAAATGTACGGAAGCTATCCCAGTCAGCCTTAGTGTATCGATATACTGTACGATGAAGTGGTACGTCTGGGGACTTATTACATTTCATTTTTATCTTAATTGATACAACAGAGTGGTCGGAAGATCCAAGAGGCGACAGAACAGAAACTGAACATAGTTCAGGGCAAGTTGTGAGAAAAAGGTCTAGTAGGCTCGCATACTGGCCGTCATTATCGGGCACACGGGTAGGTTCCTGAACAATCTGAGTGAGGTCATAGGCAATGGAGAAATCATGACAGAACCTCCCCTCATCATCGGTCTTGTTTGAGTGGGTCAACCATTCGACGTTGTGAACATTGAAGTCTCCACATACGTGAATGTTAGCTGAAGGATAAGTAGAAAGGACTTGGTCAATTTTCTCAGATATGCTTTGAAAGATAGTAACTCCGCTGTTGTGGGGGCGATAGAGAGTAAATATAAATGCAGTAGTGTGAGCTAAAGCAACCCGGAAGCACATATAGGGTAAGTTAGGATCTTCCCTGGAGATGTCCCTCCCACATGGAAAGCTATCTTTAATATAGGCACATATTCCATCCCCATGGCGATCTTGGGGGTCAGATTTAGAAGTTAAGTTAGAGTATCCTGTAATTGCAAACTCATCTAGGGAAATAGCCTGTCCAATGCCAGTTTCACTTAAAAATAAAAGGTCTGGTTTAGTCTCCTGTAATTGGGTTTCAACCTCTGGAAGGTTAGAACGTAGACCCCTGATGTTGGAGAAGGAGACATGGTAGTAGGGGTCTACGTTGGAAGTTGGGGAACCGGGTTTAATCGTGTATTTTTTCTTGAAACTTGTCATGATGAAATTTTGGAATTTGTGGACTAGGTCGACAGATTTACTTAGAGCAGGACAGAGAGGGGAAACTAAGAGAGAAAAAGAAACGAAGAATTTTTTTTTTTTTTTTTGTACCACATGATAAGGTAAAGCCGTAACAATTACCCACTAGTATGGCATCGAGAGGCCCCACCAGAAGCTACTGCATGGTCCAGATTCCATTCACCAAATGGCAATACAGCAGCCCCAGTACTTTGCACCTGCTGATAGGACAGCCTCCTTGGTGGTTAATCCAAGGTTCGGGTCCCTGACTATCAGGCGGATAACGTCAGCCCAGACAAAACGTTTACCTCCAGCACCCTTACTAGTGACATGGCTACAAGGATAGACATAGAAACAGAAAATTTCCACCAACTCTGCCAACTGTTCGCGCAAAAATACTGCCAACCTAGAAAACAGCTTTTTCTTCTCCCTTTGTCAGAAAAATCACTCATTTACAAAATGAGGACTGAGGGACAAATAAGAAGAAGCGAGAGTAACAGGAGCTGCCGATAACGCATCCACATTGCGTTTTCTACTTTCCATTAAAAAAAAAAATAAATAAATAAATAAATAAGGGAACGTATGGTGATAGATTCCCCTCCCACGAACTAAAAATGAGAACATATATATATGCTGATGACACTACACTCTATAACAGGCATGACAGGAAAACAAATGAACACATATCTAAAGAAATGGCAAAAACACTAGAGGATGACCTCCAATCTGTAGTGGAATGGGGACATAAATTGGTCACATTCAATGCTGCCAAGACTAAACTGGTTTCCTTCAATAATTACAAGAAACCTTCTCAGCCACCAATAGCAATGGCCAGTGATTCCCTGTCTGAGAGTACATCTTTCATACTGCTTGGCCTAACGTTCACAGGAAACATGAGTTGGAACAATTATATTGAAAACATTGCCAGGGCCGCTGCGTAAAAGGTAGGCTCTCTCTACCGTGCTAGAAAACTACTGACACCTGAAAGTATCCTGTACCTCTATAAGGCCACCGTTCGCCCATGTATGGAGTATTGTTGTCACATTTGGGCTGGTGCATCTGCTACTAGTCTCTCGCTCCTAGACAAGGTTCAAAAAAGAGTCGCCAATCTGATAGGCCCTGAACTGGCATCTAAGCTTCAGCCTCTGTCCCATCGATGAAACGTTGCATCCCTCTGCCTGTTCTACAAGTATTTTAATGGTGAATGCTCTGACGAACTGCAGACACTTGTTCCCCCACGACGTAGACACCCTCAACAAACCCGACAGGCAGCTAAATCCCACCCCCACACAGTAGAGATCCCTAGATGTAAAAGATCTTTCTACTCCAGTAGTTTCTTCCCCAGAACCGCTAGACTCTGGAATTCCATTCCAAGTTCCTGCTTCCCTAACTGTACTGACATGCAGAAGTTCAAGTGCAACGTGAACCGACATCTTGCTGCCCAAATCCCAACATAGTGCCCCAGTAATTGCTGCCCCTGATAGTAGCCCCCTACATCAAAGTGGCAATGCGCCTTGGTTGGGGTGAAAATGTATAAAAAAAATTTACCAAATTTCCACTACTAATGGACATTTTCCCATTGACTACTGTACACTCATTAGCCTTTATCCTTGAGTGGCCTCCAGGCCTGGATAAATGATGACTCCTTTGTAAAAAAAAAAAATTTTTTTTAGAAGGGTCATTTTATAAAAGTTAAAAAACAAAATTATCGGTATAATATTATCGGCAAGTCTAACGTAAATAAGTTCTTGATGAGCCGTTCTATATAAGTTTTCAAATTTACCAAATTTTCATTACTAATGATTACTATATTGTCCAATGTCTACTGTACACTCTTTAACCCTTATCCTTGAGTGGCCTCTTGGCCTTGATAAGTGGTGATACCTATGTAAAAAAAAATAAATAAATAAAAATAAAAAGGCACATTTGTTTTTCAAAAAAAAAAAAAAAAAAAAAAAAATTGATCAATTTTTGTGATTTTTGGAATATACCATCTTCATTCCGTGACAAGTAGGTACACGATAAAAGTTTTTCTTCATTTTTGTTTATCGCCGTAAGTACCAAACTAAAAGAAACACCTTATTTTCTGAAAGCTTTGAAAATCTTGTGCCAAATCAGCAAAACTCAATCTTCGCTAATTGACTTCTAAAACTGTTTTTTCATTAATAACTAATGGTGCTCCTTTATTATAAAAACGAAAAAAATATTGAATTTCAAGTAAAAAAAAAATGCTACCTATGTAATTGTCATGTCACAAATAGTAACATATCCAAAAATTATGGAAAACGATCAGGTAGAAAAATAATTATTCATGTAAAAACTGTTTTCGATAAAGTTTAGATGGAGAATAAAATCTGTCCTACATTTTGAATTATTTTAATTTATGTGATGTAAGCAACATAACTTATCTCCCTTGTCAACTTATCTCTTATTAGTAAGTGTAATACAGTGATTACACAAATCTTTCTTTCTTCCTTACTTTTCTACCTCATCGCTTTTCATAATTTTTTGATATGTTACTCTTTGAGACCTGACAATTATACAGACACCACTCGTTTCACTTGAAATTCAATTTTTTTTTTTTGTTATTATACAACAGAAATTACCTAATTAATTTTTTTATATCGTTTTTTATGATTTTGGGATATGTTCATTACTGCGACATAGTAATCAAGTAGATACCATTGGTTTTACTTGAAATTCAATAAAGTTCTGATCTTGAGCACGTAGTACAATGGGGAAAGGAGTGGCTGGTTACTTTTAATGCATCTAAAACCAAGCTTCTCTCTTTACATCATCAACATTCTAATTCACATTTGTCATCAATTGAAATGAATGGCTCTCGTCTTCAGGAGGCCTCAAGTTTTGACAAGCTTCTGGGCTTGACCATTACTCCTGATCTTAAATGGAACACGTATATCAAATCTGTTGCCAAGGCCGCTGGAAAAATGGTGGGTTCTTTCTATCGATCCAGTAGATATCTCACTGCTGATGCTATTCTCTACCTATATAAGAGCCAGGTACGTCCAAGGATGGAATACTGTTGCCACATCTGGGCAGGAGCTGCTAGAAAGGACTTGTCCTGCCTTGATAGAGTTCAAAATAGACTTCGTAGCCTCGTAGGAGATGTCCTTTTCTCCTCCTTGCAACCTCTATCTCACAGAAGAGATGTTGCGAGTTTGTCTCTGATGTATCGTTATTTTCATGGAAAGTGTTCAACTGAGCTTCAATCTATGGTCCCCCCTCGCCAAACTTTCACAAGAAACACTCGTCTAGCTGTAAACACTATCAATAATTTCCCCCACTCTTTATCTGTGCCTAAACCTAAACGTAGATTCCATGAACAAAGCTTCTTTCTTAGAACTGCACGCCTGTGGAATTGTCTTCCGTTTTCCTGCTTTCCGGCTGACTACAATATGGTTGTGTTCAAGTCTAAAGTAAATAAGTTCTTGATGAGCCGTTCCATATAAGTTATTAAATTTACCAAATTTTCATTACTAATGATTACTATATTGACCAATTTCTACTGTACACTCTTTAACCCTTATCCTTGAGTGGCCTCTGGGCCTTGATAATGTGGTGATGCCTTTGTAAAAAAAAAAAAAAAAAAAAAAAAAAAAAAAAGTTCCGTTCGACTTGTGAGCAAACGTTATCCTACTTTTTGAACTGCCGTTTTAGAAAATTGGTTTTGCATTTTTAGAATCTACAGAAAAAAAAAGTACTATTCATTTGAAACCAATGTAATGGTAGTAGCAGTAGCAATATAGAGGGTAGTAGTAATAGTTAGTTTGACTGACAATTTGAGTAGTAGTAGTACCAATAGTAGTATATTACTGGTAGTAAACTCCAATAAATACCAACGCAATAAGAGCACTAATACTACTACTAATGATAATAATCTCTGTTATATTTACATGCGTTTATAAGCTACAATCAACATCCAAATGAATGCTTTGACGACAATTACGGTTTTCAAAAGGCGAAAAATTGAAAGATACATCTGCCTTACTTAAAAATGCTAGGTTTATTTATGGTGTCTTTTACATATATAAAAAAAAAAAAAACCATCCAATATTTTTGCTGAATGAGAAGACTTTGTTTTTAAAAAATACTATATGTCAAAATTATTGTCCGTGGCTTAATGTCTATCACAATAAAAACATCGTTTCCGAAACGATCGTACAAATTAGTGCCTTTGTTGTTGTTTCTTCTTATGAAACAGATTTTTAATTTTTAATTCTAATTAGAATTTTAAATTGTCAGTCACATAGCTATATGCCCAGTCTGTTAAATCCAAGGTAGCTGATCAGCGGCTTGGTTCCCACCAGTTTTGGCAAATAACAAATAGGATCCTGAACAGAAGTGTGCGTTCTATCCCAACCATTATCAATGGACCAGAGGTTATCTCGTCAGCGTCAGACAAGGCCAAACTATTTGCAAAGAACTTTGCAGCTAATTCTACCCTATGCGACGAAGGCCATCAACTCCCCATATTTCCTCCTATAACACAGAACAAGCTAGGTAATATACAAATATCCGTGCATGAGGTCGCCAAGCTAATAAAAAACCTAGATTCCAATAAAGCAACTGGCCCTGATGGCATCCCAATTATAGTGTTAAAAAAGCTCCAACCAGAACTTGCTCCCATACTTACGAAACTATTTAAGCGCTGCCTTAAGGAGAAGTGCTTTCCGACCCCCTGGAAGACCTCATCAGTTTGCCCTGTATTTAAGAATTCAGGTGATAAGTCATCTCCCTCTCAATACAGACCAATATGTCTTCTCTGTGTTATGAGTAAGTTACTGGAATCAATATTAAATAGAGAAATAGTCAACCACCTCAGCAGAAACAACCTTCTTAGTGACACACAATATGGTTTCCGCTCTGCAAGATCTACCGCAGATGTGCTGACGGTTATATCCCACAGGATTAGTGAATCTCTTGACAAAGGCTTCCTTTCTAGGGCAATTGCTCTTGACATATCAAAGGCCTTTGACAAAGTATGGCATAAGGGTCTACTTCACAAGATTTCCAGCTACGGTATAACTGGAAATGTTTTCTCAATCATTAAATCATTTCTCTCCGATAGGCTCATAAGAGTAGTGGTAGATGGACAAAAATCGGAGGCCTGCAATATAAATGCTGGAGTCCCTCAGGGGTCAATCCTCAGCCCAACTCTCTTCCTGATCTACATCAATGACCTCCCTAAACACATACTTAAATCATTCGTTGACATCTATGCTGATGACACGACCATCTACGGCAACACATCAAAGGCTGTAAATGACGAAGTTCTCTCGGATTCTCTCTCCTCTGATCTCGAGCGCGTGGTTCAGTGGGGGAAGATGTGGCTAGTTACCTTTAATGCATCTAAAACCAAACTCCTATCCTTACATCATCAACGCTCTGATCCCCAGCTGGCATCAATTGTGATGGATGGCTCTCGTCTGGGTGAGGCCCCGTGTTTTGACAAGCTTCTGGGTTTGACCTTTACTCCTGATCTGAAATGGAACACGTACATAAAGTCTGTTGCCAAGGTCGCAGGAAAGATGGTGGGATCCTTCTACCGCTCCAGAAGATATCTCACTACTGATGCAATTCTCTATCTATATAAAAGCCAAGTACGGCCAAGGATGGAATACTGTTGCCATATCTGGGCAGGAGCTGCCAAAAACAGCCTATCATGCCTTGACAGAGTACAAAATAGACTTCGTGGCTTAGTGGGGGATGCCCTTTTCTCTACCCTGCAACCCCTCTCCCACAGAAGAGACGTTGCGAGCCTATCCTTGCTTTATCGTTATTTTCATGGCAGGTGCTCGTCTGAACTCCAATCCCTGGTCCCCCCTCGCCAAACTTTCACGAAAAACACCCGTCTAGCTGAATGCACTGTGAAAAATTTCCCCCACTCTATATCTGTGCCGAAATCAAAACGCGGATTTCATGAGCAAAGCTTCTTTCTTAGAACTGCACGCCTGTGGAACTCTGTTCCGTCTGCCTGCTTCCCTCCGGACTACAACTTGGATGTCTTCAAGTCTAATGTTAACAAATTCCTAATGAACCGCCCCCCTAATTAAACACTTCATAAAATCTCCTCACTAACGTGATGTACTTGCAATAACCCTTATCCCTGAGTGGCTTCCGGGCCTTGATAAGTGGTGATCACTGTGTAAAAAAAAAAAAAAAAAAAAAAAAAACATTACTAAATATGCATTATATATATATATATATATATATATATATATATATGAGCAAACAGTTAATAAAAAATGTTAAAAAACACTTTGAAAAAGAGTTAAAAACATATTTAATCTGACAAGGAAACACTTGATAAGTGGATAGTCCTTAATCTGTGGAGTTTCAAAGAAATACTTTCCTTCTCATCAGAGGGTAGGAATTAGCAAAATGCTGGATCGGAATTTGCATGCAAAAGTATTTGATGAAACAACAAGTAAGTCAAAGATCTTACTTGATAACAAAAAAGTGAAGCAGACGGAATATGGTGAAGAAAAAGGTGATTACACGTGAATGGATAGTCTGGTGAAAGGTAAATAATCGAATGACGGTAAAATCCAAAAATATAACTCCAAGAAAGTTAATTGAATTTCCATTTGCACAAGTAAAATCCAAGGAAATCACGTAAGAGAGGAAACCCTGATGTAAAAACTGTTATTGTATGCTCTGTCTTTCTGAAGGTCACCAAAAATCAATTGTCATCAACCCCCAGATTAAAAGTGTTTACGACCCATGTCTCACTTCTGTTATACTTGAAATATATATATATACTATATATGTATGATGTATGTATACTATATGTATGTATATGTATATATATGTATACTATATATATATATGATGTATCTTTACTTTCATGGAAAGTGTTTGACTGAACTTAAGTCTATGGTCCCCCCTCGCCAAACTTTCACAAGAAAAACTCGTCTAGCTGTAAACACTATCAATAATTCCCCCCACTCTTTATCTGTGCCTAAACCTAAACATAGATTCCATGAACAAAGCTTCTTTCTTAGAACTGCACGCCTGTGGAATTGTCTTCCGTTTTCCTGCTTTCTGGCTGACTACAATATGGTTGTGTTCAAGTCTAACGTAAATAAGTTCTTGATGAGCCGCTCCACCTCCATATAAGTTATCAAATTTACCGAATTTTCATTACTAATGATTACTATGATGTCCGATTTCTACTGTGCACTCTTTAACCCTTATCCTTGAGTGGCCTCTTGGCCTTGATAAAGTGGTGATTCCTATGTAAAAAAAAAATTTAAAAAAATATATACTAGCCTGGGTGCCTGGCGTTATCCAGTTGTTTGGAGGTATATTGAGGAAAAAAAAGGGGCTCCCATTCATTCCAATGGTTAGTCTAGATGTAGTAAGTCTGTTCACGAAAGTACCCATTGACAATGGTTTCTGACTTTTTTTTTTTTTTTTTTTTTACATAGGCATCACCACTTATCAAGGCCGAGAGGCCACTTAAGGATAAGGGTTAAAAAGTGTACAGTAGTTAATTAGACAATATAGTAATCGTTAGTAATTGAAATTTGGTAAATTTATTAACTTAAGTGGAACGGCTCATCAAGAAATTATTTACGTTGGACTTGAAGACAATCAGATTGTAGTTAGCTGGAAAGCAGAAGACAATTCCACAGGCATGCACTTCTAAGAAAGAAGCTTTGTTCATGGAATCTATGTTTAGGTTTAGGCACAGATAAAGAGTGGGGGGAATTATTGATAGTGTTTACAGCTAGACGAGTGTTTCTTGTGAAAGTTCGGCAAGGGGTACCATAGATTGAAGCTCAGTCTAGCACTTGCCATGAAAATAACTTGCTAATTTGATCGCTTGATCTATAGAATCCTTCTAAGGAACAAATGGATCTGACCTTGAAGACACTTTGTGCTTTAGAAAGTCAGCTTCAACAAGCATCAGCCGAGTTTCCATTGTCAACGATATCAACTTTTCCAATTCTGTCGAGGAACTTTATAGATGTAGTAACATCAGTGTATATCAAGAGGAGATGGACAGTTCAAGAAAAACCCTCCACCAAAACAACTATCCAGAGAGCATGACATCAGCTCCAAGAAATCTGGACCAAACACAAAAGGACACTATTCAGAAACTCGCCACAGTTTGTATACTGTATATGAAGGGCTTGTCTGAAAAACTTGAACGAATATGTAATCCATATGACATCAGGACAGTATTTAGGAGTGATTCAACTCTCCAGAAACAGCTTCTGAGAGTCGAGCCCCCTACAGAAAAAATCATGACTAAGAACTGTGTATATGAAATCCCATTTAAATTTGGAAAACTATACAAAGGTGAAACATGTCATCCATTGAAAGTACGGTTAGAAGAACATCAAAAGCCGTAGTACGTGGAGAGACTGAAAAGCCAGATATAGCTGACCATATCTGGAAGGAAAAGGGAAACCATTTACCATTATGGTAAACAAAGTAAAATTATAGACAGAGAGGAACGATGGAGAGTAAGACTACTGAAAGGAGCAGAACATATGCTGGGGAATAACCAACTGCTAAGTAGACCTAGCATAGAATTCAATACGATATGGGAACCAGTAATTATAAACGATTGATAATATATACGAGTAATAAGTAAAAACAATATATACATAGAGATAGATATACGTTAATATACAGTACAGGGTGTTTCAAAAGTCTTGGGAACATAACGATTTTTAATAACTTGTAATGTTCCCAAGACTTTTGAAACACCCTGTATAGTAATAATTAGTAATAATTAGTGATATTTACAACTAGAAATGAAAATAAGTTTAAGGCTCCTAAAATTCGCACTAGAATTGTCTGCAAGGACTCGTGGCACAGTGGTTAGAGTACTTGCAAAAATCCATTTTAAAAGTGATATTCTACAAGGTTCAATCCAATTGCGAATTACTTAGGACTTCTATCCATTCATGGCTGATGGAACAAGAGCATGCTACCCCCGTGAAGTAAATAAAGGGTTCCGCTCGAAATTCTGTCCAAATTCCCGAGCTGAAAAGAAACATTCCCGAGTTCGACAAGATACACCAGAAGAAGGTTGGAGGTTACATCAACCAAAACGTTGTGAAAATCACACTCAAGATGAGAACGATAGTCCAATGAATAATAATACGAATATTCCTCATCTAAAAAATTCAGGAACGTCTTAGCAAGAAAAGTTTGTTATAATTCAGTCCTCTTCGACTTATGAGCAGACATTAACCTACTTTTTGAACCACCGTTTTAGAAAACTGGTTTTGCAGTTCAAGAATTTGCAGAAAAAAGATGTATTATTTATTTAAAACCAATGTAATAGTAGTAGCAATATAAAGGGTAGTAGTAATAGTAGCAATGGTTGGTTTGACTAACAATTCAAGAAGTAGTAGCAGTATCAATAATTGGCCAACTAGTAGCAGTATATATAACTAGGTAGTGAACTTCAATAAATACTAAACACGGGAAGACGACGGTGGTTTAGCAGTTAATGACACAGACCGATGACTTGGGTGTTCCGAGTTCAAATTCAGTTCATTCCATAACAAAAAATCACTTTCACTTAGGATGTTTCTACAAAGAATTCTGACTAGAAAAATATCAGGGAAACTGTAGTGAAGTAGAAAAAAAAGAAATCAAAAAAAAATATATAAGACACAGCTGTCCCTTCCAAAAGGTCGAGCTCTTCAACGTCCAAAAATAATTCACCGTCACAAAAAGAATTCACCGTCACTTCTTCTAACCGTCGTTTCACTCTCTGCGCTCTTCACCCCTGCTTAAAAAAAAGTACCGTTTATATGCTGCCCATTTCTCCACTTATGCAAATTTACTATCAACCAGAGCCATCTAGTTTTACATTTCTCCAAACAGCCAATTTGCAAAGGGGGACAACTCAAAGCACACAGAGCCATCTAGTTTTCCATTTCTCCAAACAGCCAATTTGCAAAGGGGGACAACTCAAACCACAGAAACCAATGCCAACAACAGAATCTTAAGGAAAACCCTTGAATGCGGAGACCAACACACGTGAGCTACAGATGTAAAACATAAAGGGACATCAATACGGAATCAAGAAAACTGAAACTGTATTATCGTCACTTAATCCACGTGTGTGTCCGAGTTCGTTCCTTATTTTTATTTCTGTCCTGTTTTATTTGTTTATTCCTTTGTAACAGTTTTTCATAATTTTTGGATATGTTCATTACTGCGACATGACAGTTAAGTAGATAACATTGCTTTAAGTTGAAAGCTTTGGAATCTGCCATCTTCATTCCAAGGCAAGTAGGTACACGACAAAAGTTTTTCTTCATTTTTGTCCATAGTCATAAGTGCCAATCTGAATAAGCACCTTATTTTCTGAAAAGTTTGAAAATTTTAGGCCAAATTAGCAAGACTCAGTTTTTGCTAAATTGTTTTCAGAAACCGTTTTTCATTAATAATTACTTTTCTACCTAATCGTTTTTTATAATTTTTAGATATGTTCATCATTGCGACATGATTTAGTAGATACCATTGTTTTTACTTGAAATTCAATGTTTTAATTTTCGCTCCAATAACAAAGAAGTGCAATTACTTCTAAGTTCGCAAGAAAAGTTCGTTATAATTCAGTCCTCTTCGACTTATGAACAGGCATCAACCTACTTTTTGAACCACCGTTTTAGAAAACTGGTTTTGCAGTTTAAGAATTTGCAGAAAAAAAGATGTATTAAAACCAATGTTGTAGTAGTAGTAGTAGTAATAGCAGCATGGTTGGTTTTACTAACAATTTAAGGAGTAGTAGCAGTATCAATAATCAGCTAAGTAGTAGCAGTATATATTAAAACCAACACAAAGTCAAGTATCTCGATTCCTTTGTGTTCTTAAACCAAAGGAAATGGTTGATTGTTGAATTGCGTCCCCGTTGTATCAAAGTACCTGCAGAATGTCTTCTTGGTTCCTCCTCTTCTCTCTCCAATAATCGAGCACAGTATATAATAACAAAACTCTAAAGCACGTCTGACAGCACTGACTTCTGCCAACAGTCTCGCCCTCCTCTTAACACCACAGGCTTTTTATATCGCAAAATCGTTCACCTCTATTTGCATATTCTTCTAACTCACGTGATCACTACTCTATAAATAAGAGTCTTGACCATTTTCTTTTCTTTCTTTTTATTTATTTTCGGTGACCGACCCGCACGTGGTCTATCCAGGTAAGTCATGCATTTCTCCACATATGTAACTAAATAGTGGACTTCAATAAATACTAAACATGGGAAGGCGACAGTGGTCTAGCGGTTAATGACGACTTGGGTGTTCCAAGTTCGAATTCACTTCATTCCACAAAAAGAAATCACGTTCACTTATGATGTTGGCAAAGTTCATTTTTATTGCCTCATTCTTATATTTCCCCTGGCCTTCTCTTATGAACCCGCTACCTTAACTGTTCCACATCAACTAACCCAAAAAGTTATCCATTCTTTCAATGTACCCATGCCAACAGAATCTCCTGTTTTGCGCACGCCTCCCTATACGGTCCAGATGTAATTTTCCTCTGAGGTCATCAAATTTAAATTTTTTTTTTTTTTCTAATCTCGAATTCATCCTCATTACTTCCTACAAATTTTTCCTTAACCTTTTTTTTTTTTTTTTTTTTTTTTTTGTACAAAGGAGTCACCACTTATCAAAGCCCAGAGGACCATTGAAGGATAAAGGTAGTCGACGAGAAAATGTTGTAGTAATCGTTAGTGGGAACTGGGAAAATCGGATTACATTAAGAACTTGTTTACTTTGGACTTGAAGATGACCATATTGTAGTCAGCTACAAAGCTGGCAAACAGAACAGTTCCACAGGTGTGCAGTTCTAAGAAAGAAGCTTTGTCCATGGAATCTACATTTAGGTTTAAGCACAGATAAAGAGTGGGAGAAATTAATAGTGTTTTCAGCTAAATGAGTGTTTTTCGTGAAAGTCAGGCCAAAGGGGACTATAGATTGGAGCTCAGACGAGCACTTGCCATGAAAATAACGATAAAGCAGAGACAGGCTAACATCTCTTCTACCTTGCTACCTCAACTGTTCTACATCTACTAAACCAACCATTCTGTTCAATTCTTTCGTTGTCATATTTGCTTTAACATTTGTTTTACATGTTGGCGTGTGTGGAACGGTTTTTAGAAATTCAACCCCGTTTCATTGGCCTTCAGCTGTGAACTGACCCTGCTACCTCAACTGTTCTACATCTACTTCAATTCTTTCGCTGTCATACAAGAACAAGAGCATGTTTCGTTTGAAATTCTGTCCAAATTCCAGAGTTCAACAAGATACGCATGAAGAAGGTGTCAGGATGAGAACAGTAGTCTAAAGAATCCAAAAGATACGAATAATAAATCATCTTAGAAATTCAGAAACGTAATTTTAAGTACATCCATATTCTTTGGATTCTTCAGACGACTGTTCTCGTCTTGAGTGTCATTTTCACGTTTCGGTCGATGTAACCTTCAACCCCTGACAGGTGTATCTTGTCGAACTCGTGAATTTGGACGGAATTTCGAATGTCCAAATTTCCAAGTTCGACAGAAAGATTCCCGAGTTCAACAAGATACACCTGAAGAAGGTTGGAGGTTACATTGACCGAAACGTTGTGAAAATAACACTCAAGATGAGAACAGTAGTCCGATGAATCCAAATAATATGAATAATCAATCCTCATCTCAAAAATTTAGAAATGTCTATTAAGATATTTCGGCATTGTGACTTGCAAAGGGCCAAAATACCAAAATCTCAAAACGGGCTTGGCATCCTGTCTGTACTATCACTTCACCCGAGGCACTGACCAAATCAAGACCCAAAAGTAAGAGCACCTACCTTATTTTCCTTTCTAAGTTATGTAGAACCCAAATAATTTAACTGTGCTTTATACCATTATCATGATATTACTCTAACTAGAACAATATTTTTCCTGTATTTTTTGATATTACCTTAAGGGCCTATTTGGGTAACGGATTTAGCTAGGGTTTATTTAAGGCATTATAATTTACAAAGGGCCAGAATACCAAAACCTGTCTATCCTATGAAAAGTTGAATCTGGCGACATCCACAGAAACCAATAATCTAATATATAAATGTCTGTTGGTTAGTCTGTCTGTCTCCATATTTTCAAACTGTCTCATCTGAAACTAAGTTGCAGTGCAGTGCTAGGTGTATCAGAATTTTTGTAGGAATTTTTGACACCCCTAACACGAAACTGCGAATAAAATATAAAAAAAAATTGTAATTTCTCTTTTAAAAGTGGGTTGTTTATTTTCTTTATAGATTATACTTCCAAAATAAACTATTAAAGTTGTATAAAAAGTAATAGAAATATTTTTTTTTTATCTTTTAAAAAACAGTAATGAAATTAATTGAATGTTACGAGTTCAGTATTTTTCAATTTTTAAACTTTAAAAATCTATCCAAATTTTTCTATTGATTCTATTTTTACGATATTTTCAGAGTCAATGTGAAATTTTATGCTCTTTCCAATAAACCGAATATAATATTTTAGACAAACGTTGTTTTTTTTAATTCACGCCCCCCCCCATTTTGAAATGTCTATTAAAAAGTAAATAATTTACTCACCAAAGTTTTATATATCACAAATTGAAGATAAAAGATCAATAAATAATATATTCAAATTTAAAACAAAAAAAGTAGTGTTTTTTTTTTTAGAAATTTACCTGTAAAGTCCGAAGTTTAAAACCTTTTTTAAAAAAAAAACACTTTTTTTTTTTTTTTTTTTTTTTTTAAATGAAACCTTGGTTCTTGCTCCTTTAATTGAAAAAAAAATTAGGGTTTGAATTACATTTCTCGAGTAGTTATAAGCTTGGAAAGACAGGGAGTCGAATCATTCACGCCCCCCCCATTTTGAAATAAAGTTTTATATATCACAAATTGAAGACAAAAGATCAATAAATAATATATTCAAATTTAAAACAAAAAAAAAAGTAGTGTTTTTTAGAAATTTACCTGTAAAGTCCGAAGTTTAAAACCCTTTTTTTTTAATTTTTTTTTTTAAATGAAACCTTGATCCTTGCTCCTTTAATTGAAAAAAAAGAAAATTAGGATTTGAATTACATTTTTCGAGTAGTTATAAGCTTGGAAAGACAGGGGGTCGAATTATTCAATATTTTTCACAAAGTTTCTGACACACCTAGTGCAGCGCTAGGGACCTCAAATGATTGGACTTTTTACGGGCCGTTCTTTTATGGGTCTTTAGCTGGTTAAAATAGTTTTTAAGGGGTCAAAAAATAGTCAAAATTGAAAAAAATCGTTGAACATTTTGTACATTTATCTTAGTTTATTTTTAATTTTTAATCAGTTCATATGCATGTCATGTTGATACAGTGGTAACGTCACCAGCTTTGAATGCTAAAGTTTCTGTTTCGATTCTAGCTGATGGCACCTAAATACATTTTTTTTTTTAACTTTTTAAATCACGACTCTATAATAAAATATCCGAAATCTGGACAAATGAAAATATCATATTTAAGCGTATTTTATGTCTGGGCAAAGTCGGGCATCTCCCCTCTGCTAGTTTTTTTTTTTTTTTTTTTTTTTTTTTTTTTACATAGGCATCACCACATTATCAAGGCCAAGAGGCCACTCAAGGATAAGGGTGTACAGTAGAAATTGGACAATATAATAATTAGTAATGAAAATTTGGTAAATTTGATAACTTATATGGAACGGCTCATCAAGAACTTATTTACGTTAGACTTGAAGACAACCATATTGTAGTCAGCCGGAAAGCAGGAAAACGGAAGACACTTCCACAGGCGTGCAGTTCTAAGAAAGAAGCTTTGTTCATGGAATCTACATTTAGGTTTAGGCACAGATAAAGAGTGGGGGGAATTATTGATAGTGTTTACAGCTAGACGAGTGTTTCTTGTGAAAGTTTGGCGAGGGGGGACCATAGATTGAAGCTCAGTCAAACACTTTCCATGAAAATAACGATACATCAGAGACAAACTTGCAACATCTCTTCTGTGAGATAGAGGTTGCAAGGAAGAGAAAAGGACATCTCCTACGAGACTACGAAGTCTATTTTGAACTCTATCAAGGCAGGCCAAGTCCTTTCTAGCAGCTCCTGCCCAGATGTGGCAACAGTATTCCATCCTTGGACGTACCTGGCTCTTATATAGATAGAGAATAGCATCAGCAGTGAGATAACTACCGGATCGATAGAAAGATCCCACCATTTTTCCAGCGGCCTTGGCAACAGATTTGATGTACGTGTTCCATTTAAGATTAGGAGTAATGGTCAAGCCAAGAAGCTTGTCAAAACTTGAGGCCTCCTGAAGACGAGAGCCATTCATTTCAATTGATGCCAGATGTGGATCAGAATGTTGATGATGTAAAGAGAGAAGCTTGGTTTTAGATGCATTAAAAGTAACCAGCCACTCCTTTCCCCATTGTACTACGTGCTCAAGATCAGAGGAGAGAGAATTGGAGAGAACTTGGTCGTTTACTGTCTTAGATGTGCTACCATAAATGGTAGTGTCGTCAGCATAAATGTCTACAAATGATGTAAGGATGTGATTTGGAAGATCATTAATGTAGATCAGGAAAAGAGTTGGGCCCAGGATGGATCCCTGAGGGACACCGGCATTAATACTGTGAGCTTCTGATTTTTGCCCCTCAACTACTACTCTTATGAACCTATCAGAAAGAAATGATTTAATAATTGAGAAGACATTTCCAGCAATACCATAGTTAGAGATCTTATGAAGTAAACCTTTATGCCATACCCTATCAAAGGCCTTAGATATGTCAAGAGCAATTGCCCTAGAAAGGTTGCCTCCGTCGAGGGATTTGCTAATCCTATGAGATATAACTGTAAGCACATCTGCTGTAGATCTAGCAGAACGGAAACCATATTGAGTGTCACTAAGAAGGTTATTTTTGTTGAGATGGTTGATTACTTCTGTATTTAACACAGATTCCAGCAACTTACTCATGACGCACAGGAGACTTATTGGCCTGTACTGAGAGGGGGATGAGCGATCACCTGAATTCTTAAATACAGGGCATACTGATGAGATTTTCCAGGGAGATGGGAAACTATTCTCCTTAAGACAACGTTTAAACAGTTTTGTAAGTATGGGCGCTAGTTCAGGTTGAAGTTTTTTGAGTACTATAATTGGAATACCGTCAGGGCCAGTTGCTTTACTGGAATCAAGGTTTTTGATTAGCTTGGCAACATCACGTACAGATATACATATATCACATAGCGTGTTTTCTGATACAGGAGGAAATATTGGGGGTTGGCGGCCTTGATCGCAAAGGGTAGAATTAGCTGCAAAGTTCTTGACAAAAGTATTTTCTATTTATTTTCAGATATTTATTCCTGAATATATCACACGCACCCATAATCATCAAAAATAAATGTTTTTGCTATTGTCAAATTTTGAGAGGCGTTGCCAGTAGATATCTGGGTTTTTTTTTGATAATTGAATTCCATTGTGTAAAACCTTGATCTCTGTAAGTCACAAGACTCGGTCGACCTGATAATTGATAAAACAAAACGTAATTAAAATAAAAAGGTCACTAAATATTAAAAAAAAAAAAAAAAAAAAATTATCACAATCAAAAATTTCAACAGAAAAAAAAACAAAAAGGGGAACACTTCACATAGGATAAACAAAACTGAAACTGCAAAATTACAAGCTAACCTGCCCCCCCCCCCAAAAAAAACATTTGCAGTGTGAGAATCGACTGGTATCATACCAAATGGTAGAGAAAGACCAAAGAGGATTCAAAGACCGAGAAGAGAAAACACTAACCAGACCTCCATTGGATAAGTGCAAAGGGGACTGAAATCTTGAGGAGGCTTATTGCCACCCGAATTTCAGTGATGACCAATGGTCATTGCCAACAAGAAGTCAATGGTAAGTGGCTGTTACGATGATGCAAATTCATTGTGGAAAGTACTGGAAATCTGAGGAGACTTATTGTTACCCAGACTCTAGGGAACACTACTGGTTGTTGATAGTAAGTTATCTCTCATAACGACCTGTCCGAGAACACCTAGTGAGTAATCTATATATACAAGTTGCCTTCATTAAGTTTCCAGACTTTTTTCGTATGGCCACTGTTATTGATAGTACACTCATGAAACTCTAGTCCTCTTCAAAGTAATCTCCTCCGACTGCAATGCACTTGTCGTACCATTCCAACAACGTCTGGAAGGCCACATGAAAGTCCTCTTGTGTGGTGAGTGTCAATGACCCTCGTCACAGCCTCTTTCATCTCCTCAATTATCTCATAACGATAACCTCTGAGGTTTTCCTTGAGCTTAGGGAATAACCAAAAATCATAGGGAGCAAGGTCTGGACTATAGAGAGGGTGAGGAACTGTCTCGATGCCCATCTTGGTCAACTAGTCTATGACGAGGGTGGAGCATCCTTGGGACAAACTTTGCGCAAATCTTCTGCATCTTCAGTTTCTCTTGAATAATTGTGTGTACAGTTCCCACACTGACATCAAACTGTGCACTTATTGTCTCTATAGACGGTAGTCCTTATCCATGAAATTCTTTATTTGGCCAATCAACTCTGGTGTTCTGACTTCCTTACTCTGCCCACACCTTATCATTCCTCACAGACTTCCTGCCTTCCTTGAATCTCTTATGTCACTCAAAAACTGCTGTTCGATTCATGCAAGATGGTCCAAACGCAGTCTGAAGCATTTCATACGTTTTTGTGTCATTTTTTCCCCAGTTCAAAACAGAATTTTATTGCATATCGTTCTCCTAAATTGTCCTCACGTCCAGATTGCATTTTTGAAATTCACCAGTTGTGACAGGCTTTAGTATGATGTATTCCAATTACTACTGTAGCTGTTCATTATACCTGAAATCATAAAAATTGGTCAATCATCTCATAAGATGTAGAGTAAAGTAATAACATACCAAATTTTCAAGAGTCTACAACAATTTTAAATGGCAGTACAAAAAAGTCTGGAAACTTATTGAAGGCACTTTGTATATTATATATATATATATATATAATATATATATATATATATATATATATATATATATATGACATATGTAATATACTGAGTTCATGTAATTCAGTAAATTTTCATATACCAATAGGTTTTAAGCCAAAAATGGTTGACTTAAGGATTAAACTACAAAATTATCATATTTCGTAATTGTCTGTGCCTAAATCAAAACGTGGATTCCATGAACAAAGCTTCTTTCTTAGAACTGCACGCCTGTGGAGCTCTGTTCCGTCTGCCTGCTTCCCACCTGACTACAACCTGGATGTCTTCAAGTACAACGTTAACAAATTCCTAATGAACCGCCTCCTTAAGTAAACACTTCATCAAATCTTCACACTAACGTACTTTACTTGCAATAACCCTTATCCCTGAGTGGCTTCCAGGCCTTGATAAGTGGTGACCACCATGTAAAAAAAAAATAAAAAAATAATTGAGCATTAATATACTGTGTGGGCAAAATCAAGACAAGGTGTTGATGGCAACAAAAAATGTATTTCATTTTACGTTACAAATGTTTCAATGTCTAGTTCGACAATTTCAAGCATTGTATCGTTTGAAAATTTTCAAAAACCAGCATTTCTTCAGACTTTATGGATAAACACACTTTAGGTAATGTAGCATTTTTTGAATAGAAAGAAAAAAGGCAGGAGGGGGTCTTTAAATTAAATATTTAAATGGGCTTTTCCGTAACCACAACCAAGGTAAATGTTTCTCGCATGCTTTTCCCATTAAGGATCCCCTCCTTTTTTCTTTCTATTCAAAAAATGCTACATTGCCAAAAGTGTGTTTATTCATAAAGTCTTAAGAAATGCTGTTTTTTTTTAATTTTCAAACGATATAATGCTTGAAATTGTCGAACTGGATATTGAAACAACTGTAACATAAAATGAAATACACTTTTTGTTGCCATCAACACCTTGTCTTGAAGTCTTGATTTTGCACATACGGTGTGTGTGTGTATATATATATATATATATATATATATATATATAGATAGATAGATAGATAGATAGATAGAGAGAGAGAAGTGACCATGTCTCTCTGTGTACAGAATGGTCTACCAAACTACTTTATCAATTTTTGGTCTACAGACTTTAAACTTGATAAATGAGGGATTCAGACTCGTATAAGAAATTTGGGGTTTGTATTACTGTACACAGATTCGAAAAAGTCGTCAAAAAAACAAATATTTAACAAATAAATGTTATCAAAGGCAAGATAAGTTACTTTTCTACCTAACTGGATATTTAATGTAACATTTTTATTCAGCTCGAAAAATATACAGTGTTTACTGATGTATTGGAAAGTTAAAAATAGCGTCCGACTCTTTTTGACACGGTAAGTTTGGGAAAAGCAGTTACAAATAAAAAACTAGACAAAATACGGTTAGAAATTTGCTCAATATATGTTACTGTGACATGGGCTGACATATATTCGGTGGGTTTTTAACAGCATTTTGTTTAGTTTTTTATTTTTAACTCCTTTTCCCAAACTTACCGTGTCAAAAAGAGAGTCGGGCGCCATTTTTAATTTTCCAATACATCGGTAAACACTATGTTTTTCGAGCTGAATAAACATGTTACATTAAATAAAAACACTAAAAACATATCCAGTTAGGTAGAAAAGTAACATCTTGCCTTTGATAACATTTATTTGTTATGTTTTTTGACAACTTTTTCGAATCTATGTGTATAGTAAAACAAACCCGAAATTTGATTTGATTTATAGCTAAAGTGTCCAAATCAAAAACATTGGAATTTAGCAGGCATAAGTCGACTAAAGGTGTATATTCTAAACATGTGCAAATATACATTGATACGTTTAACTACATTAAATTTTAAAGTTCTGATATGCAGATTGACTTAGCTCAGATGGTAACAAATAACGCTGGAGAGGTATATGTTCTGGTTTCAATTCTAGCTGATGGCACAAAAGTTATATTTTTCTTTTTAACTTTTGAAATCACTACTATATACTGGGTACAATATAATAATCAATTGAGTATTGACTCTACAATAATAATAAATAAAAAAAACCCTGCATAAATTAAAATGTCATTTAGGCATATTTTATGACCGGGCAACGCTGGGGCAGTCTGCTACTACTACTAATAATAAAGATAATTATAGTAATATCTCAATAGTCTTTTATTTTTTTCTTTTATTTTTTTCAGTCTTGACAGGCTATGGATACCCATGGAGGGGTGTCTGCACATGAAATTTTTGTTGCAAGAGTTGCGCAATCTCCAACCTCACCTCTCCTGAGTCGACATTGTTGAATACCAGTGGTAAGTGGAGTATATATATATATATATAATTATTTACTATAATAATTATTAAATACCTACAGACACTAGTGTTTCATTCTTTCGAGAATCAGCAGTGCAAGGTGACACGATTAACACCAGTCGATAGATTCGAACCCGGCAACAGAAGCCATCTCTGGCTTCATTAGCAAGGACCTAATCCATTCAGCCACTGCTAACCGCGAGAAATACTGTTGAAATTTAAACATTTATTTTAAATGTTTTTTTTTAACGTCTGTCAGAGGGATCTAATCATTATATGATGATCTGCGCATATATGAGCTAAACTGACCGAATTTTACTTCAATTGAAAGTGCTCAACGATAAGAAACGAGTTTCTTAAAGGGGCTGACATAATTATTTAGGACGACTGGAAACAAATGCCGAGATAAGCAGAGAGCACATACAGCGCCTAGAATTCCTAAATAGTCACCCATCTGGTACTAACCAGGTTCAACGTTGCTTAACTTCAGTGATCTGACAATAACCGGTGTGTCAACGCGATTATGCCGTATATTCAATAGTATTACATCATAAAAAAAGAAAAAGAAAAAAAACGATGACAAATTCTCGGTCCAAACTCATGTGACGACGCAGTAGAAGCGACGATTAATGACTGCTTTTACAAATTCATGTGACTTAACTTGACACATATAACTGACCTTTGCTACCGACAAAAAAAAAAAAAAAAAAAAAAAAAAAAAACGTTTGTGAGAATATAAAATAAATAAATAAATAAATGAATAAAAACTCAAATTAACCCTTTACCGCCAAATTGTATTTTCGTCGCCTTTCAAAAAGGAAACATGGCGCTTCAACAGAATTGGGACGAGATTTTGTAGTCAATAAATGACGTTTTCAGATTAAAAAAAAAAAACAAAATGGTTTCAACTGATTTTTTTTTTGCCAATTCTAATAAGTTACAATGGTAGCTTCCAAATTATGCAGTCGATATTACCTGAATATTACTGAATTACTAAACAACAACTTTAATCGTGGCAGCAGGTGAAAAATTGCCGCCATCTTGTGTAAATCGAAAAAGGAAAATTACCTCCATTTTGAACTCTCCTGTATCTTACGATCGTTTTCATCAAATTCTATTTTTTATTTTCTTTAATAATTTTCTACCTTATCGATTTTCGTAATTTTTGGATATAATTATTTTTAAAAATACAAAGAATACGTAGATACCATTGTTTTCATGTGAAATTCAGTTTTATGATTTCCGAAATTTCGTCCCAATAGTGTAGAAGCGCCACCTGGTCTTCAAAGTACAGGTATATGGTTCAACAAGTGAATGAGGGTTTGTTTATGTTCGTGCAGCACGCTAACTTTCGTCACGTGTGGATTTCATGATTAAAAAAAAAATTATTTATTGCATAAAAAATAAAATTCTACCGGTTAAAAAACTAGCAGGGACCCATGGAAATTCCACAGCTGTGTCCTTGTAGGAGTTTGTGACATTTTTTTTTCATTCTATGAACGCCCAGTGTGATATCTCATGCTACCCCACTCGTCGACAAGTTGCTGCCGACCCTAACGTTGTGAGCTGTGGATTTTCCATCTTTTGTTCTTATGGCCTGATCGTCATAGTTTCTCACACTGGTGGCCATCAAGGAGAGTGCATGGGCTTACAAGTATAAAAATAAAAGAAAACAGACTCGGACGCTTCCCATATATATTGGTTGGACTTTGGATGAATGTGACACCATCGACCTGTTCTGCCGTTCATTTCCTGATCTGTTCTGAGCCACAATCCATCTTCAACTGTCGTTAAAGTGTTTACTGTTTAACTTATGACTTCTGTTAAGTGTCCAACTGAACTCCCGCTAAGTGTATTGTCATAAAAACACTAGCCTCTGCAAACTGAACCCTTACTGTCATAAAGCTAAATATATCGCTATCTATTGTTCAGTTCTTTCATTACCATCCTGATCAACAATCCATTATAAAGTATTTAATTTAATAGTCCCCTGCTTCTTTTGTTTCAGTCATCTTAATTGTGACCCCCCCCCCAAAAAAAAACACAAGGAAATGAAAGAAAATAAAGACTCTGGCACTTCACATATAAATTGGTTGAACTCTGGATGAATGCGACATCACCGATCGGCTCTATTATTGTCCATCGAGGTGAGTGCATGAGCTCATGCGTATACAATAACATTGGCAAAACAAAATAAAACAAACTCCACCACACACACACACACACACACACACACACACACACACACACACAAGGTATTCAGGAGATAAAACTCATGAATTAAAACGAGGTTAAAAGTGCTCAATAAAAAAGAGCAAAATACAGGGTGTCCCCCCCCCAAAAAAAAAGCTGATGGTTAAAAAAAAAAAAAAAAAAAAATTCATAACTTTCTTAATTTTTTATATTTTTCTTTTATTTTTTTCAGATCATCTAGAGTAACCCTTCCAAGGTCATCATGAGTAGTTACACTACCGAGGAGCGGATATTTATCGTAGAGTCGTATTTTCGGTTGAAGGAGTCAATATCAGAAACTCAAAGAGAATTTCGACAAAACTTCAAAACAAGAAATTCCCCTACTCCCAATGCAATAAAACCAGCCACAATAAATGCCCTTGAAAACAATATAGAGGAGGAAATTAGGGCCATAAGCCTTGAAACATTAAGTGATGTGCTGAACAATGCCCTGCAGAGAGCACAAGAATGTGAAAATGAAAATGGTGGACATTTGAATAACATCATTTTTCATAACTAAAATTAGACCTTGTGAAAAACATACCCTAGATTAAGTTGTGTAAATATGACGCAGAGGCTAGATGTCTTCAAGTCCAACATAAACAAATTCCTGATGAACCGCCCCCTTAAGACACTTTATCAAATCTCCAATACTAACGATTACTACAATACTATCCCATTGATTACTGTACACGCAATAACCCTTATCCCTGAGTGGCTTCCGGGTCCTGATAAGTGGTGACCTCCATGTAAAAAAAAAAAAAAAAAAAAAAAAAAGGCTCATCTATCAACATATGAAAATTGGTGAGCATAACTTAAATATTAAGGAGGTTAATGAAATTTAAAATCCGTCACTTTCTTTTGGGACACCCTATATAATATTTTTATTTATATAGACAAATATTATATAGTTAGTGAACATGTTAATGCTTCGGAGCAATTGGTTTATTAAAAGATCAAAAGTTCCTCGTCAGGCGACAAAAATAAAAGTTTATCTGCTAATCAAAGCATCTGGTTCTTATTCTTAAACTTTTATTTCTGTCGCCTGATGAGGAACTTTTGGTTTTTTAATAAACCAATTGATCCGAAGCATTAGCATGTTCAGTGTAGCGACTATGTAATATTTGTCTATATAAATAAAAATATTATATTTTATTTATATTTTAATTTACAAAAAGTTTAGAGAAGTTATCGGTACCGTCGGTTTCAAACCTAATAGTAGGGGACCATTTTAAATACCCACATCAAGCTCTCTTCAGCCAATACTCATCTGTCTTATAACCAGAATAGGAATCATGTAGATACAAGATACCGTGCAAATTTCGTTTTTCTGAACAAACCAAAATTCAAATAATAAAGTAATATATATATTGGATGGACTCTGGGCATGTGAGACATCATCGACCCTCTACATGTTAAGCTCCACACCTATATCTACTGTCAAGGCCGTTTCTGTCGGTTGGTCAATTCATTTCCCCATTTGCTCAGAGCCACGATCTATGTTCAACTGTGTCCAGTTCATAACTCATGTCAAGCATCTAACTGCTGTCAAGTCCAACTTACGACTGTTGTAAAAACTCCAGATCAACCATAAACCATTCCTATTGTCATTAACCCACATCCACTCCCCAGCATCAGAAAACTCATTATACATCTTAAAGTACACACAAACCAAATCTAAATATATCTTTGGTCCATGATTCGATTCCTCTGTTATAGTCACCGGCACATCCTGACGAACAATCCCATATCAAGTTTCTTTCGTCTACCTTCCTAGCTATAGTCTACTGATTAATCCTACTTCCTTTTCTTTTGAAGCGAACGATTGGCCAAAAACATTAATTCCTTCACCCTCAACTGCGCAGTTTTATACAAGGAGGGGTCAGTCTAATATATAAAAGGCAAAATGTGTGTGTATGTTTGTATGTCTGCCAAAAACTTTCGTTACACGCGATGGATCCTGACATGATTGATATCGTTTTGAAGCGTGATATCTTGGAAGACACATATCGAAAAATTGACCAAAAACATTCATTCCTTCACCCTCAACTGGGCAGGGTTTTTTTTTTTTTTTTTTAACAAGGAGGCGTCGGTTTTTGCGTCACAATTTTCACAAGTCATCGTCTCCTTTTGATTGACTACGCTTAATTTCAATGTTCATGACTTCCGGCTACGCGATGGAGACATCGATTAAGACGTTAGGTCCCCCCCCCCGCCTTTGCGTTACGGGTTTGAGCCTGCCTGCCTACTACCACTTTTATTTATTTTATTACACCTCTCTTCAACCTGGCTGTCTGCGGTTTTGATTTTTTTTTTTTTTTACTCGACACACCCGGGCAACGCCGGGGACCCCCGCTAGTATTATAGAAACAAAGATAAAAGAAGAAGAGTAATAGCTTCAGCTAAATCCCACCCCTCCCAAAAAATGAGATTCGCTCTTTTTAGACGATTACATGTTAACTTAACAGTAACACCCTGAAAAAAAACCTTGTCAGAAAGAAAGAAAGAAAAGAAAAAACGGTGTTTGTTATTAAATCGAAATTCAAAAATCGAAATATTGAATTTCATTTAAAATCAGTCGTATCTATTTGTTATTTTTGCGCAATTAAAGACAGAAGAAAAAAAACACGTATAAAACGAAAATTTTCTATTTGTTACGTAACAAAAAAAAAAAAATTCGAAATAGAATTTCATTATTTTTATGTGACTACATACATGCCTGCATTTACTTGCCTCCCCACGAGGGCAGAGTTTGTTACAAAGCGGTTTTGTTTTGGTTTTGTTTTTTGTTTTTTTTGTTTTGTTTACAACCTGCCTCAGCGTAGTATAAATACCCCCAACCTCCCCATGTTAAGAACGGCTTTCTGAAAGATCGTTCTTAACATGGGGAGGTTTATTCCGAAAGCCGTTCTTAACATGGAGAGGTTGAAGGTGTTTCTACTACGCTGAAGCAGGTCGTAAAAAAAAAAGATGCCGCGGTTTTTACAGTGAAAAAAAAATCGAGCTCAACAAACAACAACAACAACAAAAAACACACTCTGGATTGGAAAAAAAAAATTCAATCACCTCAGTCTAGAAGGATAAGTTAAAAAAGATGAAGTGTAGTATCAGAACAGATACGACACTTTGCTCCTAGTCAAAAGGAGCAAGTCTGGAAATACCTGGAAATTTTTAATGGATTTTTTTTTACGCTATACAAATAAAACGTAAATTCTTAACCCAGTTCTTGACCACAAGAACAGAACGAGTAATTATTGAAAGAAGAAGAAAACGCGATCAAAATAAAACTAACGGCTCTTGTCTAAATTTTTTCAACAATAAAAAAAAAAAATCTGTACGATGACAAAACGAAAATATATTCCAAAAATCACGTAAATTTATCTAGTAATTTTATTTTTATAAAGAAAAGCAGGTAACTTTTTACGACGTGCCCCAGTGCAGTCACTGCACTGCCCAAGTACCCCACACCCCAACAACCGCCCCATGTTAAGAACTGCTTTCGGAATAACCCCCCCCCCTCCAACCTCGAAAGCCGTTCTTAACATAGGGTTGTTGGGGGTGTTTCTACTACGCTGGAGCACTGAACCAGCACTCGTAAAAAATACCGAAAATCATTTTTAAATGATTGATGGAAATTTATAAGCATAACAACAACAAAATCCTTCAACTTTGAATTATTGCTGAGTTATCTTCCTTTGTTTCTTTAAATGTTTTCAAAATTGGGAGCAAGAATCAGTCTTCGATTACTCATGGCATTTGTGCAATCTAAGTGATTTTTGGAATATATTTTCGTTTGTCTTCTTGGGTATGTACACCAACACCATACAGATTTTTCTTTATTTTCTAATATAGGGAGAATTCTGGAGAAAAAACGAAAAACTTTTTAACGGTACAAAAACTATACAACGCTTTGAAAATAAATTTACCCCAAGAAATTGAACACAATTTAACATAAAACTAGAAATTGTGGCCTGGTAGACCAACGCAAAACCTTAAAAAAACACTTGGGCATGCTGAAAACGAATATCGCATTTAAAATTAGGACTGACAACTACTTTTCACAATACTAAAAAGATACTTTTCCGCAGGTTTCACGTAATAAAGAAATGCGCCCTTGCGCGTACAACAGTGCCCATCACTTAAAACATCGCATTTAAATCATTCGTAAATAAGTAGTTTTCCGGATATTAAGCAATGTAATTCTTTGTTATAAGTCGTGGCCATTGTTGTACGCGCAAGCGCGCATATTTTTGCCGCACGCCCTTGCATTGCACGTACAAATTGTGTTCATTTTACGTTGATCCCCCCCCAATAAAAGGTGGTCATAAAGTGGGTGTTCATTTTACGTTAAATTAATATAGAAAAGTGATCCCCCACGTTTTTAAACTATAATTTTTTCAGTCTTTTTTTTTTTTTTTTTTTTTTTTTACAAGGGTGTCACCACTTATCAAGGCCCAGAGTTACTTGGAAGTTACTTGTTTCCTGGAGTTTTAAAACATATTTTAAAAGGTACTTGTTATTATTAAGGTACATACATTATTATTTCAGCACGATAACGTATTATTTAGAAAGTCATCCATTCTTAACATGGGGAGGGCGTTTTGTAACTATTCTGTACTTTCACCTAACAATTTAATTAAAAAAAAAATATCGTAAAATTTGAATTTAACTTGAAAATAGTTTTTTAATAGCAAGGTAACATAAGTGCAAACACTTAATTAAATCCACCACAATGCATTTTTTTTTACTGTTATTTTATTCCAGTGAAAAAAGATTTATGTGCTTCTACAGAATTTGAACCGAACCAAACAGACTTTCCCCGAATTAAACTTAGATTAGCGTCAGTTTATAGTTACGGTTGTATTTATCTCGTCCACACGGCGAGAGTAAGATGCTACACAAGGTCGAAAAATAGGATTTGAAAATCCAGCGCTCTAGAGAAAAACCACTCTGGCCGAACAAAAATTGCCTGGTCAACCCTGACGGCATTCTTTGTAAGGGCGCCTTGGCCATTAGCAAAAAGTAAACCCTTCTCAAACGGCGAGGAGGTAAAGCTTGGGAGGGTAAACATCCTAGAACTGAACAGAACACAGTTCGGTTCAAATTCTGTAGATTTTTTTTTTTTGGTAAATAAATAAAACGTAGAATAATTTTTGGTACTTATGTTACCGTGCTGAAATAATATTTAGAAAGCCATTCTTAACATGAGGGGAGGGTGTTTTGTAATTAATCTGTACTTTGAGCTAACAATTTAATAAAAAAAAAAAAGATATCGTAAAACTGAAATTTAACTTGAAAATACTATTTAAAAAAAAATACACGGTAACGTAATAAGCACCTTCATTTTTATATCGAAGTCTTTTATTCTGAAGTCTTGTTTTTATTTTGTTTTTAAGGCACTTGTGCAGTTTATAAACGGTACTATTTTTTTTTTTTTTGGTAAAGATAGAATTTTGAAGTTAAATTTCGATTCTTGTTAAGGTATCTATCTTTCGTTTATCAAATTGTTTGATGAAAGTATAGAATAGTTAACAAAGCTAACCCCCCCCCCAATTAAGAACGGCTTTCTAAATAACGTTATTACGTAAGCATAAGGACCGTTTTTAAGCGCATTTAGCACCATTGTTATTATTACAAGTTTATTTAACTAAAAAAAAGTACTTATGCAGAATACGGGCCGTGCTGAAATAATAACGTTATTTTTTTTTTTAAACACATTTTTAACATTGGGGGGGGGGGGTAACTAATCTGTACTTTCACCTAACATTTTAATAAACAAAAGATAACGTAAAAATTGAATTTAACTTGAAAATCTTGTCTACAAAGAAAATAGCACTGCCCGTATTTGCCATAAGTGTCTAAATTAAAATAAAAAATTAAAAAAAAATAAAATGTATGATTAATTAATTAATTAATACGTAAAATAAATTCAAATCCATTCAAACGGCGAAATTGATTTCTCTTGGAGACAAAAACCAAAACAAAGAAAGAATGAATAAAAATAAATAAATAAATAAAACTTACCTCCGATTATAAAAAGATTCCAATTTTTTTTTTTTTTTAATCGTTGAATATAAGTAAAATTCGGCGACGAACAGCTTCCAAAAAAAAAAAATGAATTGCTTCTTTTTTATTTTTCTCCCAAGTTGTGAGAATAAAAATAAATGAAACCAAAAACAAAAATTTCTTCTTCGACACAAAAATACGATTACGTCATCGGTCACGTGACAAATCGTCGAAGAAAATAAAAAACAAAATAAATAAATAAACGAAACTTTTTATTTGTTTTTTTTTTTTTTAAATGAAATATTATTCCTATTTACTTTGCCTCCCCACGAGGGCAGAGTTAGACACCAACGTCATTTTTTAATGTGGGAAAAGGAACAAAAATAAAATAAAAAATTGTCTCAGTCGTGAAGGATTTCTTCTCTACTAAACGAGGACAAAAAATTGAAGCGTAGTATCAGAACAGGTACGACACTTTGATCTTGTTTTTCTTTTAATATATATAAAAAAACGGTACTAGTGCATGAGCTGGCCTGGGCGTGGCTTATCACTCGCTCGGATTTCTCCGTAAAATGACGTCACATGCTGCCATCTGACGGAGAAAATGGACGAGGGGTGGGGTGCGTACAGAGCATTTTCTTTAATTACTATAAAATTAATATAGTGGTAAAATTATTTAAAAAAAAAAAAAACAGAAGCCAAATTTGAAGCCAAATTAAAAAAAAAGAAGGCCAAACCATTTCAAAAAAGGTCAAATTCACGAAATTAGCCATTAAAAGAATAATAAATGGTAACAATAACATTATGAATAAAAGTTACTTTCCAACTTATCTGCATCATTCGTTGGTATTTTTAAGTAGTTTTAAGTGCTTTTTATTTCATATCGAATGTTAGAGCGGTTTCCGCTAACTTTGCCAAATTTTAAAATGCCGTAAAACATACCCTGTTTTTTTTTTTTTTTTTTTTTTTTTTAATAATTACTACTTTTTTAAATAGAAAAATGAATGATGCAGGTAAGTTGCAAAGTAATTTTTATTGTCAAATAATAACAGAAAAACTTACCGTAATTATTTTTCACATGCATGGGAGTCAAATAGAAGAAAACTTGTAATGTTTCCAAGGAAAAAAGCTAAACAAAAAAAAAAAAAAATGGACGACTCTAGCAGCAGCAGAAGAAGCGCCAAATACAAGTTTCCAGTGCTTGAAAAATGAATTGACGAATAACACCGACCACTCTAATTTGTTTTTTTTTTTTTGTTTTTTTAAAGGTAATTGAGGTCGCTGACAACGAATCTGATAGTCAAACTTGGTGCAAATTTACCGTTTGCATGGTATTTACCCCTGAACCCACGAACTACTTTTGACCATTTTGCAGCTTCCGTTTATGCTACGCGCATACAGGGGGGGGGGATGTGGTGTTTTCTTCTATTTGACTCCCATGCATGTGAAAAATAATTACGGTAAGTTTTTCTGTTATTATTTGACAATAAAAATTACTTTGCAACTTACCTGCATCATTCATTTTTCTATTTAAAAAAGTAGTAATTATTAAAAAAAAAAAAAAAAAAAAAAAAACAGGGTATGTTTTACGGCATTTTAAAATTTGGCAAAGTTAGCGGAAACCGCTCTAACATTCGATATGAAATAAAAAGCACTTAAAACTACTTAAAAATACCAACGAATGATGCAGATAAGTTGGAAAGTAACTTTTATTCATAATGTTATTGTTACCATTTATTATTCTTTTAATGGCTAATTTCGTGAATTTGACCTTTTTTGAAATGGTTTGGCCTTCTTTTTTTTTTAATTTGGCTTCAAATTTGGCTTCTGTTTTTTTTTTTTTTAAATAATTTTACCACTATATTAATTTTATAGTAATTAAAGAAAATGCTCTGTACGCACCCCACCCCTCGTCCATTTTCTCCGTCAGATGGCAGCATGTGACGTCATTTTACGGAGAAATCCGAGCGAGTGATAAGCCACGCCCAGGCCAGCTCATGCACTAGTACCAAAAAAACAAAGACATTTAGTACTCATGCGTTTACCGCGCTGAAATAATAACGTTAATATTTAGAAAGCCATTCTTACCATGGAGAGGGGAGGGTGTTTTGCAACTATTCTGTACTTTCATCTAACAATTTAAAAATATATAAGTATCGTAAAAATGAATTTAATTTGAAAATACGATTTTTAAAAAATAGCGCGGTACGTTAAGTGCATAAGCACCAAGCATTTTGGTTACTTTTTTACGACGTGCCCCAATGTATTATAAACACCCCAATCTCCCCATGTAAAGAACGGCTTTCGAGGTTGGGAGGGAGTATTATTCTGGAAGCCGTTCTTAACATGGGGAGGGTTGGGGTGTTTATAATACATTGGGGCACGTCGTAAAAAGTGACCAGCATTTTTTTTTTGATTATCACATCCAACTCTCGACACAGAAATTAGTTTTAAAAAAAAAATGACTATCTTGAACTTTTCAGCTTTAAGTTTGCTGGCTGCCATTACAACATTATCTTAACCAAATTAATTCTAGTTTTGTTGCAATTTGGTTCAATTAATAATTTCAATGATACTAGCAGGACCTGTGGAAATTCGACAGCAGCATGTTTCATATGTAATATATTTTTGCTGGGCATTCTGTGGACATCCAGCATGAACGGAGACCTCGCGATAATGACCACATGACAAATACATTGTGGCCATTTTTCCGTGTGCTCTTGTAACGTGGGTTTGTCGGGGATATGCACATCGAGGTGGCACGTGCGATGAGTTCCTCAGAACACATTCCAATAAAGTCTTGTAAAACAGGCACAGAGATGCAACATTGCGGTGATGAGACAGGGGTTGGAGCTTAATTGACAAAGTGGGACCTATTAAATTGAAGGCTCTTTTTTGGACCCTATCCTAGGGGAAGAGGCTAGTGGTAGATGCACCAACCCAGATGTGGCAACAATACTCCATGCATTGTACAAACGGTGGCCTTGTAGGGATACAGGATACTCTCAGGCACAAGTAATCTAACACGATAGAGAGAACCCGCCTTCTTTGCAGCAGCCTTTGCAATGTCCTCAATGTATTTGTTCCAGTTCATATTACCTGTGAATGTTAAGCCGAATAGCTTGAAGTAAGAATTCTCAAGTAGGGTGTTGTTTGCCATGGATACTGGTGATGAAGATGCTTCTTGTAATTGTTAAAGGAGAGCAGCTTAGTCTTACTAGCTTTAAATGTTATCATCCACTTGCGGCCCCATTCCACTACGTTTCGAAGGTCATTTTCTAATCATTCTACCATTGTCTTAGATTTATGTACATCCGTTCTTCCCTCATGCATGCTATAGAGTGTTGAATCATCAGCAAGTATACGAGGGGTGTGCAATAAGTAATGCCCCTGACCCACTTCCCATAGCAGTAGAGCAACGAAACGTGGCACAGTTATTAGTATTTCTCTACATAGGAAGCACCCAGAGTTATACATTTCTCCCATCGTTTGATGCAGCTCTGGAGACCGTTTTTGTAGAACACCCCAAATCCCAGATTGGTCCTCCAACCATGGCGTGACTTCAGAAATCAAGGCTGCATCATCTGGGAAACGCTTTCCTTTCAAAAACAACTTTATAGCTGGGAAGAGGTGAAAGTCAGAGGGTGCAAGGTCAGGAGAGTAGGGAGGATGGAGAAGGATTTCATAACCACACGCCCGTGTTTCTCATCTGGTGACATGTGAGTTGTGGACCGGAGCGTTGTCCTGCAGGAGGAGGGCACCTTTGCTGATCTTGCCCCGCCTCTTGATTTTGATAGCTTCCCTTAATTTCCTCAAAAGTGAAGCATAATAGACTCCTGTAATTGTGGTACCCTTTGCCAGGAAATCTGTCATCACTACTCCGTCCTGGTCACAAAAGACTGTGAGCATGACCTTGCCAGCGGAGGGCTGCACCTTTGCTTCTTTAGAGGTGGTGAGTCCAAGTGCTTCCACTGCATTGACTGGGCTTTGGTCTCTGGATCATAGTGATGGACCCAGATTTCATCCTGTGTAATCAGTCTTTTGAAAAACTTTGACTCATCTTCTTGGCACATCTCTAAATTCATCCTCAAGCAGTTGACACGTTCTCGCTTCTGGAATGGTGTGAGCAACCTGGGAATCCATCTGGCAGACATCTCATGCATATGCAAATGGTCATGAATGATAGTTTCCACATACCCTGTACTAATCTTGACATCTTGGGCTATTTGGCGAATAGTAATGCGCTGATCTTCCAAAATGGCAGCCTCAACTTGACGGACAGATGCCTCATCAATGGCAGAAGGGGGGGCAACCAGGTCTGGAAGCTGTTTCCACAGACTTCCGGCAATGTTTGAATTCACGATGCCAGCATTTTACAAGGTCATATGATGGGGCATTATCACCATAAGTTTCTTTCATTTCATCAAAAGTCTCCTGTGGTGTGCGTCCTTTCAAATACAAAAACCGGATCACTGCTCGACATTCAACAGGCTCCATTTCACACCTGACTCAGTTCAAACACCTGTAAAATAGAAACCATAATTAGTTCAGAACTGTAATTTGCCACATAACCCGTAGAGATATAAATCATTGCACATGCAAAATTTCAGCTAGATCAGACAACTGGAAGTGTGTCAGGGGCATTACTTATTGCACGCCCCTCGTATCTATCTCGGACACAATATTATCAGGGAGGTCATTAACGAATATCAGTATTAATCTGAGGCACTCACACATTAATGTTATACTGCTTGGATGTACATCCATCAATCTATATATCTCTAAAAGTGAAAGTGTATGTCTGTCTGTCTGTCTTTCTGTGTGTCTGTCTGTGTACAATTCCATATGCAATAACTCTCTCACATTTCAGTCTACAGACTCGAAATTTGATATACAGGGTACTGAGATTTGAGAAAATCTTTGTAATCTGTTTTCGGACAGAAATTTGGCTGTTAAGGGGTCAAAGTTCAACGATTTGACCTTTGAGAACTCTACCAAACTCCTCCGCCAATTTTGGGTATAAACAATTGAAATTTTAGATATGGGTTCCTTGGACATGGATCTAACTTAAGACCTTACTTTGAGCCCAAAACAATAAATGTTAAGGGGTCATAATAGGGGTCAAAATTTTAAAAAAATTTACCTCTCTTTTTTTTTTTGCTCCATATACACCTCCAAACACCCGGGCAACGCCAGCCTGAAATGCTAGTATATATATATATATATTCTTTCTTCAGTGGAAAACCACTGCATGTTGAAATTACAAGTTCCTGTCGCACACTATTACAACAATGATCATAAATTATTATACTGATATTTGAAAACGAGGCTACATCAAAGGGAGGTCATATTATATCATGTTCAGGGTTGCCAGATTGGCCTTTTTGAAGCTAAATTTTTAATATAAAAGTTCAAATAAAGACTATTTTTTATTTTTATTTTCTTTAATTTCAATAAATAGTTTCTTAGTCTGACAGGCCCGCAGCAAAGGTCAGGAAACTTTTCTTGAAGAAATGCTGATTTTTTTTTAATTTAATTATTTTTTAGATGCATCAATTGAAAAGAATGCCTCTCGTCTTGGAGGAGGCTCCATGTTTTAACAAGTTTCTTGGTCTGACATTTACTCCTGATCTGAAACGGAACACGTACATCAAATCTGTTTCCAAGATTGCTAGAAAAATTATCGGATCATTCTACAATGCCAGTGGATATCTCACTGTCATTGCAATTCTCTACCTGTATAAAAGCTAAGTACGTCCAAGGATGGAGTACTGTTGCCACGTCTGGGCAGGAGCTGCTAGAAATACTTTATCCTGCCTTGACAGAGTTCAAAATAGACATGACCTAATAGAGAATGCCCTTTTCTCTTCCCTGCAACCAGAAGAGACGTTGCGGGCCTGTCTCTGCTTTATCACTATTTTCATGGCAAGTACTCGCCTGAGCTCCAATCTATGGTCCCCCTTTGCCAAAATTTCATAAAAAACACTTGTTTATCTGAAAACACTATCAATAATTTCCCCCATACTTTATCTGTGCCTAAACCTAAACGTAGATTCAATGATCAAAGCTTATTTCTTAGAACTGCTATGCCTGTGGAACTCTGTTCCGTTTCACTGCTTTCCAGCCGACTACAATATGGTCGTCTTCAAGTTGTAAAAATCCTTTGCATTTCATGACAATCAAAACGACTTCAATTTTTATTCATGTAAAATAAACCAATGGAAAAAATACATGTGAAATAAGTTAAACAATTAAGAAACAGTGAAATGGAGTTTCATTCTATATCAATAAAAAACTTTATTTGTTATCTTTGTTAGTAGAGTGTACACTAGAGAGAGACGTGTTAGTAGGTTGAAGTGTTCTTGTATGAAGATAGAATTAATATATTGCCGGCTTGTTGAAGAAGAGAACAATTCAGTTCTGTTTACACATATTTATAGCCAGTAGTCGTCGGTACAAAAGAAACCGTTTAAAAGAAAAAGAAAGGGCAAAGACTTCAGTGTGTTTACATGTGTAGGAGTGTGCGTCCGATAGTAGAGACAGGGCAAAGGGTTAGTGTGTGTGTGTGGGGGGGTGTCGGTATATGTTCTTTAGCATGACAAAGAATATTCGTTAAGCTACCGCATGTGGAAACAAGTGAGAGTTTGAAAGGTCGCCATGTTAGCTTGTAGTACTCACGTTCTGCCCGAGGCCGAAGCCCCAGGCGATGTATGCTTCTGGGCAAAGCAGCAAGAAAGAGAATTGAGAGTTTCAGATTTCCCCTTTTATATACTTTGTCACGTGATTGAGAGCTGGCTTGTGATTGGACAAGCCAGGGAGAAAATGGATTTCAAATCCTGAATCGTGAGAAGTAGCTCCTGCTTGTGATGTAGCGGGTGTCAGCTGCTACACAACCTTTAGACAAATTTTATTTTAAATCAAATTTTTTTCTATACTTTAGAATGACAAAAAATTTATGCAACTTTTTATTTTTCTCTACATAGGAGTCACCACTTATGAAGGCCCAGAAGCCACTCCAGGATAAGGGTTAATGTAGTCAATCGGATAATATATTAATAATCGTTAGTAGTGGAAATATGGTAAATTGGATTACTTAAGGGGATGGTTCAACAATAATTTGTTTATGTTGGACTTGAAGATGATAAAATTGTAGTCAGCTGGAAAGCAGGCAAATGGAACAGAGTTCCACAGGCGTACAATTCTAAGAAAAAAGCTTTGTTCATAGAATCTATGTTTAAGTTTAGGCACAGATAAAGATCATACTTTCATCAATCACAGTCCATTTTCTGTAGGCTGTTTTTGAACCCAGTCAACAACGGGTACTTCTGCTAGTATATATATATATATTTATACTTTTAGCTCACCATATATATACATATTTCTACTTTTAGCTCACCATATATATATATATATATATATATATATATATATATATATATATATATATATATATATGGTGAGCTAAAAAGGAAAACAGTTTGAACAGTTGCGTTGATAAATAACATTTAATTTTTATTAATATAATCGTCTAATTACATATAGTTGTACGTATACGTGATCTCTAAATAAATGTTTTTCTTATACTGTCTACTTACTTTTGGCTCATCCTATATATATATATATATATATATATAATCTTATTCAAACACAGTAGTGTTTGAATATATGGTTAAGTGGCAGTTTTAGTCATTTAGAACTGCTTTAAAGCTTCAACGCTCACTCATTTTTTTCGACTAAATTTCAAACAATTATTACAGTTTATAGATCACCTTCTCAGCTATATAGTGAAAACAAAATTTTCAATTTTTTTTCAGTAAAACAAAAGTTATGATGAATTTAATGGTGTTCAAAATCGTAAAAATATGTAAGGAGGTGAGCGACGTACTTTATGACTGGTTTCTATAGCAACCACATCGCTTCAGCAACTAGTGTTGCTACTAATTCACCGCTCACGTGAAAAGAGAAGTAACAAGTAGAACAGAGAGAATGAAAGCAGACGAGTGCCGCACATTGTTTAACATATGTGCATGTTATGTTTATGGAGGCAAAAAAATAAGACTGAAATTAAACAAACAACAAGTGAATTTACTGGAAGCCTGTAAAAATCATAGATTACAATAGAAAAATGCGGGCATGAATAGTTAAACTTAAACACGGAAACGAAAAGGACAAGATATTCTAGTAAAAAATATAATAAATTTATAACTTAAAATATTACAGCAATAAGAATTTTTTTTTAAAATTCAATATATAATATTATATAATCAATTCTTAATGCTGCAATATTTTAAGTTTTTATACTTTTTACTAGAATATCTTGTCCTTGTCTTTTCTATGTTTAACCATATTGCTTTTCATGCTCGCATTTTCTATTGTAATCCTATAATGTTTGAGATAAAAAACATTTTTAATGCCTTATTTTCACCCGCAAACCCTGTTTAGTGACATTACCTGACTTTTTTTTTTTACTTACTTGTGATGTCGAAAATAGTAATATATTAAAAATTACGACAATTCATTAAGTACAAAATTATTTCTAGTTAAAAGTAATTTTTACGGAAAATGGAGGAGGGATTGCATTTTCCCTAGATGTGAACACTTTGAAGATTGCGAATACAGGGGAATTATCCACTTTAATGACTGATGTTTTGTTTTAGACTATAGCGATATACTTTTTTTTTACTAAAAACACAGGTACTTCACGGGGAACGTAGACCTTGTGTAAACATTTTGTTTTAATGGCTGCTCCCTGAAAGCGCATGCACAAAAACATTTCATTGGTTTACTTAATCATGAAAACTTTTTTGCAGGTACTATTTAAGACAAAATAAAAAAGGCCAAAAGTATTATTTGAATATGTATGAAAAAATAAACGTAACAAAAAATTAAAATATTTAGTGGGGAAAATATAATAATAAAAATAAATGAAAATAAAATAAAATGAAAATAAAATAAAAGTAAGAATTAAATTTAATCAAAAAAATTTTTTTAAAATAAAATAAAATAAATACACGGTCAATCAAAAAAAGTCTATGAGATATATACACAGAAAGTGAAAAAAAAACTTTTTTTTTACATAGGTATCACCACTTATAAAGGCCAAGAGGACACTCGAGGATAAGGGTTAAAGAGTGTACAGTAGAAATTGGACAATATAGTAATCGTTAGTAATGGAAATTTGGTAAATTTGTTAACAAGTGGAATGGCTCATCAAGAACTTGTTTACATTGGACTTGAAGACAAACATATTCTAGTCAGCTGGAAAGCAGGCAAACGGAAGACTGTTCCACAGGTGTGCAGTTCTAAGAAAGAAACTTTGTTCATGGAATCTATGTTTAGGTTTAGGCACAGATAAAGAGTGGGGGAAATTATTGATAGTGTTTTCAGGTAGACGAGTGTTTCTTGTGGAAGTTTGGTGAGGGGGGACCATAGACTGAAACTCAGACGAGCACTTACCATGAAAATAACGATAAAGCAGAGACAGGCTTACAGCATCTCTTCTGTGGGAAAGAGGTTGCAGGGAAGAAAAAAGGGCATCCCCCCACCACTAGGCTATGAAATCTATTTTGAATTCTGCCAAGGCAGGATACGTCTTTTCTTGCAGCATCTACCCAAACGTGGTGACAGTCCTTGGATGTACCTGGCTCTTATATAGATACAAAAAATTGAATAAAGAATTGCATCAGCAGTGAGACATCTACTGGATTGATAGAAGGATCCCACTATTTTTCCAGCGACCTTGGCAACGGATTTGATGTATGTGTTTCATTTCAGATCAGGAGTAAAGGTCAAGCCCAGAAGCTTGTCAAAACTTGAGGCCTCCCCAAGACGAGAGCCATTCATTTCAATTGATACCAGATGGGGATCAGAGCGTTTATGATATAAAGATAGAAGCTTGGTTTTAGATGCATTAAAAGTAACCAGCCACTCCTTTCCCCATTGTAGAGGAGAGAGAATCAGAGAGAACTTGGTCGTTCATGGTCTTTGATGTGCTACCATAGATGGTAGTGTTGTCAGCAGAAATGTCTAATGTAAGGATGTGATTTGGAAGATCATTAATGTTGATCAGGAAGAGAGTTGGGCCCAGAATGGACCCCTGAGGGACCCTAGCATTAATACTGTGAGCTCCTTATTTCTGCCCATCACCCACTACTCTTATGAACTTATCAGAGAGAAATGATTTAATAATTGAGAGGACATTTCCAGCTATACCGTAGCTGGAAATCTTGTAAAGTAAACCTTTATGCCATACTCTATCAAAGGCCTTTGATATGTCAAGAGCAATTGCCCTAGAAAGGTGGCCTCCATCAAGAGATTTTCTAATCCTATGAGATATAAGTGTAAGCACATCTGCTGTAGATCTAGCAGAACGGAAACCATATTGCATGTTAATAAGAAGATTATTTTTGCTGAGTTGGTTGACTACTTCTCTATTTAACACAGACAGATTCCAGCAATTTACTCATGATGCACAGGAGACTTATTGGCCTGTACTGAGAAGGAGATGACCGATCACCTGAATTCTTAAATACAGGGTATACTGATGAGATTTTCCAGGGTGTTGGGAGCAATTCTTAATGCTTAAACAGCTTTGTAAGTATGGGTGCTAGTTCTGGTTGAAGTTTTTTTTAGCACTATGATTGGAATGCCTTCAGGGCTAGTTGCTTTACTGGAATCAAGGTTTTTGATTAGCTTGGCAACATCACGTGCAGATATTTGTATGTCACATAGCATGTTTTCTGATACAGGAGGAAATATTGGGGGTTGGTGACGTTGGTCGCAAAGGGTAGAATAAGCTGCAAAGTTCTTGGCAAAGAGTTTGGCTTTGTCTGATGCTGACGAGATTAACTCAGGTACATTGATGATAGTTTAGATAGAGTACACGCTTCTGTTTAAGATATTTGTATGTCGCATAGCATGTTTTCAGACACAAGAGGAAATATGCAGGAGTTGGCGGTCCTGATTGCATAGAGTAGAATTAGCTGCAAAGAGTTTGGCTTTGTCCGATGCTGACGAGATTACTTCAGGTCCATTGATGATGGTTGGGATAGAGCACACACTTCTTTTCAGGATTCTGTTTGCTATTTGTCAAAATTAGTGGGAACCAAGCTGCTGCTCAGCTACTTTGGACTTAACAGACTGAGCATGCAACTCTTTCCTTCTTCATTACTTTTTTGCATTGGTTGCTGGATGTACTGAGACTAAAGCGGCTTTAGTCTCAGTACATCTATTACATTAGAAGCAATGGAAAAAGTGATTTTGCGCATTTCAGGGAGCAGCCAATAAAAAAAAAAAAAAAAAAAGTTTACGTAGGGTTCATGTTCTCCGTGAAGTACCAAGACGCAATAGTATTTGTTCTACTCAATGAATTTTCGTAATTTTGGGATATATTACTATTTTCGACATGACAATTATTAATTGACAATTAACTAAGTAGTTCTGTTTTTTGCTTAAAATCACATTTAAAAAGTCGATCTGTTGACGCTATCTTAACAAGTACCTTTTATTGGGCCCCCGACAAAAGGAGGGTGGACCTGTAAATTCACTCTTGTCCGTTTGTCCATCCACATTTTTCACAATAACTATGCCTTGGGATTTTTTTAAATTTTGCACAAACATTAAACATGATATGAGTAAAAAAAAGTAACAGAATGGATTTTCCGGGAAAACTTCGGTTGCCCCCCTTAAGGGTGCCTTTCGGGTTAAAATGGCTAAAATAAACACTTTTGTGCTTATTAAAAAAAATTGATGTCTTAGATTTTTATAAAACTTTCTGAAAAGTTGTAAATAACTGATTTCTATATAATTTTATTTGTCTATACTTCACGATAACTCTTGGGTGTGCCCCAGAGGCTCTTTTAGGGCTAATAAAAACACTTCATTTTGGGGACTATTTTACCATATCTGTCCAAAATTTTCTGTGTATGTCTATTTAGCAGTTTTGCATGGTGCTGAACTCAAATTTAAATATGTTAAGGCCTTGGGGGACTTTGGGGGCTAAATGGGGGAAGGCGCAAATGTTTCAAAGTTTTAAAATGATTAAATGTTTTATTTTATAATTTAAAATTAGAAACATTTACTAATAAAAATTAAATTTTGGGTACTTATGATTTTTTGGTGCTGTGCTTCGTTGTAACGTTATTATTTTGAAAACCATTCTTAATGATGAGGAGGTGAGGATGTTTTGTAACTATTCTGTGCTTCCACCTTACAATTTAATTAAAAATAAAATAAAATATCGTGAAACTTGAATTCAAACTGTAAAAAAAAAAAAAAAAAAAAACTTTATAAAAATAACACGGTACCATCTGCCAGCGTATGCATCCGAGAACAATATCTACTGTAAAATTAAACCAAAAATGTGGTGCTTTGCTTAACTGCTTAAGTATTTTTGATACCACGCTATTTTTAAATAGTTTTTTTTTCAGATTAAATTAAAGTTTCACAATATCTTCTTTTTTTTTCTTTTTTTTTACTTGTAAAGTGGAAGCACAGAATAATAACAAAACACCCTCTCCTCGTGTTAAGAATGGCTTTCAAAATAATAATAACATTATTATTTCAACATAATACCAAAAACACATAAGTACCAAAAATTTTATTTTTTATTGTTCAATGCTTTTAATGTTAAATTATAGAATAAAACATATTTAATCATTTTAAAACTTCATCTAGCATTATATATTTTTAATTTGTTAAACAACATGGTTAATTTAAATTAAATTTTAATCACATGATCACATTTTCAATAATTATGTGATTATAAATTTAAAGTTTGTAAAACATGTCTGCTCGATACCGGTGTCGACCTTTAAGAGTCCCTTTTAGTGGATTACCTGGTTCGAGGATATTTGTACAACTAAACGACAAATCTGCCTCTTTTTTTTTTTTTTTTTTTTTGCATGGTGGAGTACTACTGCACTATAATGTTCCTATGTTAAGGCCTAAAACTGCACCGTTTATTTATTTTCACTAGGATTGACGTCCCTGGGAACTTTTGGGGTTAAATGGGGGGGTCAAATGTTGAACTTAGTCATTTGTTTTATGCCTCGTTCACTGTGCATTCACAGGGCACCATGCACGCTTCGCTTTCACTTGTTGATTTTTTAAAATTCGTCCTCTTACAAAAAAGGGGGAGATAACTCAGTTCGCCTCAAAATGTCTACAAAGCTGGCCAAAATGAACGAAGACAAAATCGTAGAATTCATGCGAGATTTATTTCTCAAATACGATAAACTACGAGGTAAAATTTGTTTTCGATCATTTATTTTCACGTATTTAACGTTTGCGAGAATTTCAGAAGATTTATTTATTTATTTATTTACCTTTTTGCTTATATTTTCATGCTTTTGTAAACAAAAACAAAACTATTTGAAATCAAGCACATTGGCAGATTTAAAAGTTTATTTTTGTAACCCCGTTTAGCGTAAACACGAGATGAAAGTACAGAATAGTTAACAAAGACCCTCTCCCCATTTTAAAATGGATTTCAAAATAATAACGCGGTAATCACTGCTATTGACATAAATTGTTTGGACATTTTTCAGTATAGAAAAAAAAAAACATAAAAAAAAACGGAAACGTGGTCAAAAACTCGACTAATTTTTATTTGGTTTCCATCTAATTATTTTCCTTTAAAATGACGATTTTTAGAGGTTTTCGCGTATGCTGAAAACGAATATCACATTTAAATTTTCCGCAAATAAGTAATTTTCTGGATATTAAACAATGCCATTTCTTATGTTATTGTTGGTGGCCATTTTGGTACGAGCAAGCGCTCGTGCGTGCGTGTAAGCGCAACCCCGAGAAACTATGCGCAAGCGCGCATCAAGATGGCCACCAGCAATAACATAAATGGATTTGCTTAATATCCGGAATACTACTTATTTGCGGAAAATTTATATGCGATATTCGTTTTCAGCACACCCGAAAACCTCTTTGAAGTCGACATTTTAAAAGAAAATGTTAAGGTGAAAAACAGGTAGAAATTTACCTTTTTTTTTTTGTTTTTTTAATTATTTCTTAACTTACTTTAAAGCGTTTATTTACTTTGAAACAAAAGTTGTGTCGAGTTTTAAGTTAGAACAAGAAAGAAATGGCTGACATTAGACAGTCATATGGAGAGTCTCGATAACCGCTTAAAACTCTAAAATTAAACAAAATACTGGTAAAACATTACATTTTCACACCATTGGTGACACTTATTGGGTGGGTTTTTATTCAGTATGTTGTTTCATTTTCGATTTTTAAGCGGTTATCAATGACCATCTAATGTTGGCAATTTTTTCTTGTTTGTGTTGTAAAGACTCGACATTGTGTTTCAAAGTAAATAAACGTTTTAAAATAAGTTAAAACAACAAAAACAAAACACTTATCCAGGTAGAAGAATAATGATTTATCTTGCCTTTGGTAACATTTATTTGGTGTGTATTTTTTTGTCCGCTTGTTCGTTTTGTTGTCTGTACTGCAAAATATCCGACACGGGTTTCTGCAGAAAGGCATGTGAACCTTCTTCCCTGTGCACCATTATTGGTCCCCAACTAGAGCAGGCAATCAATCGATTTGATTAAAAAATTGGCAATTTCACCGATTTCGATGACAATAACAATATGGAAGTGTGAAACATTCGTTTATCATCATTTAATCCCGGGCAACGTTGGGTCACCATGCTATTATATATATATATAGAGAGAGAGAGAGTGAGTAGAAAGTGCATTGTGGCTGCATTTGCAGCAAACTTGTAACTCTCGCTTCCCCCCCTTTTTTTTTTTTTGTCCCTCAGTTCTTATGTACCACAGGTGATGTTTCTGACAAAGGAGGAAAAAACGCTACCAATAATCATGGAGCTGATCGACAGAATCAAACAAGGACATTTTTTTTTTTTTTTACAAAGGAGTCACAACTTATCAAGGCCAGAGGCTACTCGAGGATAAGGTTTAATGAGTACAGAAGTCAATGGGACAATGTCGTAATAATTGTTAGTAGTGGAAATTTGGTAAATTGGATTACTTAAGGGGAACGGCACATGAAGAACTTGTTTACATTGGACTTGAAGACAACCATATTCTAGTCAACTGGAAAGATAGAAAATGGAAGAGAATTCCACGGTTGTGCAGTTCTAAGAAAGAAGCTTTGTTCATGGAATCTACATTTAGGTTTAGGCACAGATAAAGAGTGGGGGAAATTATTGATAGTGGTTTCAGCTAGACAAGTGATTGTCGTGAAATCAGGACAAGGGGGACTATAGATTGGAGAATGTCTGTGCGTTATGTTCTTCTCTTCAGAGCATTTCGTTTCGATCGATGTAACCTCTGACCTTGTTCAAGTGTATCTTGTCGAACTCGGGAATCTTTCTTTTAAACTCGTGAATCTGCACAGAATTTCAAATGGAAGCTTTTATTTAATCCATGGGGTAACATGCTCTCGTTCCCTTACTGGGTGGAAGTCCTAAGTAATTTGTGATTGTATCTTTGAGTGTCACCTACACAGAGAATTGAACCTTCAACCTCCAGAAACGTGTAACTTTTACAACTGAATTTTACCAAGTACTCTATCCACTGGGCATGGGTTTGCAATTCCTTAGTTTGACAAGATATACCTGTAGAAGGTCAAAGGTTACATAGCTTAGTGGGGGAATCCCTTTTCTCTTCCCTGCAACCTCTTTCTCACAGAAGAGACGTTGCGAGTCTGTCTCTGTTTTATCGTTATTTTCATGGCAAGTGCTCGACTGAGCTCCAATCTATGGTCTCTCCTCACCAAGCTTTCACAAGAAGACTCGTCTAACTGAAAACACTATCAATAATTTCCCCCACTCTTTATCTGTGTCTAAACCTAATCGTAGATTCCATGAACAAAGTTTCTTTCTTAGTACTGCACGCCTGTGAAACTCTCTTCCTTTTGCCTGTTTCCCAGCTGACTATCATATGGTTGTCTTCAAGTCCAATGTAAACAAGTTCTTGATGTGCCGTTCCCCTTAAGTAATCCAATTTACCAAATTTCCACTACTAACAATTATTACGACATTGTCCCATTGACCACTGTACACTTATAAACCCTTATCCTTGAGTGGCCTCCGGGCCTTGATAAGTGGTGACTCCTTTGTATATTAAAAAAATGTGAAAATGACGCTTAAGATCATAATGGTCGTCGGAAGAATAAAAATAATATGAATAACCTGACTTTGTTCTGAATATCAATAAACCCCCCCCCCCCCCCCGCTTTTTTTTTTTTTTTATCACGAACAAGAATGCTGTCATTTAGATATGAACTAACCTGAATTTACAGTTTGTGAATTTTGGAGATGAGGATTTATTTTTTTGTATCATTTGGATTTCTTTGGACTACTGTTCTCATCTTGAGTTTTATCTGCACACTGTTTCGGTCGATATGATCTTTGACCTTCTTCAGGTACATCCTGTCGATCTTGGAAATCTGTATGGAATTTTGAAAAGAACCCTTTATTTAATTCATGGAGGTAGCATGCTCTTGTTCCATCAGCCATGACTGGGTAGAAATCCTAAGTAATTCGCAATTGTATCTTGGGTGTCGCCCGCACTGAGGATTGAACCTTCGATCTCCAAAACTTTTACAACTGAATTTTACTAAGTACTCTATCCACTGGGCCATGGGTTTGCAATTCCCTAGTTTGACAAGATACATCTGAATAAGGTCAGAGGTTACATTGACTGAAACGTGAAGATGACGCTTAAGACCATAACGGTCGTCAGAAGAATCAAAATAATACGCATAACCTGACTTTGTTCTGAATATCAAGTGTAGCAACTGTTTCCTTTTGAAAAACTTTCAAAAAATAATTTATTGTACATGTCATGAAGAAACGTACTTACACAACAACAAAATATTGATTAAATATTACGAGTTGAATTTCTCAAACATTTATATCCAAAAATATTCATTCGAGGCACCACCTTGGAGTGCAAGGTTTTTTTTGTCTCTAGAAATGTACAATGTGAAAAAAAGGTCGTTAACAAAAAAGGAACTTTAAAAAAAACAAAACTTTTCTGGATTTAAAAAAAAAAAAAAAAAAAAAGAAACTTGTGATTTATGTGAAACTGATTGCCTCTGATATTTGGCTTGTATTAAGAATGGTCCGAATGGTATCGTTTGGGCCTCTCTTCGTTAACGACCCATGTGTCGAGCAGACAGATGGATAAAGATGTTATTTCCTTTTCAACAGGCAATACATGTGTCCATGTTAATCTCTTGGATGGTTGGCATTTACAGCTCTATGCTTACAAATAAATGTTTTTTTTTTCTGCAAAGTTGGACTTTTTATTTATTTCATTTTCAAATGCAACAGTTTTGGTTATAGTCAGCTAACGTACTTCCTAACTTCCGGCGTAGCGCTATCAGAAGCAATGACAAGGCAAATCAGTTCCTTCAGGGTTTTTTTCTCTCATGCCTTTATCTACCCTATGCACCCTTTTTTTTTTTTATGTTTTTCCAGTATTTGTTTTTTTATTTAATAATTATTGAAAAGTTTTTTGGTCTTTTTTTTAAGAATTATTAAAATTATTTTTATTTCTTTTTTAATAATTATTGAAAAGTTTTTTGGTCTTTTTTTTAAGAATTATTAAAATTATTTTTATTTCTTTTTTAATAATTATTGAAAAGTTTTTTGGTCTTTTTTTTAAGAATTATTAAAATTATTTTTATTTCTTTTTTAATAATTATTGAAAAGTTCTTTGGTCTTTTTTTAAGAATTATTAAAATTATTTTTATTTCTTTTTTAATAATTATTGAAAAGTTCTTTGGTCTTTTTTTAAGAATTATTAAAATTATTTTTATTTCTTTTTTAATAATTATTGAAAAGTTTTTTGGTCTTTTTTTAAGAATTATTAAAATTATTTTTATTTCTTTTTTAATAATTATTGAAAAGTTCTTTGGTCTTTTTTTAAGAATTATTAAAATTATTTTTATTTCTTTTTTAATAATTATTGAAAAGTTCTTTGGTCTTTTTTTAAGAATTATTAAAATTATTTTTATTTCTTTTTTAATAATTATTGAAAAGTTTTTTGGTCTTTTTTTAAGAATTATTAAAATTATTTTTATTTCTTTTTTAATAATTATTGAAAAGTTCTTTGGTCTTTTTTTAAGAATTATTAAAATTATTTTTATTTCTTTTTTAATAATTATTGAAAAGTTTTTTGGTCTTTTTTTAAGAATTATTAAAATTATTTTTATTTCTTTTTTAATAATTATTGAAAAGTTCTTTGGTCTTTTTTTAAGAATTATTAAAATTATTTTTATTTCTTTTTTAATAATTATTGAAAAGTTCTTTGGTCTTTTTTTAAGAATTATTAAAATTATTTTTATTTCTTTTTTAATAATTATTGAAAAGTTTTTTGGTCTTTTTTTAAGAATTATTAAAATTATTTTTATTTATTTTTTAATAATTATTGAAAAGTTCTTTGGTCTTTTTTTAAGAATTATTAAAATTATTTTTATTTTTTTTTAATAATTATTGAAAAGTTTTTTGGTCTTTTTTTTAAGAATTATTAAAATTATTTTTATTTATTTGTTTTTTTTTAAATTATTGAAAAGTTTTTTGGTCTTTTTTTAAGAATTATTAAAATTATTTTTATTTTTTTTTTAATAATTATTGAAAAGTTTTTTGGTCTTTTTTTTAAGAATTATTAAAATTATTTTTATTTCTTTTTTAATAATTATTGAAAAGTTCTTTGGTCTTTTTTTAAGAATTATTAAAATTATTTTTATTTCTTTTTTAATAATTATTGAAAAGTTCTTTGGTCTTTTTTTAAGAATTATTAAAATTATTTTTATTTCTTTTTTAATAATTATTGAAAAGTTTTTTGGTCTTTTTTTAAGAATTATTAAAATTATTTTTATTTCTTTTTTAATAATTATTGAAAAGTTCTTTGGTCTTTTTTTAAGAATTATTAAAATTATTTTTATTTCTTTTTTAATAATTATTGAAAAGTTCTTTGGTCTTTTTTTAAGAATTATTAAAATTATTTTTATTTCTTTTTTAATAATTATTGAAAAGTTTTTTGGTCTTTTTTTAAGAATTATTAAAATTATTTTTATTTCTTTTTTAATAATTATTGAAAAGTTCTTTGGTCTTTTTTTAAGAATTATTAAAATTATTTTTATTTCTTTTTTAATAATTATTGAAAAGTTTTTTGGTCTTTTTTTAAGAATTATTAAAATTATTTTTATTTCTTTTTTAATAATTATTGAAAAGTTCTTTGGTCTTTTTTTAAGAATTATTAAAATTATTTTTATTTCTTTTTTAATAATTATTGAAAAGTTCTTTGGTCTTTTTTTAAGAATTATTAAAATTATTTTTATTTCTTTTTTAATAATTATTGAAAAGTTTTTTGGTCTTTTTTTAAGAATTATTAAAATTATTTTTATTTATTTTTTAATAATTATTGAAAAGTTCTTTGGTCTTTTTTTAAGAATTATTAAAATTATTTTTATTTTTTTTTAATAATTATTGAAAAGTTTTTTGGTCTTTTTTTTAAGAATTATTAAAATTATTTTTATTTATTTGTTTTTTTTTAAATTATTGAAAAGTTTTTTGGTCTTTTTTTAAGAATTATTAAAATTATTTTTATTTTTTTTTTAATAATTATTGAAAAGTTTTTTGGTCTTTTTTTTTAAGAATTAAATTTATTTTTATTTTTTATTTTTTTTAATAATTATTGAAAAGTTTTTTGGTCTTTTTTTAAGAATTATTAAAATTATTTTTATTTTTTTATTTAATAATTATTGAAAAGTTTTTTGGTATTATTTTTAAGAATTCTTAAAATAATTTTTTTTTTTTTTAAGAATTATTGAAAATTTTTTGGTATTATTTTTAAGAATTATTAAAATTATTTTTTTTTTTTTTTAAGAATTATTGAAAAATTTTTTGGTATTATTTTTAAGAATTATTAAAAATTTTTTTTTTTTTCTTTTTAATAATTATTGAAAAGTTTTTTGGTATTATTTTTAAGAATTATTAAAATTATTATTTTTTTTTTTTTAATAATTATTGAAAAGTTTTTTGGTCTTTTCTAATTATAGTTGGCTAACGTACTAACTGAATTTTACCAAACACCTCATTCTCTGTGTCATGGGTCCTTGCAAAAGCCTCAACACTTCAGATGAAGAATCAAAAGAGCACTTAGTCTTTGTAACGCACACTATTTCATGCAAACGATACACTGTTCACATTTTCTGTGTAGCATAAGTTCTTCATTTTGTTTGTAGAGAGATTTGGAAGATCCACGAGGCTTGACCTGAGATGCTTAACTGAAATGAGTTCAAGGTAAACTTTGCTATCTATCACCAAAAGATAGTCGGCGAACACAAAACAAGTTAAAAATATGGACACGTCAGAAGAGTTATCAACACAGGTCACAGGTTGCTAACTTTGTAAACAAACGTAAACCCATCCACTTACCAAGTACAACACGACAAGATGGTTTCCAGTTGTTTACCTGAATTGAATAAAATTATATATTTATATACATATTTCAACATTTTATATATATCTTCTATATAAATAAAATGAACTCATTTTTTCCCATCGGATTTTGACCTTAATAGGATTAAAAATCAAGACATTTCATGCAAATATAATATGCACAAACGGCAGAACATCTCTATATAAATAAAATGAACTCATTTTTTCCCCGTCGGATTTTGACCTTAATAGGATTAAAAATCAAGATATTTCATGCAAATATAATATGCACAAACGGCAGAACATCTCTATATAAATAAAATGAACTCATTTTTTCCCATCGGATTTTGACCTTAATAGGATTAAAAATCAAGATATTTCATGCAAATATAATATGCACAAACGGCAGAACATCTCTATATAAATAAAATGAACTCATTTTTTCTCGTCGGATTTTGACCTTAATAGGATTAAAAATCAAGATATTTCATGCAAATATAATATGCACAAACGGCAGAACATCTCTATATAAATAAAATGAACTCATTTTTCCCCGTCGGATTTTGACCTTGATAGGATTAAAAATCAAGATATTTCATGCAAATATAATATGCACAAACGGCAGAACAATATATGAGGTGTGTTATAGGCTTATTATTTCTCAAATTCCTCGATAATCTTAGATTTCTATACTTTTTCTGCTGAGAAGTCACGGCCAAAATCGGTTAAGATCAATGGAAGTGGTAAAATATTTTCTCTCTAATAAATTCCTCCTCCCCCTGCCACCACTTAACACCATTTGGGGATCGTTCACAAGGAACAGTTGAGAAGCGAACACCGGTTTGGCTTCGTAGTTCTTTCATGTGAAGTTATTTAAAATCACTACACTAAGCTGCAGTGCTCTGTGGCGTAGTGGTTAGCGTACTGGACAATTCACATTATATTTTCACGTTCGCGCCGACCTACCGTAGTCGTTTTTTTTTTTTTTTTCCTAAACAACTGGAATGGACTTTTCTTGGTGGCCGAACTGTTAACGTTGCAGATGTTTTTTTTTTTTTTTTTTTTTTCACACTTTATTTTCCTACTTTTACTCATGACACCGGGTTTGATCCTTCCTACTTACCATCCATAACATTTTTTAAAACTCCCCCCCCCCCGTCCCGGAAACAAACACTCGGGCAACGCCGAGTACCCTCGCTAGTATATATATATACTAGCAAAAGTACCCATCGTTCACTGGGTTCAAAAACAGCCTACAGAAAATGGACTCTGATTTATGAAAGTATGATAGGTTATGAAAAGGAAGGGTTGTAAAGAGATAGCTTCGAATTTGGGGGTATCAAAACGAAAGTAAAATAAAATAAATAAACCCCATAATTTATTATACCATACCTGTTCACATTGAAACATTATCACAATATTCTGTGGATCTATATCTAGTCCACAAAGTATGGAAATAAAAAATTTAAAAATTAAAAAAACACGTTCACAAGTGTTTTTGATATAGATGTATATAAGCATACTTTGATAAGTAAGTTTTAACTTAAATAGGGATGGTATAATAAAATTGTGGGGTCTGCATTCGCGCCTGGCCTACATAGAATGGAAACAGGCACAAACTTTAATAGAGACTTTTCATATCTATCTGCTTAAGTATACTTTGATAATCATGTTTCAGTTTGAAGAAATATGGTATAAGATTATTGGGTATTCGTTCGTGTCTGACCTCCATAGAATGAAAATATGTCACAAAGTTTAACAATGTTTTTTAATATAGATCCACAGAATATTGTGATAAGTGTTTCAGTGTGAACAGGTATGTTATAATAAATGATGGGGTTTATCTATTTATTTTTACTTTCATTTTTTTTGGCTTTGGTTTTGATACCCCCAAATTCAAAGCTATCTCTTTACAACCCTTCCTTTTAATAACCTATCATACTTTAATAAATCAGAGTACATTTTCTGTAGGCTGTTTTTGAATGCAGTCAACAACGGATACTTTTGCTAGTATATATATATATATATATATATATATATATATATATACACATGTAAACACACATATATATATATACACATGTAAACACACATATATATATATACACATGTAAACACACATATATATATATACACATGCAAACATATATATATACACACATGTAAACATATATATATATATATATATACATGTAAACATATGTATATATATATACACACATGTAAACATATGTATATATATATACACACATGTAAACATATATATATATATATACACACATGTAAACATATATATATATATACACACACATGTAAACATATATATATATACACACATGTAAACATATATATATATATATATACACACACATGTAAACATATATATATATATATATACACACGTTAACATTGTATATATATATATATACACACATGTAAACATATATATATATATATATACACATGTAAACATATATATTATATATTTATATATATATATATATACACACACATGTAAACACATATATATTATATATATATATATATACACACATGTAAACATATATGAATTATATATATATACACATGTAAACATATATATATATATTATATATACACATGTAAACATATATATATATTATATATATAGACATGTAAACATATATTATATATATACACATGTAAACATATATTATATATATACACATGTAAACATATATTATATATATACACATGTAAACATATATATATTATATATATATACATATGTAAATATATATATTATATATATACACATGTAAACGTATATATATATTATATATATACACATGTAAACATATATATATATTATATATACACATGTAAACTTATATATATTATATATACACATGTAAACATATATATATTATATATATATATATATACACATGTAAACACATATATATATTATATATATACACATGTAAACATATATATATATATATTATATATATATATATACACATGTAAACATATATGAATTATATATATATACACATGTAAACATATATATATATTATATATACACACATGTAAACATATATGTATATTATATATACACATGTAAACATATATATATTATATATATATATATACACATGTAAACATATATATATTATATATATACAAATGTAAACATATATATATTATATATATACACATGTAAACATATATATATATTATATATATACACATGTAAACATATATATATTATATATATACACATGTAAACATATATATATATTATATATAACACATGTAAACACACATATATATATATATACACACACATGCAAATATTTATTATATATATATATACACATGCAAATATATATTATATATATATATATATATACACATGCAAATATATATTATATATATACATACACATGTAAACATATATATTATATATATATACACATGTAAACACACATATATATATACACATGTAAATATATATATATATATTATATATATATACACATGTAAACATATATATATATATACAAATGTAACCATATATTATATATATATACACATCTAAACATATATTATATATATATACACATGTAAACATATATATATTATATATATACACATCTAAACATATATATATTATATATATATATATATACACATGTAAACATATATATATTTTATATATATATATATATATATATATATATATACACTTGTAAACATATATATATATTTATATATATATATATATATACATGTAAACATATATATATATATATTTATATATATATATATATATATATATATACACACACACACACACATGTAAACATATATACTAGCATGGGTACCTGGCATTGCCTGGGTGGTTGAAGGTGTGTGTTGAGCAAAAAAAAAAAAAAGCTGTTATAGGAAGGCAGACTTGAACCTGTACCGCAAAAGAGGAAAAGAACAGGAAAAAATCTGACGTCTTTGCTGTTACAACCACCCCTAAACCGGAACTGACGTAGGTTGAAATTAACGCTAGACACTTGAAAAGAGGGGATGACTTTCAAAAATATCGGTGAAAAAAGCGATCTCTCCTTGTAGAAAATGCCCAGTTGAGGGTGAAGGAATTAATGTTTTTAGCCAATTTTTCGGATTTGTCATCTGAGGTGTATGCTGAGCAAAAAAAAAAACAATGGTAATTTTTTTAAACTTTGACCCTTATTATGACCCCTGAAAAGTTATTGTTTTGGGCTCAAATTAAGTTATTAAGTTAAATCCATGTCCAAGGAACCTATATCTAAAATTTCAAGTATTTAGACTCACAATTGTCGGAGGAGTTTGGTAGAGTTCTCAAAAGTCAAATCGTTGAACTTTGACCCCCTTAACAGCCAAATTTCAGGCCGAAAACCAATCACATAGATTTTCCCAAATCTCAGTACCCTGTATATCAAATTTCGAGTCTGTAGACTGAAAATTAACAGAGTTATTGCGAAGGAAAATGTACACAGACACCTTCACTTTTATAGATATATAGATAGATAAAGTTAGGAATTCAAAAATACAAAAAATATATCCATATTACTTGGGTGCATCAGCTTGAATCGAAACTGAAGCCAAAACTTATGAAGAATTCTTTTAAAATTTGGCCTTTCTAAGTTTTGACAGATTGGCCTTTTTAAAGCCAAATTTAACCTTTTTTACGTTCTTTCATTAAAAAGAAAATATGGCAGCCAAAACACGGTTCTATTAAAGTGTGTAAAAACTGCCAAATTTGGCCTTAAAAAGGCCAATCTGTCAAATCTTAGAAAGGCCAAATTTTAAAAGCGATATGATGACTTCGAATATCGTACATTTAGTATAATATAAAATAATAAAAATGAAATTTTTTCTGGTTTTATTTAAGCCTTAGGGTCTAATAATGTTTTATATAAAAATAGTTTTTATAATTTTTTTGTCTGTCAAATAATTCATGCCGCTAAACTACACGTTTGTCGAAAATGTTTTGTTTTCTCATCCCGTAGGACATGATAAATCCAGTGGATGCTGGCCATTCTGGGATGCAGTTGTGATCACGACTGCCGACGACATCCAACGAAAATGCTACGAATCACAGATCAATGCAAAGAAGCAAAATCAGGAATTGCCACTAAATCTCCGCATTTTCGTCATCTCGGATCCTCCTGGTCCGAAAATTGGTAAATATGTTTTCTCTCAGTTTTTTCTTAAATGGAAGAGTTCATCAGGCATTATTGCATAGGGGTACATATTAAGAGCTGACGGGGACATATATAACGGGGTTAATGATGGTGATGACAATTCTGATGAAAGACATACAGTTCTGGGATTCTTGGGACTTGATATATATACTGACTGGAGGTATATATATCAAGTCTTAACACAGATGGAATGATAATGACATTTGTATGTATTGCATCATGACGATGACTGTGACCATTCTTGGAGTTCATATTAATGCGAACTGGGTGATATATGAAGCACAGTTCTTAACACAGAGGAGGGGAGATACATAATCTTCGAAGGTTTACACACATTGATTACTGTTGTCAGCTGTGGACTCCGGACAGAAAAGGTCATATTCAAGCATTAGAGACCATCCAGAAGTCGTTTCTAAGAAAGATAACTGGTTATAGTCAATTGAATTATTGGCAACTGCTGGATACGTTGAATATCAAATCGATTCAACGCAGGCAAGAAAGATGTTCAATCATCTATACCTGGCGTATGATGGAGAACCAGGTGCCCAATGCTGGTATACAGCACCATATCTCAAAACGTGGTAGGTGTGTGGTACCACCCCTAACCAGTGCCAGGGACAACTGGATCCGACGGCTCAGGGAATCGAGTTTAAATTCCCGGGGTCCTACGCTCTTCAATTGCCTACCACGTAACATCAGAGAGATCACAAACTGCAAAACAGAATCGTTCAAGTCGGCGCTGGATACCTGGCTGAAGTCTGTACCAGACGAACCTCAGATCCCCGGTTATACCGCTATGAGACGCAGTGAATCCAATAGCTTACGCCACATGATTGTCTGTGTAAAGAGGGACAGCGAAACGGTGCAACGGTCTATTGATTCGACACCGCCTATACCGTCCCAACTGGAGGCCGCTTGCCGCAGTGACCTTGAGGGCTATGACCGCCGAAAGACATCACACAAATCACACAAATCACAAATGTTCATTATAAGATGATAAACACAATTACCTTTCGTTCGTGATGAAGGATGTGACACAAGACAACAGTTACAACATAATGATGACTTCTTTATTCATCTGATCGACCGGTCGATGACGCCAGGAATTCAAATTTGGATCTACATGGTTAATCTTCTACCCTTCGCCTCAACTGCCCAACTCTCTGACCCTCAACTCTCTCCTAACTAACTCTTAGATCCTATATTGAGAAATATCCCTTTGTCTATGAGGTCAGAAGTGTGTTTTCAAACATGACTACTTTTCACGTGGCTATGCATATGTTTGTCCAAAACAGACCTATGGCAAACAAAAGAATCCTCAATTATACTCTAACCTATTTTTTAACAATATAATTTTAATTTTCACTGTTCATTCTTTTAGCTGACATTTTTAATCAGTTTTTATAACACATCTTGGAGAAGAGGAGACATTTCTTGTGATAGAGGAGATGGGACAAATAACTTGGAAGGGGTTACACAAGAGTTCATTACAAATGATTAACACATTAACTTTTTCGTTGTAACTAAATGATGACACAAGACAACACTTACAAAACATAATGATGATTGCTTTATTCATCTGATCGGCCGGTCGATGAACCTCAGGAATTCACTTGTATCTACATGGTTAATCTTCTACCCTTTCGCTTCCAAAGGGTCAACTGCTCAACTGACTGACTCTCAACTCTCTCTGATTGACTGACTAAAATTCGAACCCATAATATGGAGAAATGTCCTTTCTCTATGAGGTCAGAAGTGTGTTTTTCAAACGTGACTAATTTCACGTGGCTTTACATATGTTTGTCCAACACACTCTTGACAAACAAAAGAATCCTCAATTCTAATCCAACCTATTTTTAAACAATATAATTTAATTTGCATTGTTCATTTTTTACTGACATATTTAATATTCAGATTTCTTAAAGAATTAACAATAGACTTGATTTCTAATATTCCATTTCTTAACTTTGCCTACAGGGTTCGATTCTCGGCTTATCCTAATCTCATTTTCACTTATCTAGTATTCTTCTTATTTACATGGGAAGGGGACAGCCCTTTTCCATGTAACAGCATGTGTACGCAGTGTGATGATGTGTGGCGCCGGAACTTAAGCGGTGAGGATTGAGGATATGCGTTGCATGAAGAGAGAAATGATATGAGAATGATACGCTTAATGCAGAAGGTGATTTTTAAATATATACATTTAAAAATATATACATATATATATTAATATTTTTACTTATTACTTGTATATTATTATCTATTGTTTATAATTAACTAGCCTGGATGCCTGGCGTTGCCCGGGTGTTTGGAAGTGTAAAAAAAAAACAACAAAAAAAGTGGTAGTAAACAGACAGGCTCGAACCCGTGACACGAAGGCAGAAAAGAATATGAAAGAAAACCTGACATCTTACCGCTACTCCATGACACGACCAGAAGTGTAAAACGTTAAAATTAATGTAGTCAATCAAAAAGATGACTTGCAGAAATGGCGTTGTTTTTAAACCTCCCACAAAGCCTCGTAGGAGATGTCCTTTTCTCTTCGCTGCAACCTCTATCTCACAGAAGAGATGTTGCGAGTTTGTCTCTGATGTATCGTTATTTTCATGGAAAGTGTTCGACTGAGCTTCAATCTATGGTCCCCCCTCGCCAAACTTTCACAAGAAACACTTGTCTAGCTGTAAACACTATCAATAATTCCCCCCACTCTTTATCTGTGCCTAAACCTAACCGTGGATTCCATGAACAAAGCTTCTTTCTTAGAACTGCACGCCTGTGGAATTGTCTTCCGTTTTCCTGCTTTCCGGCTGACTACAATATGGTTGTCTTCAAGTCTAACGTAAACAAGTTCTTGCTGAGCCGTTCCATATAAGTTATCAAATTTACCAAATTTTCATTACTAATGATTACTATATTGTCCAATTTCTACTGTACACTCTTTAACCCTTATCCTTGAGTGGCCTCTGGGCCTTGATAATGTGGTGATGCCTATGTAAAAAAAAAAAAAAAAAAAAGATTGTTTTTAAGGGGGGGGCAGCTAGGCCAAAAAAGGGAGCACTCTTGCAGTATCCAAATGAATAGTAATTGTCTCAGTATGAAGGGTTTCCCGTACATTGACCAAGGACCAATTACAGAACAGATACTACACCTGGTTGGAAGGCCAGGCAGTTGCGTTTTTGTTTGATTAGTTTCACTTTATCTATACAAAAAAGACAAACACTGCAGATGAAAAAAAAAATCAATAAAAAAAAAGATGTCCGTTTGCAGAAACGTTTTTGAACGACAGTATTACGCATAAAACACAGAAAAAACATATTGTAACCTTAAAAACTCATTTCAGCATAAAATTTCAGATCTTTTATTAATTTTTTTAAAAATTATTTTATATTTTATTTTTATTTTATTATTTTTATTTTATTTATTTTTTTTTATTACATTTTCACCCCAAACAAGGCACATTGCCACTCAGGTGTAGGGGGCTACTATCAGGGTCAGCAACTACGGGGGCACTATGTAGGGATTTGGGCAGCAAGATGTCGGTTCACGTTGCACTTGAACTTCTGCATGTCAGTACAGTTAGGGAAGCATGATCCTGGAATGGAATTCCAGAGTCTAGCGGTTCTGGGGAAGAAACTACTGGAGTAGAAGGATCTTTTACATCTAGGGATCTCTACTGTGTGGGGGTGGGATTTAGCTGCCTGTCGGGTTTGTTGAGGGTGTCTGCGTCGTGGGGGCACAAGTGTCTGCAGTTCGTCAGAGCACTCACCATTAAAATACTTGTAGAACAAGCAGAGGGATGTAACGTTTCGTCGATGGGACAGAGGCTGAAGCTCAGATGCCAGTTCAGGGCCTATCAGATTGGCGACTCTATTATACATATATATATACATATATATCTTTTTTTAATTATTTTAAGTTTTTCTATTTTCTATTCTCAAAATGCCACCCAATGGCATGTGCTGCCCAAGGCAGACCACCCCTTCCGTCCCTTGCTACATCACTGTGTCCATTTGTAAGTATTTGATTTCCAGTTTAATTCAAATGAATTAGAATTATTTCTAGAATGACGTCAGGTGCTTAAAAAAGGTTGATGAAGGTTGCCAGCATGAATGTGTTTCTGTGGAACAAACTGAATTTGGAACATTCGTGTTGTTAATGACAATGACGATAATGATGTTGATGATGATAATGATGTTGATGACGATAATGATGTTGATGATGATAATGATGTTGATGACGATAATGATGTTGATGATGATGATGAGGATGTTGATGTTGATGATAAATCTGTGATGATCTGCATGTCCATATGTAAGTCTTTGATTTCCAATTTAATTTAAATAAATTTGTTTTTCATTTTAGGAAATGGTGGATCCACGTTTTTGGCACTGTCGTTCTTGAAGAAAACGTTCGGAGAAAAAATGTTTGAGCTGAAGACCCTCCTAATTAACGCAGGCGGACTGAGCAAACGTCTGCCGAGTGCCAGCGTACTTGGCAAAATCTTCTCAATCCTTCCGTTCGGATCTCCGTGTTATCAGATGCTGGACATCAAACTTGCCTTATACTGGCCTTTCGTGCCTAAAATGAAGCCCGGGATATTTTTAACTTGTGCCGATGACATCATCATTTATAATTTAGGAAAGGAATCTGATTGGTCGATCGAAGGAGATGGTTTCACAGCTTTGGCGCATCCTTCGTCTCTTGAAGTCGGTCAGCAACACGGCGTCTTTGTGCTGAACGATAAGGATTCTTTAGATGATGGTGACGACGTTCAGCTGTGTAAATGTCAGACTGTTCTACAGAAACCGTCAGTCGAGCGGATGCGTCAGTGTAATGCAGTTGTGAATTTCGATAAAGGCGGCACCGTCTTCACAGACAGTGCGTTTCTCTTCACAAGCGAGATTTCAAAAAGGCTTTTAGAATTTTACGAGCAACATGGCCCATTCCCGTGTGAAATTGATGCATACGGTGACTTTATGCAGGCGCTTGGCTCACAACCAAACTCCGACTATGTTCAAAACCTCTCTAACATAACCACGATCTCATCAGATCTCGTTGCAACCCGACGAAAAATTTCCGATTTTCTTAAAGGTACCTCCCTTTCAATCATCGTTCTGCGTTCATCTCAATTTATCCACATTGGTTCTATAAGCGAACTTTTGTATCATTTTTGCAGTCACAGTTTTTTTAAGAGAAGCCTTTCTCTCGGAAAAGACTCATTTAACTTCTGGTCGAATGAAATTCCTGATTCGGAACCATCAAAACGATTGAAACGCGACACAAGTTTTGGTTGTGTGATGCATTCCGTTCTTCCTAGCGAAAGCTACATTTCGAAGATGTCCGTGCTAGAATTCTGTCACTTTAATCAACCGTTGCATGTCTCGGCAAATTCGTTCCTGAGTAACTGTGAATTTCTCACGTCGTCCATGGATAACAGCGTTATAAAAATACCGGAAGACACATTTCTGCACACCATTCCTGTAGTCCTCGACGATAAAGAAAAATATGTGACGATCGCTTTCCATAGGAAAGATGACGTTAAGAAAAATGTCCGTCTCGAAGAATTGGGAAAGCTTTTATTTTTTCAGAAAAATCTCAAAGAAATTTCGGATTTACTCAGTGTTTCCATTTCGAAATTTTTCTCTGCCGTTGGTTCGGAAACCTTCAGCTTATGGAACGCTCAAATTTTTCCGGTGGCAAATTCGATGTCCGAATCTTTTGATCGGACTTTGAATCTGATTACGGCTATCAAAGAACAAAAGGAGTTCGACTTTGGTCGCGTAGATTCAGTCGTATCGATGCAGACGATTTTAGCGACACGTTCCATCGAACAGATGCTTGGATATCGTAACAAACTTTTTAAAAAAATACGGAACTAATTTCTGTGACGAAATGAAATTGTATAATTTTATTGCATGCAATTGATGCATGAAACTCGATGCAAATTCATCAACAATTTGTCTGAAAATAAAGTTCGACTACACCAAAGTCCATCATCATACTAATCTGAGATGAACATATATTTATTAGTGTTGCGGCGGTTAATCAGAATCGGAAAATTGGGACTTTTGGTCGTATCGGTATTGGAAAATTTGGTGCCTATTTTCCGATGCCAAAAACGATTCTTTTAATTTACATTTTTAATTGATTTTTTTTAAAACAAAGTCTTCCACTAACAGTAATAATAATGAAATAACAAATATTTATTGATTTTAATCGACCAGTAAAACTAAAATCGATAGATCACCTCCACACGTTTTTACATTTGAGAAAATATCTCACATTGATGCGGGTTTTTTTCAGAAATCGAGAAAATATAGCAACTTTATAGTTAAAATATTTAAAGATTTTTAAAGAATCGTAATCGAGAATTTAGTACGGAATCAGGGGAAAATATTGGAATCGCCCATTACTGTATATGTATATATATATATATATATATATATATATATATATTTAAATACGTATGAATAAAAAATCAAAAAATATAGAAATGTTTATATCTTTTCTGTATTTATTTCCTGTGTGTTGACGTGTAGGAATACAAAAAGTCTTTTGAAAAAAAAACAAGAATGTTTCCTTCAAAAGCACATAATTTTCGACCGATCCTTCGATCTTCCTCAGTGTATATATATATATATATATATATATATATATTATTTACGAAAGTGCATTTTTACCTAAATGCGAATTGGGAATAATTTTCCCTTTAACCAATTTGGTACCCCCACATGGGGAGTGGCATATATATTTTTAAAAAGTACATATATATATATATATATATTGTATTTATTTGCTTCCCCACCAAAGCAAATTAGGCACAAGGCCGTAAAAACCAGCTCCCCTAAAAGTAGGCAAAAAGGGGGCACTCTGGTTACCAAAAATAATAATTGTCCCAGTATAGAGGGTTTCCCCTCCATTGACTGGTACAAATTATCTTAAGTGCAGCATCTGCAGAACAGACACTACACTTTGATCCCGGCCCGAAGGCCATGAACAACAGAAAAAGGCAAGCCTCTTTTCTACTTATATGTATATATATATAAAAATAAATAAATAAAAATGATAACTTCCGAGAAGACAGAGACTGAAGTAAGCCTGGCATAGGAGACCAACAATAGGTCCTCTTTGATTAGGTTTGAAACCGACAGTACTAATGTTGTTCTGATCTTCTGTAATATATAAAACAAAGGTACTTAAGCTTTTCTGTATTTTTATTCTCATAAGATTCATATGCTAATTAACCTATCAGAGAATAGATTTTATAATCTTATTAAATCTACCTATATATATTATTAACATCCATTTTTTTTTTATATATTTGTACCTCTTGAAAAGGGACTCGCTACCAAAATGAGTTATGTTGTATATGTCATATTTGTGTAATTGTGCGTCGGGTTACAAAATGTCTATATATATATATATATATATTTTTTTTTTTTTTTTTTTTTTTTTTTTTACATGGGTGTCACCACTTATCAAGGCCCAGAGGCCACTCGAGGATAAGGGTTAATAGGTATACATTAGTCATTGTGATTTTAGCATAGTAAACAGTGGGAATTTTGTAACTTGGATTACTTAGGGAGACGATTCAATTAGAACTTGTTCACATTGGACTTTTTCTTCTTTTTTTTTTTTTTTTTTTTTTTCATAGGTATCAACACATTATCAAGGCCAAGAGGCCACTCAAGGATAAGTATAATATATAGTGGGCTTCTTCACTATATGAACCCTATGTTATCGTCTTGCAGTCTATTTACGTTCCGTGATCGTCTAAATGTGTTTCGTGTGTCGGACATAACATGAACACATACATGTATTTCGACAATTTTCATCTGTTCTTGGAGGGAAGCTGCCAACTGTTGGACGAATGCGTTTCAACTCCAAGACGATGGTTGGTTTTATAGTTTTTATTCGCTTTCCAAGTGTTGATCGCAGAAGAATGGGAAGTGATTATCTTTGCTTGGGTGGTTAATTCTAGTCTCCATTTTGGGACGCATCAGCTCCCTCTCCGGTGAGGGGAGGGGCGCAACCGTTAATCCCTCCCCTCTTCTCAACGTCCAAATTCCAACTCGACTCCATGTCCAGCCAACTTGATCACGTGACAACAACCACTTCCTTCCGGTCAGCTGTTTTTAGAACTTCCGGTGCAACTTGTCCATTTTATATCTTCACTAGCGAGGGGTACCCGGCGTTGCTCAGGTGTTTGTAGGTGTGTGTGAAAAAAAACAGGTGCCCATGAAAAAAAAAAAGCCTTGACGACGCAACAGGTGCGCGTTTTTGATTGATGTGACGGCGATAGTTATTCAGCAGTTAGCATTTTGTGCGGGACAGTTTTTAATGAGGTCAATAAATAGGTTTGTTTGTTTTTAAAAACCCGCTCCCTCGTCTTGAAATGAAAGCTACCGTCTCATATGACGAAGTCGACATTGACCAAACATTACTTAGCTCTCTAGAGACCACTGGCTCTGGGCCTGTGATTAGAGTCGAGTTTCACTTTTTGTTTATACCGAAAACCGAATTAACGCGTGCCGATGCAGGAAATGTGGAATAATTAACGTTTGAAAGTCAATAAAATTAAATAGACAGGTGAGCTCCGTGGTTAACTGCGAGATATTACAATTTATAGATCATATAAAAAGTTTTAAGAAGTTGTGAACCGAGCGAGCGCTTCTCTGAAAGAAGCCTTTTGTGGACATCGAGGAAAAGCGTACATACATACATACATTATCGCTTTTATATATATAGATAATGTTTTGACAACTTTTTATCAAAACATAGCTTCCCCTCTCATCTCTTGTTTAGCTCACCAGATAGATTGACAACCATAAATAACAGATAATTTCTCATGTTCCACAACCATATAACAAAAATAATAGCAAGGGGAGACTGTAACCTGACGTGTGTGTGGCTCCTTCGACAAAACGCTGATCCCCAACATCGTGTACTGTGGATTTTTCGTTCGACTGTTCTTCTTATGGCCGGATCGTCCTTTTCCCGTTGGCGACTGTCGATGAGAACACACTTGGTTCACAAAATAGAAATATGAACAAACAAAGGTAAAACACAAACGCCAATGTTCACATATAAATTGACTGTTGGACTTGTGAGTTGTGTGTGTGTGTGTCTTCCCCTGTTCTATCGGTGTTACATTTGTCTATCTCTGTTTCACAATCAACTCTAAAATTGTCCATGTCTCTAGTTCACAGTCAACTCTATAACTGTTCAACTATCATTGTCCAACTTCCAACCGCTGTCTAGCGAATCTAGATCTCAACTGTTACTGTCCAATTTCCATCCACTGCGACGGGCATCTAACTGTCAACTGTCTGTCTTCTCTACGTTGGTATCACTGGTCGCCCACCCCACCCTGGTTACCGGAAGCTGCCCTTCCCTGTTTTATCAATTGGTGTCTATTCCCCCCCCCCGCCCCCTCTAAGCACTTAGTGGCTCAAATCCACCCCAGGGCCTCTTTATAGTATCACAGACGTGATTCAAAATATTTCTCATACATTATATCTCCCCTCTTTTGGAAATAGGGTACCTACACTTAAGAATAATCCTCGTACACTGTGAGATTTACTTTATGTATGAAAACCAAAGATGGGGAGATATAACATATGAGAAATATTTGGAATCAAGTCTCCCCTTACTGTGATTTCAAATCATTTGAAACCATAGCAGCAAGTTTTTGTCTCCTTTTCACAAAGGCCAGAGCTTTTGGGGAAGTATCAGATATTTTGTAATTCATATTCAAAACCAGGAAAACAAATGACTATGAAACATTTTTTACGTGTAAAGCAATACCAAAAAATAGGTTCTGAATGATGGCTGATCCCCTTCATGTCACAGCCCACTACACAAGTCAGGTCATTACCTTTCCAACAAGCCTTCCTTTGTTAAATTCTGATCAATAGTCGCTGAGATTTGGAACTTATAAAATTGCCAAAAAAGGTGGTATATATATGTGTGTGTGTGTGTGTGTGTGTGTGTGTGTGTGTGTGTGTGTGTGCGCGCGCGAATATATACTGATAACCAAATTGAATATTGAAATGCTTCTATCTTTGGTTCTATGGGACGAAACTACACAAAAATGTGCAAACTTTTTGAAGTTTATAATACCAATCTAGGGTTAAAAATATGACAATTGGTAAAAAAGAACCTATATTTTCAAACTAATAAAACATGTCCAAATTTGTCTACATTTGTATATATGGTGTCCGGCAGGCCAGTTCCAGTTTTGTTGCTTGGTTGTCTCCCCTGTGGCCTTGCCAGGCCACTAATATATATATATATATATTTCCACATAAAATCTCATAAGGAGATATATGTCTTACATGTCAATTTTGAGTATACTTTAATAGTGTTCCATACAGGAGTAGACTTATGAAAATATATGGCAATTAAGCTGCAGAGAAATTTCTGCATTTCATCCCTGTAAAAAAAAACAAAAAACAAACATACAGGGTGTCCCAAAAATTTGACGTCATTTTAAATGCCAATATCTCGAAAACTATTCATTGTACCTTAATGAAACTGCACAAACTTTATGTTGAACATTATAAGTTTTATTTAACATTTAAAAAAAAAACAAAAAAACCCAAAGATTTGTAGATTCTATGAGCAATTTCATAATTTTTACAAATGTTCAATATGAGCGCCGCGTGTGACTCTGCACACGTCAAGTCGGTAATCAAACTAGTGACAAACACGTAGCATGCCTGCATGTGGAAATAATATATATATATATATATATATATATAATTAATCACCATACTACCACATACATCTTTGAATCACTATAATACCATATATATATATATATATATATATAGAAAAGATAAGAATTACAGTTAAGTTTACCAAAATGATCCAAGATGGCAAAACTAAAGTAAATTACAAATATTAAAGAATTAAGTAACCTCAACCAGATGTAAAAGCTTGATAAAACTAAATAGGAGATAGAGCTTATAATAAGAACAAGTAGTTTAAAAAAACTTTGGAACAGCGGGAAATTTGAAAGTCAGCTTAGATCATGCATAAAATGTGTGATTGCTATTTTTTATTGTTTTTTTTTTTTTTTTGTTGGTTTTCTTGGTTAAGACGCTGCAGTGAAGTGCACGGACGACATTTTGAGTATCTATGAGGATAATTTAACATTTATCTTTGAAAAACCTTGTAAAAATAAATCGTTGTTTGACAAATTTCCCACTTTTCTAGCGACCACCCTGTATGTATATAATATATATATCAAATTGTTTTTATATGTCATGGTATCACAATTGGTTGATCTATGCATTTGGAATCAACACCTTTGACGCTGCTGTGAGGAAGGGAGGATCTCTCTACCGCACTAGAAAGTTACTCCTGAAAGTATCCAGTACCTCTACAAGGCCACTATTCGTTCATGTATGGAGTATTGTTGTCACATTTGGGCTGGTGCATCTGCTAATAGTCTCTCGCTTCTAGACAAGGTTCAAACGAGAGTCGCCAACCTAATTGGTCCCGAACTGTCAGCTAAGCCTCAGCCACTGTCCCATCGACCAAATGTTGCACCTCTCTGCCTGTTTTACATTTTAATGGTAGATGCTCTGACAAACTCCTAGCCCTTGTCCCCCTTAATGTAAACACCCCTTACGAGCAGCAAAAGCCCATACATTAGAAATCCCCAGATGCCAGAATGCTTTCTATGCTAGTAGTTTCTTCCTCCATAACTGCTAGACTTTGGAATTCCCTTCTGGGTTCCTGTTTCCGATTGTACTGACATGTAGAAGTTCAAATGTAATGTAAACAGTCATCTTGCTGCTAAACTCCCTACATATTGTCCCTGCAATTATGCCCCCGATAGTAGCCCCCTACATCAAAGTGGCAATGCGCCTTGTTTGGGGTGAAAAAGCAATGATTAAAAAAAGTCATAAACCTGAATGTTTTTAATATATATATATATATATATATATATATAAATAAAACTGAACGCGTCTGTGTGTGTACATTTCGCTACGCAATAAATGTCAATTTTTGGTCTACAGACTCGAAATTTGATATAAAGAGTACTGAGATTTGGGAAAATCTTTGTGATCGATTTTCGGCCAGATATTTGGCTGTTAAGGGGTCAAAGTTCAACGATTTGACCTTTGAGAACTCTACCAAACTCCTCCTACAATTTTGGATATAAACACTTGAAATTTTAGATATAGGTTCCTTGGACATCGATCTAACTTAACTTGATTTGAGCCCAAAACAGTAAATGTTAAGGGGTCATAATAGGGGTCAAAGTTAAAAAAAATTTACTTTCTTTTTTTTGCTTAACATACACCGCCAAACACCCGGGTAACGCCGGGCACCCATGCTAGTATGTGTTTGTGTGTATGTTGAGGTGGAGAGGGCTCCCGTGAAGGCAACCTTTCTACGAGAAGCAAATCTGATTTAAAAAAACCATAAAGCAGAAGACCAGTACCCGCATTAAGCTGGTCTGCAGTTTAACTTGTTGCTGGCTATCTTGCTCGTTGCTGGATCTCAACATTTTGAACAGAGAGAGAGAGAGAGAGAGAGAGACTTAGTTGTCACACAAAGCTAAGACTGTAACATCATCTATGTATAGATACTTCCTCAGGCATTTGTCTATAAATATGGCCCTGGTGGCAATGGAAAAGTTGTGATGTGTGGAGGCTTGAAATGCTGGAAGCATGTAATAATTGATCTCAACGACCGTCTTCAGTGTCATGCCTGCTTGAGCGTGTGAATTCACCGGTAGGATGAAAAAAAGTCATTTTTGGGCTCATGGACTTTAAGTGTCTGAGGGAGTGGCACGCGTCTGACAAGACGTTGCAAGCATCATATATATATATATAAAAAACAAAAAAAAATGGATGAAAACTTTTGTGTTATTTGGATTAATCAACCAATTGAATTGATTTCAAAAGAGTTTCAGATGGGTAGCTATTCTATACAGAAAGGTTCGAGAAACCCAACGTCAACAGCTACTTCGGCTAGAATGAGAGATATAACAAGCACATGAACAATAACAAAATTGATATACTACAGATAAGTTGTTGCCTTTTAAGCCCCCCCCCCCTCAAACTATTTTATTCACAAAAACTGCTATTAAATAAAGAAACGGAGAAAAATAGAAAACAGAACCAAACAAATTCTTCCAAATTTTTTTTTTATTAGTTTTCGATGAAAGTGTATAAAAAAAAAAGAAATTTTTTTTTTTTTTAGTTAAATTTTTCTGAATGGTTGTGAAGTCAAACGTTCGTGACCTCCAAGAGAAATAAACACTTGTTGGACAACACACATCAGAGAAGGAACATTGGAAGGCAATGCAGAGACAAAAATAGGAGATATGAATGGAGGGTGTGAAGATTTTGGTTTTTGGTTTTCTAACCTAGCATCAAAGAATTTTGCAAAAAGTGAATTCCATTCAAGCTGAATTGTGTAAAAAAAAAATATTTCTTTTTAAATGATAATCTTGCAATACAGTTAACAGTAGAAAAAAAACAAAAAATTAAAAAACATAACTTATACCAAAGGCAGTAGAATGTAATTATCTACTAACCGATATATTTTTCATGTGCTAAAAGTTTTTTTTCCACCCCAAGAATTGTTTTTTTGTTTTTGTTTGCTTTGCTTACTCTCACACTAAAAGCAAAAGTTTGAAAATACTGAAACATATTGAAACAAAAATGAGTTTTAAAATTTTAGAAAATTAAAAGCATACAGATCAATAGATAATTAAATGTTTAAATTTTCACGTGCTTGGTGAAAAAGGTAATGGTCAACATTATATCTTATTTTTGATTCCTCGGCTTTTAACATGAAGATCACAAAAACGTCTGCAGCCATGTTGGATTTTTATCTGGCCTGAAGCGGAAATATTGACGAAATCTTTTGAAACCGATAATTTAAACATTAAACGTATAGTTAGTAGAAAACTAAATTTGGTGAAAAACTAACGATAAATCTTTTTGATCTCCGTGCCTGTCATGTAACAAAAATGTCAAATAAAAAAAATCACATAAAATTGATCAAATAGTTTTTTTCAAACTAAAAAAAAAAAAAAAAAAAAAAATCAAATTTTACGATGAAACGCGAACAGAATCTTAATCTGCCATATCTAACGAAGGGAGACAACTCAATTCAACTTACCAAGATTTTAAAAGCAGAGGTATAATGGTTACAAACACTAAAAATCGTAAAAATGATTTTTATTTAATTGAAAAGAAAAATTTAATTTACGTGATTTTTGGAATACATTTTCGCTGTGATAGGTACGTACAAAGATTTTTCTGTATTTTTTTTTTTTTTTTTTTTTTAATTAGGTTGAATTCTGGATAAGAACCTTAAATTTTATTGCATTTGATAAAAGCTAGTTGATGTTTATATAATATAATATATATATATATATATACATACATACACAAACTAGCAGGGAGACTCAACGTTGTCCAGGATTGAATAAGAATCAGCAAAATGTTTCATCCTTCCACTTTTGCATCAAAATCAGTGAAATTATCCACTGAATTAAAGTTAAGCGTACAAAAAAAATCAAGTATCATGGTTTAGTTGTGCGCTAAAAACAAACATTAATTTCTAATGCACTCCTGTCTTTAGCTTGTGCGATGATAAAACTTCTCAAATGCACTTGTGACGTTAGGCTTCATAAAAGTGTTGACTTTGGTGAAAATAGGAATTTCTTTCCTTAATCGTATTTTTTGATTACTGATTTTAAATATTTATCAAAGGCATTCCGATACAAAACCTACATAAAAACACTCCCAGACTCATCAAGTACCTTAGTGTGGGGGGAAAGAAAAAAAAAAAAAAAAAAAAAGTCGTCCCAGCCGTTTCAGAGTCCATTGGGAAAGAACTCGCACACAAAATTCTCTTTATATAATAGTGTGTGTGTGTGTGTGTGTATATATATATATTGTATACCTTCCTTACAGGTTTATAAATTTTCATTAAAGATTTTTATTTTATGTGTTAACTGTACAGCAAGATTGGGGGGAAAAAACAAAAAAACATGCAACCCTGTTATACACAAGAGTAATGCACGCACATCAATAACAGTTGTCGTTAAGCGAAAATGGTCTAAAGATATTTTGATTAGAACAACTGGTGCTACTTCGGAATACGAACAAAAACCGGAAGCTGCAAAATTGAATTCCATTAAAAACCAAATTGTCAAGTCATAGTAACATATCACTGTATTATTACACAAAACTTTTTTTTTCAGGAGCGATTGAGACGCCATCATTTTTTAGGAGGAGGAGGAGGAGGAGGGGGGAATGTGACAGTTACCTCCCTTGTATATTCTGTAAAACTTGCAATTTATTTAAAAAAAAAAAAAAAAAAACTTCCGTTAATAATTATTTTTCTACTTTTTTGTGACTTTTTTTTTTTTTGGATATGCTGCTAATTTCGACATGACAACTAAGTACCTTGAAATTCAGTTTTTGATTTTTGTTCTAACACTGAAGAAGAGCCGAACAACTTTATAGTGCCATCAGCGAAAGAATCTACTTTTCAAATCGGACAGTGATGCAACATCGGACAGGGATGTTGTTGGAGGAGGAAAGGAGGGAGGGGATGTGGAATACAAAAATATTTATACGGTTTAATTAAGTGTTTATATATATATATATATAAATCTATCGGACATTTGCCGACAGAAACTAATAATGATGAAAGAAAGTGAATAGAGGAGAAGGAGGAGGAAGCAAAATGGCAGCCAAATTCAAATTAAATTGATTTTTTTTCTTTTTTTTTTCAAATTGAAATTAGTTGCTTAGTTTTTTGGTTGAATGTCATGTGCAATGACAAGACAAGTTGTTTGCTTGGATAAGAAAAAAAGGAAAATGAAGAGGGGATAAAGAAGGTAAAAAAAAAAAAAAAAAAGAGGGGGGTAGATAATGTGGATGAAAAAAAAAAAAAAGGAAAAATAGGGAGAAGAAAGGTAGAAGGAATCTACAAAACTGAGGGGGACGAATGGGAGGATACAGAAAGTGAGGGGAGCGGTGAAAGGATAAAGAAAGGAGGAGGGGTGCAAGGATAAAGTGAGGGGGAGGGGCCATGAGGATAAAGAAAGTGAGGGGGAGGATTGCAAGGATAAAGAAAAGAGGAGGGATGAATGGATAAAGAAGTAAATAAAAAAAAAGAGGTAATAAACTAAACCGGTAATAATGAATTGTCGTCGTAACTAGGAATTTAAAAAAAAAAAAAAAAATCCTAAACGCAAGAAGAACAAATGTATGGAATGGCGTTAAATCTTCAAACAAGATGGCTGACATTGGATCCAATGACATGAAATAAATGTACAAATTGTCCAGCTGAGATTTTTTTTTTTAATGATGATGATGATGATGATAATGATGATCTATTTCTTTTTCTTTGGTCGACCTCGGCCATCAGGAGTTCCATCCGCTTTTCGTTTCTGTCCCTGTTAGAAGAAAAAAATTCAAACATTTCAATATTTTAGGGCAAAATCAAACATCGGGAATCAATATTCTAATCGATCGATGAGAAAATTTTTAATTTTGATTTCAAATGATGTATTTTCAATTAAGTTTTTGTTATAATACTTCATATATCATTTTAAAGACCGTTTTTCCCCTCTATCTCATCGTTTAAATTACAATCGTTTTAAAACAATTATGTCTTTTTTTTTTTTTTCAGAACGTTGAATACAAGATAGAAAAAAAGCAATTTCACACAATTTTCTTATTTCAATCCAAGATATGCTGAAAAGCTGCTTAAACAGCTTGTGATAACAACGAAGCGTTTGGCCAAGGTACCCCACTACTGAACACACACCAAAATGGTGGTCTAAGAAATTTTGTGGCGGCAACAAGACTCTTGCCATCGGATATTGACAATAATCAATTAAAAACCTTAGTCTAAGCCCATCCACGCACAACTGTTTGAGAACTTGCTTCTGAATTAGATGTAACATATACAATAATTTCGAACCACTTAAGAGATAGAAAAGATAAAAACACTTGATAAATCGGTGCATCACGAATTGAACGACAACCAAAAGAAGAAACGCCGTTATGAAGTGTCATCTTCCCTGCTTTGACTCAACAAGAACGACCCGTTTCTCAGGCGGGTTTTGACTTGCAATGAAAAGTAGGTTCTTTATTACAACCGGTAAAACTCAGCTTAGTGGTCAGACACAGACGAATTTCCACGACACTTTCCGAAGCCAGAGTTGCACAAAGAGAAGGTCATGCTGACTGTTTAGTGGTCTGTGGTCGATCTCATCCATGACAGTTTTTTTTGAATGCAGACAAAATAATTACGGCAGAAAAGTACCGTCAACAAATGGATGAAATGCATCAGAAACTTCGACAACAACACCCAGTATTAGTCAACAGAAAAGGCCCAATTCTCTTCCATGACAACGCCCAGGAGTTACCACATATCAAGGCCTTAAATCCACTTGAGGATAAGGGTTAATCATTGGGATAGTAGTGTAGTAATTTCATTAGAGACGAGGATGGTTCAATAAGAACTTGTTTATGTTGGACTTGAAGATCAGAATATTGTAGTCAGCTGGAAAGCAGATCAGTGGAACAGAGTTCCAGACGGGCAGTTCAAGGAAAGAAGCTTTGTTCCTGGAATCCACATTTAGATTTAGGCACCGATAGAGCGGGGGAAATTATTGATAGTGATTTTGGCAAGAGAGTGTTTTTTGTGAAAGATTGGCAGAGGGGAAGGGGGTCCATAGATTGGAGCTCAGTCAAACACTTGGCATGAAAATAACGATTTAAAAAAGGGAAAAGGAGAACTGATATATCTGAAGTTAATATCAAAATAAAAACATGCTTATATTAGCTGCTTCAAAATGTTGTGCTCTTAAGAATTTGCTTTTTTTTTTTTCTTCTTCTTCTTTTCTTTTCCTATATATTTATATAAAAAAAAAATATCAAACCTTTGGTGTTCCGGGTTTGGGACCACGACGTTTCTTTTCTTGTTTTTCTTTTTCTTCTAACTCAAGATTCTCTCTCTCGATCAATGTGATGAGAGTATTGCATCTTCTTTGTAATTCCTGCGAGAAACAGAATTCCAGCATGAACAAAAAATAAACAAATAAAAATTAACTAATCAATGACAATCGCAATTATTTTTACTAGAAAACCCAGTAAACCAATTCCCTAGTCACATAAAAAACAAAAACAAAAAAACTGTTCACCAATATGAAATATAAAATAACAAAATTAGTTTATCATCATTAAATGAGCAGTGTTGGCACATTTACAGGGTATATAAACTCCCATCTTTGCATAAACTCTAACACTTCATAGCTAGTATTAAGAAACATATTTGAAATTTATACAATCACTAGACTACCCGTGACCCGTTGGGTCAGTATGTTATATTAGCTATGGAATTAATGTATGAGCGTGACACTTGTGACATAAAGAAAATAAGTTTTTGTGACATAACAGAAACATTTCTATAAAAGTATATTAAAATGAAAAAAAGAATATAGATTTCTATGAGTCGTTCTGTTTATAATTATTTATTTTTGAAAAAAAAAAAAAAAAAAAAAACTTACAGCCATCGAATTATAAGTGGTTTGCCATACTTACAGGTAAATGTGCACTGAACAGATACCATAATACTTAAAGTGAAATTCAAATTTTGATGTATCTTTTATCTATATATAAAAGCGAAAATGTATGTACGTTTATATGTGTGTTCGCTTTTTCTGTATGTCTACAAAAGGCTTTTTTCAGAGAAGCAGTCGGTCGCCTAACAACTTTTTATATCACATATAAATCCTAATATCTCAAGAGTTAACAACGAAGCTCGCCTGTCTATTTAATTTGCTCGATTTCGGGAAGATAAATATTTAACATTTGTCGCTCGCCGCATGTGAGTTAGTCTTTTTCCTACAACATCTTGGGAAAATAAAAATTAAAAAATAGCGCAGTACAACTTGACCTCATTAACTCATTAAAACGGGCACCTGCCAAATCCAAGTAATTAAATAAATTCAAACGTGTTTCCGTTAGCATCTCGCGATGGGGCAATCGTTAACGTCGCACATTTTTTTTTTTCACACTTTAATTTACAACTTTGCCTCAAGGGTTCGGGTTCGATCCTCACTTTTTTTTTTTTTTTAATTTTAACCCCCCACCCCCGGATTTTCCACACACACACCTCCAAACATCAGGGCAACGCCGGGTATCCCTCGCTAGTTTAATTTAAATGAAAAAAAAAAAAAAAAAAAAAAAAAAAAAACAATTGGGGCGCTGAAAACGTACACAGTAAAACAATACATTTTATTGTTGCGTTGATTATTCATTTTTAACGCAAATTAAAAAACATTCTTGGGGTTATTTATTTATGTTGGTAATGTAGAAGAAAATTTATGCATGTTTTTTTTTTTAAGAAAATTGTATTAAAAAATGGAGAATTTAAAAAAAAAAAAAAAAAAAAAAATGAAGGTGGTAGGTAAATCGCCGCTGTAAAATGCTCATATGGTTGTCGGCAAGTTGAAGTAGATTTATTTGTAAGAAAATTGCGTTAAAATAACTTTAATGTAATACGGAAATGAACAATGTAAGAAAAAAAAAAATGCAGAAAGTATAAACAATTGTTTGATCAGATAATTTAACCCCCCCCCCCAAAAAAAAAACGACAACAAAAAGAATAACAGCAATTGGGACACTGAAAACGTACACAGTAAAACAATATGTTTTATTGTCACGTTGATTATTTATTTATGTACGCATGCGCAACCAGAATTCGTAAACCGTATGTTGGGTTACAACACCAGTTACAAGGTCATTTGAGTTTTATAATTATATAGATTATTGCTTACGTATTATGTGCATACGTATTATGCCCCTCCCCTCCATCACTGAAAAAACCTAGACCCCAGAAAAATGGGATTGAAAAGTCAGTGCGCCAAAAGGATGGGCACTCTGACAAAAAGTGCCTGGGCAGCCCCGTCGGCATTCCCCAGTGATGGCGCCTTGGGTGATTAGCAATAAACTAACCCTTTCTCAAAGAGAGAAAGCAAGGTATGGGAATGTGGACCTCCTGGAACTACACAAGACTAAACTCTCACCGTAAAACCAACAAGGGCCCGGTCATTAAAGGAATGGTCTAATCTCTGTTGATTTTGGGGGGGACCCAGGATAAAAATTCCGAGCACAACAGCTAGATTGAAACAACGTTGTCTGGAGGAAACACAGAAGAGAAAAATAAGGTTCTTCTCCAAAATTCCCTTATATGAATATATATAAATAAGCGAGATGGTGTTTGATCAACACTGCTGGGGAGCCATGATGTAATATACTGTTTTGTTTTTAAATCCCAGAAACAGTGTTTCATGGTAAACAACTGATGATCCCTTAAAAAATAAATTATTATTGGTACTATAGTAAATCGAGAGAGCAAGTTGATGCAGTGATTACAGGTGATTGAATGACTTAATGACTAAATAGTTTTCTAACGAATGATAAAAAAGATTTTTTTTTGTATAGTTTTAAAGGTTAAAAACTTCCAAGAGATATATATATATATATATATATATATATATATATATATATTTAATTATGCAGTTTGCTTTTATATATATTTTTTACATAGCCAACATTTTTTTTTTTTACTTTTTTTATTTGGCAATTTATAACTTCAATAAATTACCGTTTAACTTAACGCCTTAGATAGCAAATTCTAGCATTGCTACAAATATAATTTGCTGATTTCTTTATGTCCTCTGATGAGAAGAATAACAAGAATAGCATTCTTTGAAACTCTGCTAAATGAAGAACTTTGTAAATTGTTTTTTTTTGGAGTATTCAGTTGAACAAGTTCAACTTACAGTTTAAATTTTTTTCTCATACATTATATATATAAATATATATAAAAAGATTCTATTAGTTTTAAAATCGCTTCGTCATTTGGTTTTGATTTTAAATATTCATGCACTGTGCATTAGAAAATGTGTGAAATTTTATTTTTTAAATGCAACACACTGCCTAGACTTTACTAATACCTCGTCGCCATTAATAGTAAAAAAAAAAAAAAAAATCTTGCTCTGAAGATATCTTTTTTAGATATTGAAAGTACCAGCTTAAGAAAAAAAAAAACATTTTATTAATTTTAAAATCGCATAGTTATTTGGTTTCAATTTTAAATATTCATGCATCTAAGATGCTTAAAAAAAAGTAAAAAAAAAAAATGTGAATATTTCTTGTTTTTTTTTTTTTAAAAATAAGAAAAATTAAAGACATTTAAAAATCCAATTTTGTTGCTGAAGATTCCCCCCTCAAAAAAAAAAAAAAAAAATGTGAATATTTCTTTTTTTTTTAAAATAAGAAAAATTAAAGACATTTAAAAATCCAATTTTGTTGCTGAAGATTCCCCCCTCCAAAAAAAAAAAAAAAAAAAGTGAATATTTCTTGTTTTTTTTTTTTATAAATAAGAAAAATTAAAGACATTTAAAAATCCAATTTTGTTGCTGAAGATTCCCCCTCAAAAAAAAAAAAAAAAATTATTATCCTTGCTAAATATTTTGAGATAATTGTGAGTATTGTACACTAGCATTTCAGCCCGGCGTTGCCCGGGTGTTTGGAGGTGTATATGGAACAAAAAAAGCATTCAATTTTTTTTTTTTTTTTTTTTTTTTACTTTGACCCCTTAACATTTATTGTTTGGGGCTCAAATCAAGTTAGATCCATGTCCAAGGAACCTATATCTAAAATTTCAAGTGTTTAGACCCAAAATTGGTGGAAGAGTTTAGTAGAGTTCTCAAAGGTCAAATCGTTGAACTTTGACCCCTTAACAGCCAAATTTCTGGCCGAAAACGGATTACAAAGATTTTCCCAAATCTCAGATTTTTTTAGTCTGTAGACTGAAAATTGACAGGGTTATTGCGCAGGGAAATGTACACAGATACACACATAGACACGTTCACTTTTATAGATATATTTGGGGGGGGGGGGATAAATAATTTGTATATTCATTTATCTTATTTGTGAACGGTTATCCTCATCCTCATAGTTGTTGTTTCACCATGTTTCATTGTCGTTAACCACCTGAAGAAGGCCAGAGGATGCGTAGTTAAAACAAAACAATGAAAATGAGGATAACAGTTTGCAAATAAAATAAACAATTTTGAGTATCGACGTTTAATGATGAAGGGAAAGGTTTTGCTTACCATTGCTGTTCGAGATTTGATGAACCAATCAAATCTAAACTGAGGAGCCTGCCGAACGGACGTGCGCAGCTCATCGTAGACGTTTTCTTTGTCAAATCCAAGTTTATGCAACATGCAGACGAGAAATCTGTCTTCCTCCTCCGTGTAGTTTTTGCCTTTGTTTGTGCCGTATTGAATACGTAATTGGTGGAATGGAGCACGGTAACGACTCATCTGCAAATGGAAAAGCAAGAAAATTTGTTTACAAATGTAATCATTCCCCACGGTAAGAATCAAGATAATAAAAACTGTGTGTGTGTGTATATATATATATATATATATATATATATATACATACACACACACATATACATACAAACACACTAGACTACCCATGACCCGTTGGATCAGTATTTTATTTTAGCAGGGCTCTACATTGCAAGTGAAACAATCGCATTTGCGAGTGATTTTTCAAAGTGGCGAATAAGAAATAATGAAACGCTTATCTTTTGGGGATTGCATTTCTTTCACTGACAATCTTCCAAAGCTCACTACTGAGTGAAAAATATCTTTTCAACTTTTTTTAATAAAACGAACAAAGTTAAATTATTTAAACAATAAAAGTTTAATAGAACAATATACTTTTTTTTTAACGAAGGCTGTTTAAAAAAATATCTGAAGAAATTAGAATGTTTATACCTTCAAGTATCAACATAAAATTTGTTGTATATTTAGAATTACACTTATTAACAAAAAAATAAAAAACACAGAAAAATCTTTATGATGTACATACTCGTTACAGAACAAAGATGTCATATTCTAAAAATCATGTGGGTTTGGCTAGTAAACGAAAATATTTAGTTGTCAAAGGTCTACTAAAGATAAATTTGTCCGCAGAGTCCTGTTTATCTATGGAATTAACGTATGAGCATGACACTTGTGACGTAAAGAAAATAGTTTTTTGCAACAGAAATATTTCTACGAAAGTATGTTAAAATGAAAAAGATTAGAGGGAGATTTCTATGAGTCGTTCTGTTTATTATAATTGATTATTTTTGAAAAAAAAATTACAGCCATTGAATTATAAGTGGTTTGTCATCCTTATAGATAAGTGTGCACTAAACAGATACCATAATACTTAAAGTTAAATTGAAATTTTGATATACCTTTTAATTTAAAAGCGAAAAAAAAGAAAAAGAAAACAATTGGGACGCTGAAAACGTACACAGTAAAACAGTATGTTTTATTGTCGAGTTGATTATTTATTTGTAACGCAAATTAAAACAAAAAACATTTTCGGGATTATTTATTTATGTTGGTAGTGTAGAAGAAAATGTATGAATGTTTTTTTAAGAAAGGTCAAATTCTGCAAAAGTAACGATTTGTTGTTTATTTGCTTACGCTGTTATGGGTTTATACTCATGTACGCAACATGAAGTCGTAAACCGGACGTGGGGTTTACAACACCCGTTACAAGGTCATTTGAGTTTTATATGTATAAAATGAAAATTACAATTGAATTTACCAAAATGATCCAAGATGGTAAAATTAAAGTAAATTATAAATATTAAAGAATTAATATTTATAAAATTATCTCAGCCAGACATAAAAGCTCGATAAAGCCAAATAGAAAATGGAGCTTATAATATGAGTAAACAGTTAATAAAATATGTTAAAAAACACTTTGAAATGAGTTAAAAACATATTTAATCTGAAAAGGAAACACTAGATAAATGGATAGTCCTTAATCCGCGGAGTTTCGAAGAAATACTCTCCTTCTCATCAGAGGGTAGGAATTTGAGAAGGAGAGTATTTCTTCGAAACTCCGCGGATTAAGAACTATCCATTTGTCTAGTGTTTCCTTTTCAGATTAAGTATGTTTTTAACTCATTTCAAAGTGTTTTTTAACATATTTTATTAACTGTTTGCTCATATATATATATATATATATATATATATATATATATATATAAATAAAAGCAAGAAAATTTAACAAATTAAATCCCCACTGTAAGAATAATTTGAAAAAAAAAATTGTGTGTATCTCTCTATGTATATATATATATATATATATATATATAAATAAAAATGGAACGTCTGGTTTATTCGAAGTCGATAAACTAGAAATTTACAATCCCGTTTTCTGTGAAATTTTATAACAGTGAATCTTTATCATGTGTTTTTAAATATTAAAAAGTAAATATTACCTTATTAAAAACAAACTTTTATTCGTCGGTGAAAATTTCCAATTTTATCAGAGCCGTTTGGTTAGATTAAACTTTCACGATATCTTTTTATTTTTACTATCCTTCCCATGTTAAGAATGCCTTTCAAAATATTAACATTATTATTTCAGCACAGTAACAAAAAATATATAAGTACCCAAAATTTTATTTTTATTACTAAAACTACAAATTGTTAGGTGAAAGTACAGCTTATTATGCATTTTTCGTATCGTGCCGAAATAATAACTTTTTTATTTTTTACATTGGCGAGGGGAGGGGGTTTGTGCAACTATACTGTGCTTTCAGCTACAGCTAATAATTTATTATTAAACAATAAGATAGCGTGAAATTAATAAAAAAAAAAGGGGGCAGATTTGCCGTTTAGTTGTACAAATAGCCTCCAACCCTGTTATCAAAAAAAGAACACATTGAGTTGACACCGGTGTACATATATCGTAAACAGAAAGTTTGTTTATATTTACGTGCTTATTGAAAATATAATCCTGTGATTAAAATTTAATTAAAATTAACCGCGTTGTTTAACAAATAAAACAGAGAAATAATGAAAGATATAGTTTTAAAATGATTAAATGTGTTTTATTTTTATAATTTAAAAATAAAAACATTAAATAATATAAATAAAATGTTGGTTTTGTTCTTGAAAAGAAATAATGAAAGATGAAGTTAAATATTGAATTCTTGTGGAGACGCATCATCATTTGCATCAGAGAACAATATAAAATGTAAAATCAAACCAAAATCTTATTTGTATTGTTCAATGTTTTAAATTTTAAATTATAAAATAACACACATTTAATCATTTTAAAACTCCATTTTTCATTTCTTTTTTATTTGTTAAACAACGTATCATTTGTATTGTTCAATGGTTTAAATTTTAAATTATAAAATAAAAATTTTACATTAAAATAAAACACATTTAATCATTTTAAAACTTCATTTTTAATTTCTTTTTTATTTGTTAAACAACGTATTATTTGTATTGTTTAATGTTTTAAATGTTTAATTATAAAACAATAATAAATTATAAAATAAAACACATTTAATCCTTTTATTTGTTAAACAATGTGGTTAATCTAAAATAAATTATATGTAAACAAACTTCTGGATATATACCGGTTACATCCCAACGTGCCCCCTTTTTTTATTATAAGAGTTAGAGGCTATTTGTACAACTAAACGGCAAATCTGAAAAAAAAAAATTAAAAAAAAAAAAATTAAAAAAAATAAAAATAAATAAATATTGTGACATTATACGCCAGTCGATTGTTGGGGTTTTGCTTCTTTTTTTTTTTTTACCATAAATTGTTAGGTTAAAGCTTTCTTTTTTTTCTCCAGAAAACTTAACAGTGAAAATACTTTTTTTTTTTTTACAAGAAGTTGATTTTTATAAAAAAATATGAATACTTTTCCTTCATTAAAGAAATTTTTAGGTGACATACAGATATGTTTCTACAAAGAAAAACGTTATTTTCTTTAGCCATTCTTACCATGGGGAGGGGATGGTGTTTGGTAACTATTCTGTGCTTTCAACTAACAATTTATTATAAAAAAAAAAAAAAAGTCTTAACGTGGGGAGAATTGTGGTATTCATTCCAAAAGCCATTTTTAATATGACATTCTTAATATGATGATTTTGCCATTACACCAAATTGAGCCACAGCAACGCGTGGCAGGGTACAGCTAGTATATATATATTTTCCTCAGCCCGCTGGCCTTGATGGAGGGGAGACTAAAACTTACTATGATCTCAAACAATCTGAAATAACAGCAAAATAAGACTGGATTCCAAATATTTTTCATATGTTAGATCTCTCCTCTTTTGGAAATAGGGTACGATTATGAATATGTTTGCGAAAACATGCACATATTACATGGGTTTTTATGGTTGGTTGGGGGGGGGGTTCTAAATATTTCTAAATTTGAAGGAATCAGAATTGGTAACTGTCTCGGAATCAGAAATTTAGAACAGAATGTGTAATCATATCGGAATCGTTCCATCACTAACATGAAAAAAAAAAAAAAAAAAATTTAAATAAACAAAAATAAAAAAACAAATAAAATAAAAAATAAATAAATAAAAATAAAAAATATAAAAAAATAAATACATAAATATAAAAAAATAAAAAAATAAATAAATAAAATAAGATATAAAAAATAAATATTTAAAAAATGGTCGTTATTACCTTGGCATCTAAGGCTTTCTTGATACTGATACGTCTTTGGATCTTGGCCTCTCCCCTCTCAATTTGAGCCATGATACGTTCAATGTCTTGCAGTTCATTACAACGTTCCCAGAACAAGCCAGAATATTCCATAACCTAAAAATAAGAGAAAAATTAAAAATACTTAAAACAATATTATGACCTTCATATTTTTTCACAATCAAATAGTAATTGAGAACCATCTTCAACGTTTGTTCAATTCATACAAAGAGGCCAATATAATCCAGTCACTTTCTTTTGTCTGAGCAGGAGTTATTTCCTTTGACAGCCAGTGTTGTTTGTTTATCTTCCCCCTGCACAAGGTGAGACGAGGTTTTGGAAATTTTCAAAAGTCAGTTTATTTACATGAAGTACACTCTGGCCTACAAAATAATGCTTGAACAGCCCCGTCTGCATTCATTATTAGGAGCATTCTCCTTTGATTAGCAATAATATAACAATCCTCTTCTCGAAGAGAGACGGTAAAGCTAATTTAATGTGCCAGACTAAACCAAGGCGGTCCCAAATATCCGTAGCTTGGAATAAGTCCCTTCTCTTTTAATAACCGAGTCATATCAGCTGCTGGGAGGTAAAGATGGCCGAGTGGTTAACGACACGGACTGAGAATCTGCGTGTGTCAAGTATGAATCGTTCATTCCATAGAAACACTTTCACTTATTAATGTTGGCAACCTTCACGTGCTCTCCTGTAAATACCAGATGTCTTTTAAGAAAGAAGACTAACGAGAATAATATCGATGAAACCGATGCCAACAATAATCATCCAATTCATTCGAAATTAACGAATGACAACATCAACTACAGACAGAATTACGTTTCTGAATTTTTGAGATGAGGATTGGTTCTTCGTATTATTTGGATTCATCGGACTACTGTTTTCATTTTGAGTGTGTGATTTTCACGTTTTGGTCGATGTAACCTCCGACCTTCTTCAGGTGTCTTGTCGAACTTGGGAATTTGAACGGAATTTCGAACGGAAACTTTTATTTACTTCACAGGGGTATCATGCTCTTGTTCAGTCATCCATGACTGGATAGAGGTCCTAAGTAATTTGCAATTGTATTTTTTCGGTCACCCACACTGAGGATTGAACCTTCCACCTTTAGGAGAAGGTCACTTCTTATAATTGATTTTTCCAAGTTAATATATAGTAATAGTGATATTTACAACTAGAAATAAAAATAGGCTTAAGGTTCGTAAAATTTGTATCAGAATTGTCTGCAAGGACCCATGGCGCAGTAGTTAGAGTACTGAAGACGGTTAGAGGTTACATCGACAGAAACGTGAAAAATCACACTCAAGATGAGAACAGTCGTCGGATGAATCCAAATATGAACAAACAGAATTAGTCATTAATTTCATTTTGTTATTTCTGATCATACTCTGAGGTAAAAAATATCAAAATAAAATATTTGATGCAGCTACACTATAACAACGAAATTCGAAAGCAAAACACAAAATCAATTAAGAAAATTGATTTAAGAAAAGTAATATTTTGTCTGACTTTTCGTGTCAATTTTATCTAAAAGCAATATCTACTTAATTGGCATTTCAGGAGTATTTAAATATTACAGCATTACTAGGCTGTGACAATAGAATATTCTTTTCATTCTTTTGGGGTATATATATATATATATATATATATATATATATATGACACAGAGACACTTAATCAACCGAGAACCACACCCGTCTATATAAAACCATACAAGATATGAACGGATATATACTCCAGAGTCAAAACAATGAAAGCCGTACTCATTATTTAAAAAAAAAAAAAAAAAAAAAAAACCCCAACTTTTCGATCTTTATCATAAAAAATCTTCACCATATTCTTTGGGAAGACATGACATAATGGAAGCAACTCATATTTACAATTGTTAACATACAATTAAAATATTTGCAATAGTTACATGCTATTTACCTCCCCATTAAAGTGTTTTTTAGCGAAACATTTTATTTTTGTTAATTTTCGTCCAAAAAGTTATTTAAAAAATTTTTTTTTTTTTTACAAAATCGTTTTTCATAATTTCTGGATAAATTCATTACTGTAACAAGACAATTAAGTAGAAACCATTGGTTTGCAAAAAATTTGCACCAAATATTTTGCTGTTTTGTTTATGGTTTAGAATAAAAACGGTTAATTTTTAAATACTGAGAAAGCAAGGAAGATAATTCAATTCCTGTTTTTGGCATTATTTCAACATGCAACTTTCCATAAAAATTTAATTTTATGTATAAAAAAAATATCTTGATAAAATTTTATAATTTTTAGTCTTGGGACAATTAATCGGAATTGGGGGGGAAATCGGAGCTTTTTGGGTATTGGAATTGGAAAAATTTGAGCCTATTTTTCGATTCTTTAAATTATCTTCTGTATTTGATTTTGGTTTAAGAAACATCGTCCACTGCTTTTAGAAATAATAAAATAATATTTATTGATTCTAAACTTCCAGCAAGACTAAAATCTGTCACAAGTGTGTTTTTTTACGTTTGAGAAAATATCTGCACATTAAAGACGTGTTTTTACAGTAATCTGGACAAAATAACAATTTTATGGTCAAATATTTAGAGATTTACAAAGAATCGGAATCGGTAACTGTATCCAGAATCAGGAATTTAGTACAAAATTGGTAATTGTATCGGAATCGGGAAATATATTGGAATCGTCCCATCACTAGTAATTTTTTTTTTTTGTTGATATATTGCTATTTTTAAGATGACAGTTATGTAAGGAACAGTTTTTTTTTTTGTCTAAAAAGGAAATATTTTTAAAAAATTATCGCTGTAGTTTAATTCTAAACAAGCACCAAATATTTTGTCACATTTTGTTGATTGTTTTTGACGAGTTAAGGAAGGAATGCCGCTGCTTTGCCATTTCTTTTCAAAATAATTTTTTTCTATTTTCTTCTTTATTTTGACTTTAAATCTATTTGCTGTCATCCAGAGTTTTAATCCACGCACCCCCCCCACACACACAATAACTTTATGTAAGATTAATTAAATGCATATGCTTATTAAAAACAATAAATAAAAATAAAAGTAAAAAACACTGTTTATCAAGGCCTGGAGGCCATTAGAGGATAAGGGTTAATGAGTGTGCAGTGGTCAAAGGGAACATGTCGGTTAAAATTTGGTAAATTGGGTTACTTAAGGAGATGGCTCATCCATCAAGAATTTGTTTACGTTGGACTTTACTTTAAATCTATTTGCTGTCATGCCGGGTTTTAATCCATGCACCCCCCCCCACATAACTTTATGTAAGTAATTAAATGCATATGTTTATTTAAAAAAAAAAGAAAAAAAAAAAAAAAAAATGCAAATGTTTACCTCATCAGGAGTTTTGCCTTCAACTTCATGTGCAATGCTGTCGATATCATCACGGCCATATTTTTCGTTAGCTTTGATGAACTGATTGAAGTCTCGTTTCGACCAATTGGTAAATCCCTTAAAAAAAAAATAATTTTTTTTTTTTAATTTTCAAATAAAAAAAAAAAAAAAAAAAAAATTTCAAGTCATACTGTTTTTTTTTCTACTTATCACTCGACGATAAGTGTTAGACAAGTGTCAGGTGGACGACAATACAACATTGTGATGATTGGCAATGATAGTCATTCCTATTTACTTGCCTCCCCACGGGGGTAGAGTTTCTTTTACTTGCTTCCCCATGGGGGTAGAGTTTTTCTTTATTTGCCTCCCCACGGGGGTAGAGTTAGACAGAAGGTCAATTTTTAATGTGGGAAAGTCCAGTTCCCCAAAAATGGTCACTCTGGATAGGAACAAAAATTTTTAAAGATATTTTTTCAAATTTATGCTTCTGCATATTTTTTTGTAACGTGATCGTTACGCTCAAACCTCTCCCACACTGTCTGGTACTGTTGAAAAGGAACAAACAAAAATAAATAAATCCGACTCTACTTTTTTTTTTCTTTTATGTTTTAGCAAAGGGCATTTATTACCATCATTTTCCAAATAATTTCTGTTTCTTTTTTCTAACTGTTCATTTTGTCTGCCGTGAGATTACCAAAACCCTGTCATCTCAACACCAGCTTAAAAGTCTCACCGCCACCAAAGGGCCACAAATCCATCTTGCCTGGTCCACGTTTTTGCTTCTTTTGCTCCTCGGTATGTGGTACATTTTTATCTCCTTTTTCCTTTTCTTCTGATGAAAGTGTTCGAACAGCTGCTGCTAATACCTTTGCTAGCCATCTATCCTTCAGTTACTGCTAATATGTTTACACGCACTCCGTTACATTTTTACTATTTATCTGCTGATGAAATGAGGATAGCCTTGAAAAAAAAACATGGGTTAAGGATTTTTCTTTATTATACTTCCTTACTTGAATTTTTGATGAATTAATAAATATTGTAACTTATTCAATTTTTCCTTTATATATATATATATATATATATATATATACTTTGATTTCTAATCTGAATGGTCTGAAGTTGGTTTTTGCTTGCATACCCTTATATCTGCTTTATGCCAGATTTTCTCTTCTGATGAGAAGCGTTTAACTTTGAAATATCATGGCCTAAACAGGTTTTTCTTTCTCACTCATTTTCATCCATATTCATCTAATATAAAAAGGATCATGAAATTTATTTATCTTTTAATTTAATATATATATATATATATATATATATATATAAAAACGTCAAGATATTGTAGAATTGAATTTACAATATTTTATTCAAAACTAGGAATACGAAATAAAGGTGAAAGGTTCCTGATTCCATGGAGTTTCAAAGATGGGCTTTTTTTCTCAGAGGAAAAACGTTAGTAAAATATAAGTATAGATAAATATCTATTTTTATTCGTTAGCTTAATTTTGAAAACAGTTCAGAAAAAAGTTTTTTGAAAGAAAAATAAAAGTTTATAGAAAAAAATGAAAAAGAACACTCAACAATATCGGTTTTGGTTGCACGTGAGATTCAAAAGTTCGTAACAGATATGGCGATTAGTAAATACAAGAAAAGTTCAGTAAGATATCTTTTGAAATCTCTTTAAAAAAAAAAATTAAAAAAAATATCCAGGGTTGGAGAAATGATGAAAAAACTTGTGTAGACGAATCTGGTATTGAAGAGCAGGCATACAATCCAATCTCCGAAATTAAATGTTCTTGTGTATAAAGACATACGAGGTCTTTTATAAATATAGAGTTCAAACGGAAGAGAGATAAGTAAGTAAATGACTAGATATGAAGTGGGACAACATTGGCAAAGCAACCTTCTATGGCCAATTCAAATCATATACATTAGTTTTACCTGTTTGAGAAGTTCTTCTTTCTCAAGCAATTCTTCCTCTGTAAGACTGCTAGCTTCGTCAATTCTTTTTTGTTCTTCTCTTCGGATACGTTCAGCATCGGCGCCATACTCAGGGTTTTTAGGTACCTGGACAAGTTAGGAAGAACAAAGAAAAGATTAAAAACAAATTTTTAATTAATTTTTTTTTTTTTATTCTAGGATCGACACATTTGCAAAATGTTTGTATTCGAAAAGTCGCAAAAATAAAAAAAAAAAAAAAAAAAAACATTGAGGGTTCCTTGCATTATCTGATAATTACTGATAGGATTTTTTTCGTACAGAGATATTCGAGATGAACAGGCCTTATTCTCTGCAGGTTTATTCATTAGAAGAGCTGCCCTCTTTTGGGAAACAAAGCAAAAACAAAATCAACTCAAAACCAAAAAATATCAGGTCATATTGTGATATGGTCATATGTGGGATGGTTGGAGAACGCTGGTTCATGACATCTTATACCCAAACTTAGACGAAGATGATTTGATAATTACTACAGTTACAGCAATAAAATTTGTTCCAAATGATTGCCATGGAAACACCCTGCATCAGCTCTCAGCCTGTCTGAAAAACTCTGAGACACCATGTGTATTACCTCAGGATGTCTGAAGTCAACCCCAACACAATGGCCACTAGTAGCAAGCTCAATTGCACCACCCCACATGAGGAGGGAAGAAGCAACTCAAAAATGGATTCAAAACCAGGGATTTATCAATCTAACAAATTTTAAGATGTCTCAGATACTTCCAGACTCATGTCCCGAAAGCCCTTCTACGACTCAAAAGTAGAAAAAATTCAACCCAGTTGAGACATGGAAGGAAGAATGGAGAAACAATACTCCCAAAAGAGGGGAACATCACTGAAGACCCAACTTTGTGCCTCCCAGGTTTTGCTGATACAAATAGTAGGAAGGAGTGAATAGCCGCAAACCGGATGAGAACAAAACACTGCAGGACTACAGTAAACAAACACAGCTGGAGACAAATAGACTCTCCAATCAGCCCAAAGTGTAGGGAAATCCACCAGAATACAGACCACCTGATCCTACACTGTCCACCCAACCAACTGGAAGGAGGCTATGCGACTATCTGAAGACAATTTCTCAGACTGACAAAAAAATAGTGGTATAGAGGCCTAACCTATATGATCCGACTATTATTTATTTAAAAAATGTTTTAATTCTTTTGAAAAATATTTTTAAAAATAAAATATATAAAGTAACAAGTTCATTAAGTCTTTTTTTTTTTTTTTTTTTACATAGGCATCACCACATTATCAAGGCCCAGAGGCCACTCAAGGATAAGGGTTAAAGAGTGTACAGTAGAAATTGGACAATATAGTAATCATTAGTAATGAAAATTTGGTAAATTTGATAACTTATATGGAACGGCTCATCAAGAACTTGTTTACTTTAGACTTGAACACAACCATATTGTAGTCAGCCGGAAAGCAGGAAAACGGAAGACAATTCCACAGGCATGCAGTTCTAAGAAAGAAGCTTTGTTCATGGAATCTACGTTTAGGTTTAGGCACAGATAAAGAGTGGGGGGAATTATCTACAAAGATATTTTAAATAGGTATGGCATAAAAACATAAGATTTTTTTTAAATGTAAAAAGGTTTTATTTATATGAGATTACGGTTTATTTACCTTTTTTCATATTGCAAAACGCAAGAAAAAGTCTTCACATCAGAGATAGGATTATAAACGAAGACAATAGACAGAGGAAAGAAAAAATTTTGTGAAAAGGAGAGGAATTGATTTTTAGTGACGGACGCGCAATATATTTTGTAATTTGAATCAGAAATTACATTTTTTTTTCCTTTTAATTTAATAAAAGGAAATGTTATAATCTCAAAAAAACATTTTTTTTTGAATAATAAAATGGATTTTCAGCAATAAAAAAAGTAAAAATTGAGATTAAAAATAAAAAAAATGGAATTAAATTTATGGATAGAAATGTCGAAACAGAAAATTGGGTAAACAGAATTTAATTCACTACTTATCCACATACCTTTATTGTGTGGAAACTAAGATTTTTATTTTATTTTTCAGAATTGCATAAAAAAAAATAAAAAAAAAAAAAACAAGCTGAGAATGCAAGCTCCCCCTGCGCTCCATGAGTGAAAAATTTACTTTCACCATGACTAATTTTTGTGCAAAATTTAAAAAAAAAAAAAAAAATCCAAGGCGTGGTTATTGAGAAAAGTGCAAACAAACGGACGGATGAACAATATTTGGACAATTTTACTTGTATATTGCCCTCTAGGGAGGCAACCAGAGTTATCGCGGAAAGTTTGTTGTGGCAAAAATTTACTTTCACTATGACTAATGTTTGTGGAAAAAATTTTTTAAAATCCAACGCATGGTTAATGAGAAAAGTGTGAACGAACGAATGGGAGTGAATTATGAGGTCTAATTAATCCTTTGTGAAGGGACCAAAAATTATCCCACCACTACTAGCTGACAAAAATCATCCCACCACTAGCTGACAACTAAAAAAAAAAAAAAAAAAAAAATCTTCATGTAATCATTTAAGTTAACCGATCACCTTAGCAGTCACTTTTGTTTTCATGGGTGTCAATATAAGCATGCACATGTGTGCATTTACTGCATAGGCTGAGTAGACGTTGCAGGTGATGAACGTGCAGCCAAAGAAGTCTTTTTTTTATCGTTATTTCCATGGCAAGTGCTTGTCTGAGCTCCAATCTCAGGCCCCCCCCTTACCAATCTTTCACGAAAAACACCCGTCTAGCTGAAACCACTGTCAATAATTTTCCCCACTCTTTATCTGTGCCTAAATCAAAACGTAGATCTCATGAACAAAGCTTCTTTCTTAGAACTGCACGCCTGTGGAACTCTCTTCCATTTGCCTGTTTCCCACCTGACTACAACTTGGATGTCTTCTAGTCCAACAAAAATTCCTGATGACCCCCCCCCTTAAGACACTTTATCAAATCTCCATTACTAACGATTACGATGATATTATCCCATTGATTACTGTACACGCAATAACCCTTATCCCTGAGTGGCTTTCGGCCCTTGATAAGTGGTGATTTCCATGTAAAAAAAAAATTAAAATTAAAAAAAGCACTGAGAATTTAAATTGTCTCTGATTGTAGTCTGGCCCAGCCAAGAGATGATCACAGCCTATGCTTAAAAAAAGGAATTCAATGGTTATGATGGAGAATTGGTGACATGAAGTTCAAAGCAAACAACTGAATTTCTAAAAATTTGGTACTTGTGTAGTTTAATCAAGGCATAAAAAAAATGAAAATATCGAAAAAAAAAAGTTATATTGTATGCATCTGTTTTGACATGAATATCTCCGAAAAAAAATTTCCACTTAATTTGATCAAGTAGTTTTTTTTTTTTTTTTTTTTTTTTTTTACAGCGGAAAAACACGTTTTTATGAGAGCGTGTTGGAGGCAGACATCTTGGATTTGTTTTAAATTTTTGTTTGAATTTTAGAATCGTCACGGGGAGATAACTCCATGTAAATCGCCGACACTCCCTCCCCCATCTTTAATTCTAGCTTTTCTTCCTAAAAATCAAACCTTTTGCTCAGTATCAAATTGTTTTTTCGCTGTAAAATAATAAAAAAAAAATACTTAATGAAATTAAGTGAAATTTTTTTTCGGAGAACTTCATTCCATTACAGATACGTACAATTTAAACTTTTTTTTTTCGATATTTTCATTTTTTAATGTCTTGACTAAACTGTACAAGTACCAAAAATATAAACAAATAAAAATAAAATAAAATTCAAAACAATGAAACAATAACATTTTATGCAAATAAATAAGTATAATGCAAATTTCTTTTTAATCTGACACTTATTTGCTGTCAAGTATTTTATTGGTAGATGCTCCGACATACAAGCCCTTGTACCTCTTGGACGTAAATACTCCCGACAAACTCAACAAGCAGCAAAATTTCACCCCTTCACAGTAGAGATCCCTAGATGTAAGAAAGCCTTCTACTCTAATAGTTTCTTCTCCAGAACTGCTAGACTTTGGACTTCCCTTCCGGGTTCCTGCTTCCCTAACTGTATTGACATGAAGAAGTGTAATGTAAACAGACATCTTGCTGCTCAACCCCCTACATAGTATTCCTGCAACTTATGTTCCAGATAGTAGCCCACTACATCAAAGTGGCACTGTGCCTTGTTTAGGATAAAAATGTAATTAAAAAAAAAAAAAAAGAAAAAAAAAAAATTATTTTATGCAAATAAATAATTAAGTGTAATGATGCAATTTTTTTTTTTATCTGACTCCGTTTGCTATCGACTTTGTGTCACCTGTTACTCCGCACTACCAATTCAATAAGCCAGAAATATGAGAAGGGGATGTCTGAGAAAAACGTGAAAATTATGCACAAATCATTTTTGTGGTTACTCTCGACATTTTGGTCCGACGCTGAAAAGAAAGTAGCAAACAAAGGCTTACCTTATAACCAATGCTTTTGCGGTAAAAATAAATTTCCTTATCAAGAAGTTCAAACAGTCGAGGGGGGAAGAACTGGAAGTCTTGCACATTCGGTTGTTTTGGAGGTCTTGGCGCCTGCATTAAACGGGAAAATTAAGACAAAAAGCACAATCCGATCGACACAAATATCCAAAGTGGTTGATCCACAGAGTTGACAGAAGGAGAAAGAGGATATTACTTAAGAATATATATATATATACGTTTTATTTTTTATTACCGTATCTTTCTGTTAAGTTACATTATTGTTTCAGCTACCCGGACGTTTTTTTTTTTTTTAGCTGTCTGTAGCTTCCTCAGACTTTTACAGGTTTCTGCAAAAGTCTGAGGAAGCTACAGACGGCCAAAAAAAACGGCTGGGTAGCTGGAACAATAATGTAACTTAACAGAAAGATACGGTAATAAAAAATAAAACGCATATTTGCTCTACAACAGTATTGAGCACTTTATTCGGTTTTTATTAATTACCATTTCTACTATATATATATATATATATATATATATATATATATAAAATACAGAAATGAAAAAAAATAGACTTACGTGGAGCATAAATGGACAAGTATTAACTCAACTTTAAATACGAGGGAAATTAAGTCCAATTCATTATCTGCGGTAGTTAAACTAATGTAATTGAATCGAAGCTAACAAGACTTAAGAGAAAATTGGACTTTTAGATCACACCATATACACGCAAGCCATGGAGGCATACGCCTGAAATTTTATTCAAATTAATTTTCGTATATAAACCACATATTTGTATAATAAAAATATTTTTCTGTGATTTATTTTGAAGTTCACTGCAAACATTTTAATGCAACATCTCCGTAACGGGATAATTGGGGAGGGGGGGGGTTGTTTTTGTTTTACGGCATATCAACCCTTTTTCAGATTATTTAATGCCGAATCCAAAGATTTTGAAGAAAAATTTTTTTAATAGAATATATTTGTTGTTTTCAAGTCGGTTTCTATTTAACCCATAGTTGGGACCCCAACAGGTACTACCACTCCAGATCAGAGTGGACCTGGGAGCAGTAGTAATTAAAGGGTGGCTCCACACTCCCTAAAGCCCGCAAGCTGGGGCCTCACTCACCACTGGATATAGTTTAAGGTCATATCCAGGACCGGGGAGGGGGTGGGGGTGATATTAAGGTATTCAGTATATAGGGGAGTGATAGATCTGGGGAGTTTGCACTAATGTAATTTAAGCTAACAAGACTTGAGAGAAATTCGAAGCTATAAGTAATGTGCAATATGAGAAAAAGAGTCATATTCGAAAATTCATGTTGACCATCTTATAATTTATTCGATATATGGGGGATGGTGGTCACAATATGGAGAGAAGACATGAAGCGAAAGCGCTGTATAACAGGGTAAAGGACTGCTAAACATTATGAACAGGTGGTTGGTTGGTTGGTTTTGTTTTACGGCATATCAACCCTTTTCGGGTTATTTAATGCCGAATCCAAAGATTTTGAAGAAAATTTTTTTTAATAGAAATTAATTTTAATAGAAATAATTGCTTTCTGTTTTTTGTTTTCACGTCGGTTTCTATTTAACCCATAGTTGGGACCCTAACAGGTACTACCACTCCGGGTCAGAGTGGACCTGGGAGCAATGGTAATTAAAGGGTGGCTCCACACTCCCCAAAGGCCACAAGCTGGGGCCTCACCACTGGATATAGTTTAAGGTCATATCCAGGACCCCCATTGAGGGACTTTTACCCTCTGCAGGGGGGCAGTCGGCGTATTCTAATGCCCCACCGACAGGGCCATGAACAGGTGAGATTATATATATATATATATATATATATATATATATATATATATATATAGAGAGAGAGAGAGAGCAATATAGAGAATAAACGACAAAAAGTTATATTCCAAAATTCATGTTGACCATCTTATAATTTATTCGTTTAGTTCAGTTGACTTATACAATTCTTGACAGTATCATAGTTTCGTAGCGCAAAATCAATCACGTAATTATTATATCCATCAGTGAATCTATTGTGCCCTTAACTCATCAGAAGAAATAGCAAAAATCAATCCGTCAAACGGAAACGAATGGAAAAATGAACAGGTGTTTGCAGCTTCTCTTCCAATTTTCGGATTTTAATCATGTCAAATCACATTTCAGTTCTTTTTGACGGATTGATTATAGCTATTTCTTCTGATGATTCTTAAGGGCATATTCACTGATTGATTTAAGAATTAAGTGATTGATTTTGCGCTTGGTGATTGGGCCAAATAAAAACATTTCCTAAACTATGTCATTATGGAATATTTAGAAGCGAAAAATTATGTCTAACAAATGATGGTCATTTTCGTGAGCACAAATCTGAGGCAGCTTTCTAAAGTTTTAAAATCAAAATAAATAACTAAAACAAAATTTAACGTAAAAGATAAACAAATAACAACAAATTAAACAGCATCTTAAGCAGGTTTAAAGAGCACCTTCCTCACTCCCTATCTCTTACTCAAGGACAGCAAGACGTGTTCTAAAAATATCCATTTCTCATGACTCACTTTGAGCTAAACCAAAAATATTCAAATTGAAAAGTTATTTGTTTCCTCAATTTGTTCAACTTCTAAGTCCAATTTTCTTTTAACCCAATAACCCAAGTTTTTCAAAATTTTTTTTTTTAGTTTATTAAATGATCTATATATGATACTGAGCACTATTCTTTAGGACATCTTCGAAAATATTAAAAATTTTTATGTACCAATATATTATCTAACATCGGTTAATAAATTTCAAGTAGACATTAGTTTAAAAAGGTCAAATTATTTTCACATAAAAAAAAAAAAAATAGGGGATAGGGGGCATAAAAATAAAAAATAAATTTATTTTTTAAATGGGATATATATATATATATATATATATATATATATATATACACATATACACGCACACATATATATATATATATATATATATATATATATATAAAAAAAACATGTCACGTTTTTTGCTACTTACCTTGGGGGCTTTTGGTTCGCTGACTCTGAGGGCCTCTCTGAAGTAAGCGTCTACTGCATAATTTGCTTTCCTCTCACGTTTCGGGGGCTCAATCCATGAGCCTAAAGGACCGATTTTCTGTTTTTCACGGTAATCCTCACCTTCAAATTTATAGACACTTTCGTGAGTGTCAAGGGAGAAGGTCTTCAGGCTACCTTCACCGAGATTTTCAAGTTTATTCTTTATTTCCATTGTCTAAAAAAAAAAAAAAAAAAAAAAAAAAAAAAAGAATTTAATGCAATAATTCTACACCTTATGATATGGAAGATTTTATTAGTTTAATGCTTACTAGTTCAGTATAATGGGATTTTAAAAAAATTGTACTTTATGTACAAACACTATTACATATGTGAAAATTAAATGGCAGATTTTAATTTAAAACAAGAGAGATAACTTAGTTTTGTTGCAGTTACCTTTCCTGAATTGTAAAGGTTCCTTGATAAACATCTATATATATAAAAGCAAAAATGTATGTATGTATGTACGCTTTTCCTCGATGTCCACAAAAGGCTTCTATCAGAGAAGCGCTCGCTCGGTTCACAACTTCTTAAAACTTTTTATATCATCTAGAAATTGTAATATCTCACACTTAACCACGGAGCTTGCCTGTCTATTTAATTTTATTGACTTTCAAACGTTAATTATTCCACATTTCACGCATCGGCACGCGTTACATTCGGTTTTCGGTATAAACAAAAAGCGAAACTCGACTCTAATAACAGGCCCAGAGCCAGTGAACGTTTGTCGACTTCGTCATATCAGACCGGGGAGCAGGTTTTTAAAAACAAACAAACCGATTTATTGACCTCATTAAAAACTGTCCCGCACAAAATGGTAACTGCTGAATACCTATCGGTGTCACGTCAATCAAAAACGCGCACTTGTTTTTTTTTTTTCACACTTTACTATTTTCCAACTGCGCGTCGTCAAGGCTTTGTTTTTTTTTTCACGGGCACCTGTTTTTTTTTTTTTCACACACACCTACAAACACCCGGGCAACGCCGGGTACCCCTCGCTAGTATCTAATAAATCAAGAAATTTTATTTTTATATAGTAATTATTTTTTTACTCAATTATTCTGAAATTTTTGTAATTTTTACTATAATTTGGACATGACTCTTGAGTACATAACAGTGTTGTTATTTGAAATGCATTTTTTGAAATCGCATCAAGTGAGTTTTTAATCGGTTAGATTAATCTAAAAAAAATTTAATTTTATTTGTATGTGGTTATAGCAAATCTGTAGTAAAGAAAATGGTTGCTAATGGTGGCAAGTTAAGGGAAAAAATAGAAAATAAATGGTAAGAAATGAGGTGGGGGTGAGGGAAAAGAAAAAAGGAAATAAAGAAATAAAAAAGAGAAAAGGAAATAAAAAAGGAAATAAAAAAGAAAAAAGGAAATAAAAAATAAAAAAAATAAAAAGGAAAAAAGGAAATAAAAAAGAAAAAAGGAAATAAAAAAGAAAAAAGGAAATAAAAAAGAAAAAAGGAAATAAAAAAGAAAAAAGGAAATAAAAAAGAAAAAAGGAAATAAAAAGAAAAAAGGAAATAAGGAAAAAAGGAAATAAAAAAGAAAAAAGGAAATAAAAAAGAAAAAAGGAAATAAAAAGGAAGAAAAAAGAAATAAAAAAAGGAAATAAAAAAGAAAAAAAGAAAACAAAAAAAAAAGGAAATAAAAAGGATAAAAAAGAAATAACAAGCCGAGTATGTGGCGTCCTCTACCACAAGTAAAAAAATTTACTTTCACCATGACTAATATTTGTGCAAATTTTTTTTTTTTTTTAAATCCAAGGCGTGGTTATTGGGAAAAATGCGAAAAACAGACAAATTGGCGTGAATTACTAGGTCTAATCCATCCTTTGTAAGGTGACAAAAAAAAAAGGGGTAAAAATAAAAAGGAAACAAAAACTAAAAAAAAAATAAGAAAAAAGGAAAATGAAAAATAAAAGGGAAATAAAAATAAAAAATAAAAGGAAAATAAAGAAAAAAGGAAAATAAAGAAAAAAGGAAAAAAGAGAAAAGGAAAAAAGAGAAAAGGAAAAAAGAGAAAAGGAAAAAAGAGAAAAGGAAAAAAGAGAAAAGGAAAAAAGAAAAAAGAAAAAAGGAAAAAAGAAAGGAAAAAAGGAAAAAAGGAAAAAAGAAAGGAAAAAAGAAAAAAGGAAAAAAGAAAAAAGGAAAAAAGAAAAAAAGAAAAAAGGAAAGAAAAAGGAAAAAAGAAAAAAGGAAAAAGGAAAAAGAAAAAAGGAAAAAGAAAAAAGGAAAAAGAAAAAAGAAAAAAGGAAAAAAGAAAAAAAGAAAAAAGAAAAAAAGAAAAAAGGAAAGAAAAAGGAAAGAAAAAGGAAAAAAGAAAAAAGGAAAAAGGAAAAAGAAAAAAGGAAAAGGAAAAAAGAAAAAAGGAAAAGGAAAAAAGAAAAAAGGAAAAGGAAAAAAGAAAAAAGGAAAAAGAAAAAAGAAAAAAGGAAAAAAGAAAAAAGGAAAAAAAAAAAGGAAAGAAAAAAGGAAAAAAAAGGAAAAAAAAGGAAAAAAGAAAAAAAGAAAAAAGGAAAAAAGAAAAAAGGAAAAAAGAAAAAAGGAAAAAAGAAAAAAAGGAAAAAAGGAAAAGAAAAAAGGAAAAGAAAAAAGGAAAAGAAAAAAGGAAAAAAGAAAAATAAAAAAAAGGAAAATAAAGAAAGAGAAAAGGAAAAAAGAAAGAGAAAAGGAAAAAAGAAAAAGGAAAAAAGAAAGAAAAAAGGAAAAAAGAAAAAAAGGAAAATGCAAAGAAGGCAAAAAAGAAAAAAAAAAAATTTTTTTAATTTATTTTTATCATAAAAAAAAATCGTTTGCTTATCACCTTTTTCTCTCCTTTTGCGAGAATCGCATCAATGTCATCATCCGTGATTTCGCTGTCTTTAGATGCAAACACGTGGTTCGCTCCATGTCGGATCATTTGTAAGACTTCTTCTTTACCTAATTTGTTGGTGTGTTGATCAACCAAACGACCTACAAACAAAAAGGTTTTCTTTTAAATGTTGTACGAGAAATAAAAATTTCATATACGAGCGACCTTGCCTGTGTGTCTGTGAGCGCATGTGTGTATGTCTGTGTGAAACGGTTTCTAATAAGCTGTCAATTTTTGGTCTACACACTTAAAACTTGATATATAATTCAGATTTGTAGAAAAATTAAAAAATGGTGGTGGTGGGGGATCAAAACAACAGTAGGCAAAGGTGTTTTTAAAAAAAAAAAATTAAAAGAAAGTAGTAGTAGGCAGGCAGGCAGACTCGAACCGGTAATGCAAACGAGAAAAAAAGGTTAAAAAAAAAAAAAAAAAAAAAAAATGTGATGGCTTAGCCGATGTCTCCACCGCCCGACCGGAAGTTTGGAACGTTGAAATTAAGCATAGTCAATCGAAAAGATGACGATGACATGCTAAAATGTTGGCAAAAAAACGACCCCTACATGTACATAACTACTTAGTTAAGGGTGAAGTAATGAAATGCCTTTCGCCAATTTTTTGATATTTGTTGTCTGAAGGATTGAGCTTGAAAACGATACCAGTCTGGTCAGGTTCCGACGAGTCTGTCTGATTATTCTCTCCTTTTTATTATTATCAGTTATTATTATGATTAAGCCTTCACTTCTTTGTTCATTTAAAATTAAATTGGCAGACGTGACTATTGAAGGGAACGTTTTATCCAAGATCACGTTTGCCTTACCTTCCTGATTATTCTTTCCTTATTATCATTAGTTATTATAAGGATTAAGCTTCTGCTTCTTTGTTCATTTAAAATTAAATTGGTATAGTGACCATTGAAGGAAATATTTTATCGTAAGATTACATTTGCCTTACCTTGCTGATTATTCTTTTCTTTTTTTATTATTATCAGCTATTATTATGATTAAGCTTCTGCTTCTTTGTTCATTTAAAATTAAATTGGCATACGTGACCATTGAAGGGAACGTTTTATCGTAAGATTACGTCCAGCTCACTTTGCTGATTATTCTTTAGTTTTTTTTATTATTATCAGCTATTATTAAGGTTAAACTTCCACTTACCTTGCTGAATGACAATGTTGTCTAATCTCAGTTTCATCTCGGCACGTTCAACGATACGTTCCTCAACAGTGTTTTCCGTGATCAGCCTGAAAACACGCACTTGCTTCGTCTGCCCAATACGATGGGCACGATCCTAGAAAGAGCAAAAGAAACATTAGTGTAACTCTGTACAAAGAAATTAAAGGAAAAAAGAGAAAAAAAGAAAAGGAAAAAAGAGAAAAAAAGAAAAGGAAAAAAGAGAAAAAAGAAAGAAAAAAGAAAAAGAAAAAAAGAGAAAAAAGAAAGAAAAAAGAAAAAGAAAAAAAGAGAAAAAAGAAAGAAAAGAGAAAAAAGAAAGAAAAGAGAAAAGAGAAAAAAGAAAGAAAAGAGAAAAGAGAAAAAAGAAAGAAAAGAGAAAAAAGAGAGAGAAAAGAAAGAAAAGAGAAAAGAGAGAAAAAAGAAAGAAAAAAGAGAAAAAAGAAAGAGAAAAAAGGGGAAAAAAGAAAAAGAGAATAAGAAAAAAAGAAAAGAAAGAACAAAAAGAAAAGAAAGAGAACAAGAAAAAAAGAAAAGAAAGAGAACAAGAAAAAAGGAAAAGAAAGAGAACAAGAAAAAAGGAAAAGAAAGAGAACAAGAAAAAAGAAAAGAAAGAGAAGAAAAAAAGAAAAGAAAGAAAAAAAGAAAAGAAAGAGAAGAAAAAAGAAAAAAAGAAAAGAAAAAAGAAAAGAAAGAGAAAAAGAAAAAAAAGAAAAAGAGAAAAAGAAAAGGATGAGAAGAAAAGAGAAAGAGAAAAGAAAGAAAGAGAAAAAGAAAGAGAAAAGAGAAAAAGAAGAGAAAGAGAAAAGAAAGAGAAAAAGAAAAGAAAGAGAAAAAGAGAAAGAAAAAAGAGAAAAACGAAAACAAAGAAAAGAAAGAAAAGAAAAAGACAAGAAAAAAAAAAAGAAAAAAAAAAAAGAAAAAAGACAAGAAAAAAAAAAGAAAGAAAAGAAAAAAGAAAGAAAAAAAAGAAAACAAAAAGGAAAGAAAAGAAAAAACAAAAAGGAAAGAAAAGAAAAAACAAAAAGGAAAGAAAAGAAAAAACAAAAAGGAAAGAAAAGAAAAAACAAAAAGAAAAGAAAAGAAAAAACAAAAAGGAAAGAAAAGAAAAAGAAAAGGAAAAAAGAGAGAGGAAAAAAGAGAGAAAAAAGAAAAAAAACTATCATTAACTAGCATGGCTACCCGGGGTTGCCCAGAAGCATGGACAACAAGAAGTGTGTAACATTAAAAACTTTCTACTACTCGCTTCCCTCTCAGCCAAATTTCACTTTTTCTTGCAACTTAAATAATCTTATTGTACTTCCTAACTTTCAGCATAGCACTGTTATGTATGGAAGAGGATAGACCCCAGCAATTAAAGACATAAATAGGATTAAAAAAATGATATTTATTAAAAGGAAAAGGCTAGAATTGAACCCAGTATTTAAAAGTCAAGAGTGAATACCTAATGCAATCTCAGGAATCTAGTGAAGGCTTTTTGCATCGGGCTTCTCGCGTCGGTTAGATTCTGCGAGAAGTTTTCGCATACTTCCCAGATCGTAATATCTCGCATTTGCAAAATGGCCATCCTTTCTTTACATTTTTTTGATAGAGTTAAACAAAATTCCCACTGTGCCATCATCTCCAGTGTCCGTCTTTTTCGTATAAATAAAGCAAAACTATTTGAACGCGAACGCCTGGCCTTCAGGCCAGGTAGTATCTGTTCTGTAATTTGTCCTTGGTCAATGTAGAGGAAGCCCTTCATACTGAGACAATTATTTTTTATGTGGATACTGCTAGAATACCCCCTTTCGGGGGGGGGGGGAACTCTTCTCCTGTTTTTACAGATTTATTTTGTTACACAGAAATAATCACTTATTATTATGATGTCAATATCAAATTTTTTCATACATATACTCTTCAGAAAATAGAACATTTTGAAGAAATATACATGCTAATATAATGTCAGAAAATCTTTTGTTGTATCTATATATATATATATTTATTTATTTTCAATGTCTTTCATTTCGATACTATTTTGTGACCAAGAGTGGAAGAGTGCTTGAAATATCCAAATAACATATTAAATACAAAAAGTAACGTCGTTTTCATGCTTCAAAAAACTCTCATAACCTATATATATATATATAATATAGAAAACTGCTTTACCTGTGCCTGCAAATCCACCTGTGGATTCCAATCAGAATCAAAAAGAATAACAATGTCAGCAGTGGCCAAGTTGATTCCTAAGCCTCCAGCTCGGGTACTCAACATGAAAATAAATTTCGAACTATTCGGTGCATTGAAATCATTAATAGAAATCTGTAGAGGAAAAAAGAAAAAAACAAAAAACACATTAGCAGAGGAAAATTTTTTTTCTTAAATTTCATTAACAAAAAAAAAAAAAAAAAAATGCCTATTATATAGAGAACTTATTCATGCTTGTAAAATGTTAAGACGGCATTAAAAAAAAAAAATTAAATCAGAGGTACAGTTTGTTAAAACTTCTATGAAGTATTCAAATGCTGATATATCTCTAATGGTTTCATGAAAATTCCCCAGTAAATTCCACAAATTTTTACATTCCCAATTTGATTGATTTATCTTGACCAGAATTTTATCAATGTAAAAAAAAAAAAAAATATTGACTCCCTATTTAGGCTAGTTCATCTTTAAGATCAAGTTATTTTTAAGCGAGGAAAAATAAAAAAAATTTTTTTGGCTGTCCTGAATTTCTAATATTGAAATGGAAAATGATATCGCAATTCTAAAATTAAATAAAATGTTGTCAATCATTGCCAACAAAAATTTTAAAAATGAATAAAAAATAAAAAGAAATTAATGTCTCCTCAATTGAACTTACCTGTCTGTCTTCATGCGGTGTTTGTCCATCTAGACGACAGTAATTGTACTGACGCCAGACGCAATAATCTTCAAGAATGTCCAACATACGTGTCATTTGACTAAAGATAAGGACACGGGAGCCTTTAAAAAAAAAAAAAGAAAAAAAAAAGTTTTTTATTATATAGAAATCGTTCCAGATAAGGCAGGAAGCCACTTGATGTAAGAAAAGCTGATTATCTCAAAGGCAGAAAATGCTTTTATTGGCCTTAGTATGGGCAGATGCTTTTCAAAATGACTTACTATTACATAGGTCGAACGCATGCACACGAACGTATTAAGTATATACCGCTTATCTCCCTTTGTCCGATAGGTTACATTCTCGCTTTTGAATCATGGATGTGAAAACGCCTTTTCCACACATCTCGACAGGGCGTTTTCCTTTTCAAGAAAAAGAAAAGCATACACGTGTATACCTCAACGAACTCTCGCATACACAATGAATATTCGACGTAAACGTTAATGAACTCTTGTGATCACATAGAAACACGAGACGTATGTATGCACAATGAGCAATATGCACAACAAACACTTAACTTTGTGCTCACTCGTCGTATACCTGTGGATACACAGCCCACTTTGTATTGTTCATAACTTCTCTATGAAAATAAATATTCCTTGTATATATGTAAATTACAATAGAAAAATGAAAGCATGAAAAGTAATATGGTTAAGCTTAAACATGGAAAAGTAAAGCACTAGTTGTTAAAACTGGAAAAGAAAAGGACAAGATATTCTAATAAAAAATATAAATTTATAACTTTAAATATTGCAGCATTAAACATTTATTATATGTTATCAATTGAATTAAAAAAAAAACAATTCTTAATGCTGCAATATTTTAAGTTATAAATTTATATTTTTTTTATTAGAATATTTTGTTCTTTTCTTTTCCAGTTAACAACTAGTCTTTTACTTTTCCATGTTTAAACTTAACCAATGTTACTTTTCATGTTGGCATTTTTCTATTGTAATCCATTTTTCCAGGCTTCGAATAAATTCACTTGTTCTTTGTTTAATTTCAGTCTTATTTTTTTTCCCCCATAAACACATGTAATAATAATGTATGGCACTCGTCTGCTTTCAATAAAATCCCCCCCAATTATCTCCCTTTCATGCTTTCATGCTGTTTCACTTGCTACTTCTCTTTCTGCAACAGCAGTGAATTAGTAGCAACAGTAGTTGCTGAAGTGACGTGCTATGGAAACCAGTGATAAAAAGCGTCGCTCACCTCCTTACATATTTTTACGATTTTGAACACCACTAAATTCATCATAACTTTTGTTTTACTGAACAAAAATTGAAAAACAATTTTTTTTTTTTTCACAATATAGCTGAGAAGGTGATCTATAAACTGTAATAATTGTTTGAAATTTGATCGAAAAATGAGTGATGAAGCTTTAAAGCTAAATGACTAAAACTGTCACTTAACCATACCGTCCAAACACGGTGGTCACCACTTATCAAGGCCCGGAAGCCACTCAGGGATAAGGGTTATTGCAAGTACAGTACGTTAGTGTGGAGATTTGATGAAGTGTTTACTTAAGGGGGCGGTTCATTAGGAATTTGTTAACATTGGACTTGAAGACATCCAAGTTGTAGTGACGTGGGAAGCAGGCAGACGGAACAGAGTTCCACAGGCGTGCAGTTCTAAGAAAGAAGCTTTGTTCATGGAATCCACGTTTTGATTTAGGCACAGATAAAGAGTGGGGGTCTTTATTCTTGATTGTTTATTGCGATGTCTCACCTACTAATGGCGACCTTTGACGTAATAGCCTCTATGAAATATTGAACCCGCTCTCTACTGATCAATAACACCCATCTCCACTTTAGTTTTGAGGCTATAGGTATAAGGAAAATAGTGAGCGGGCTTCTGGAATAGGAAGCTGTATTACAAGGAGGTATTAAAACAGCAAATTGATGGAGACTACTAGATCAACAAGTGAGCTGATACAAAGGAAGCAAGGAATAAACCAGAAAATTCTAAAACGAACACATTCTAAAGTAGGGAACAGATCAGAGAATTCTGAAGAAAACATACCATAATAGTATTTATAGAAAATGACCTGAGATTAGCAAAATCACATCTACGAGAGAAGGAGGTTGCAGTGAAGTCGAAAAGATGGTGACAATTAAATTAGATACGCATGACCGCACTTTTCAAGAACTCTTAAATTGGACGGATTCACCAGGTGCAGAAACGTATCTAATTTGATTGGCCCCACCCCCATTTCTTCTTCGCTGCAACCTCTCTCACAAAAATGATGTTGCTAGTCTCAGTCTTTTTTTTTATATAAATACTATTGTGGCACATGTTCTTCAGAACTGTCTGATCTATTCTCTGCCTCCTTTGTTCCAGCTCGTTTGACTCATTGGTCTAGTGGTCTTCATCAATTCCCTGTTTTTTTTATCATTATTGATGATGATGATGATACAGCAGCAGCAGTCTGTCAGTCTTGACGATGACTAGTTGGGGTCCTCGAGGTTTCATCCCTCGGTGTTGGCATAATCTTCTTTCTGTGTGAAACATCCAGTCACAGGCACTGCATATGTGGGTGCCGGGGTTGTGTCGTCGATAGTTTCTCAGCTCTAAGGCTTCTCCAATCCTTTTCTCTATTTCTTCCTTCCCTTTGTGGAGAATGTTCCGCCAGCTACTCCTTTCTTTGGCTTGTCCTCCCAACTCTCGACATTGATATTCATCGCCTTCAGGTGCCGCTTTGTTACATCTTTGTAGCGAAGCTTCTGACCTCCTACCTTGCGGGTTCCATTTTCCAGTTCTCCCGTAGAAGATCATCTTTGGAATTCGGTTGTCTTCCATTCTAGCAATGTGCCCGGTCCAGCATAGTTGCATAATAGCAAGGGTAGCCGCCACGATGTCTAGGTTTGCTCTTCTGAGAACTTCCAGCTGTTTTAATGTCTCATTGTAATACAGTTTCTTATTCCAGTAGGTTCTTTCCAAGGATTGCAAAGTTGTAAAAATCACTTCCTCCTCACTGCTTTCCTTCTACCTACAACTTTGTTTTTTTCAAAACTAAGGTCAATAGCCATTTCCTGTCTTTGCAATAATCAGCTTTTTTTTTTCTTCTTGTTGGCGCCTTACATCAAGTGGCTTCACACCTTGTCTCAAATAATTTTCATAAATTAAAAAAAAAAAAAATATTGTTAAAATGCATAGATGTGTGTGGTTTTGGTATTTTTATTTTATCAAGATCATTTTTGATGTTATCGGATTTTTTTTTATCTTCCTTTACTTAAACTTATTTTGGATGTTATGATTTCCCCAACGTGGGAATATTTTATAAACGGCATAATCACATTGACATACTGGTTCTCGTTAGATCACTGCAGTTAAGCAACGTCGAGCTTAGTCAGTACCAGAAGGGTGATCAATTTGAGGATAGCAGGTGCTGTATGTAGGAGGAAGTTGACACCTCCTTGCAAGAGGAGCAAAATCTAACGTCGTCATCTCCCCTAACGGGGATATACATGCGACTGGGGACCGCTTATGAATTTCATACTCCCATGAAACTTCCTCCTTTGGAGGAAGCCAGTTCAACCCGTATTAGGGTTAGTGCCAGAGTTTCGTTTTAAGGTGGGAATTTTGGTATTGTGGGTTGAAGCACTTTGGTTGTAAGCCGGCAAAGATTAAATAAATAAAAAATTAAAAAATTCCAGAAACTTTAAAACAGAAAAAAAGCGAATCAAAAATTATTGAAAGATTTCGCAATGCAAAAAATAAATCAAATACTTACCACTTGCTTGCAATTTAGATAGCAATTTATCAAGAATCACCATTTTACCACAATTATCAACCAAATGTTTGTCTGTAGTATACGGAGGACCTGGAAGGAAATGACAAATGAATCAAAACCTATATATACATACATATACATATATATAATTTTAAATACATTGAGCACAGTCAAAGTAAATATTAAAAATTCTTTATATATATTAGTAAAAAAAATTAAACTGAAAAATAAATTTTCAATTATGAGCCAAACCTATTACAATAAATAAAAAAAAACAGCTCAACCCGATTAAGAGGATCAAAATTTTTTATCAAGTTGATAATGCAATAAAGTTCCCATGTGACTTTACTAATATGTTACTTTTTATTTGTTTTACATAAGCATTAATAAGTCACTACACATTAATGAGCATGTTTCAATCAGCCAGTTACAAGTTACTAAAGATCTCTGCAGGTGATATTGCTTATACAAAAGTTTACTCCGTTTTTGTATAAGCAATATTGCCTAGAGCTCGACTGAAGTGAGCAGATCATGTCATACACATGAGAGAACATTGAAATATCATGGCAAGGCGTTTGTTGTACGGAGAAGCGACATCATAGTCGGTCAAAAAAAAAAGAAAAAAAAGTACAAGGACACAGCCAAGACCAATCTTCAGTCGTGTGAATATAGATCAAAGGAATCGAAGGACGTATAAGTGATCAATCAAACTGACGTGCCACAAAGCTACCATCAATTTTAAGGATGCTCAGCGCCAGGAGTCTATTTCTGCCAAAGATCGGTGCCATAGAGCATCAATAACAATGATACGAACTATAGACTTTCGGTGCCCATACTGTGCCAGATCCTGTGCTTCGAAAACGCGAATGAGTTGCCAAAACGAAGAGTCTTCTTCAAACATGATGGACTACCAACACATAAATATATAAATACACACGCACACACATAATTTTAGTTTGGTTAAGTTACCTGGTTCGGCTCCGTCAAATAAATAAGGATGGTTACAGCATTTCCTTAACTGCATAAGAATGTTGAGCAATCGCATTTTATCAGATTTGCCTGCTCCGTTAACGACATCGATGTCCTTCATCAGAATCTTTGTGTACCTAAAAGCAAATCCATAAAAAAAAAAAAAAGATAAATCCATAAATAATCCATAAAAAAGATAGATCCATAAAAAAAAAATCCATAAAATCTTTTTTTTAAATAAATAAAAATACAAAATCAAAATATTTACTGAGACAAGTGACTTCCCATTTTGAAAGTCCTCTGCACTAAACAGCGTAGCCCAATCTGAATAATTTTTTTTCAGCAACATTGTCTACTGGATCCGTGTTTGTTAGGTCGTTTAATTATTTTTGACAAACGCCCTTTCTTTTCCATTACGTTTATTTTTCTTTTATATACGAAAAATTCATACCCACAATTTTCCAATCCAACATAGATTTTACCTTGCATTTTTCCCCACAATCATTCTAGCAGATTTACCTCAACGAGTTCCTTGGACATAAAAGTTTTAATACATTTTCTCTCAAGCGACAATCTCAAAACTTTCCATGCAAGATTCCATCATTTAAACTACATGTTATATTGGTTTTGTAGGTTAACTTTGTTGTTACTGTGACATTTTCATACTTCGCGAGCGTTTTCATATTTGTTTATGTTTTGGAGACTGGCGGGAAACAAGCTCAGCATCGGTGCAGACATATGGGTGTCTCGCTTTCATTACTTACTTTACCTCACTATTTATTGTTGTATATTTATATTGTTCATATATCACTGTCTTTACAATATGTCTCAGGAGCGTTGTGTTCTTTTGTATTGCAGGCTGTACCTTGCGTTTAAGTTGAGTAAAGCTTGGTCTGCACAGCGAAGTTTCCTTACCCTACAACAACTACATATCTTGAAATGTAACCAAATTTCTTTTAGAAGTCATCTTAGTTGAGGCAAAATTTATAATATATCTGGTATTTCCCCCCAAAACGTCCGGCCTTGATATAGGGGAGATTAACACTTGCTATTATGATTTTAAATGATCTGAAATAACAGCAAGGAGAGACTGGATTTCAAACTTCCATTATTTTAAATTTCTTTAAATTATTCTTACTTATATCAGATACATATATTAAAGTGTGTTTCTGTGTATATTTCCCTATGCAATAACTCCGTCAATTTTCAGTCTACAGACTCAAAATTTGATATACAGGATACTGAAACTTGGGAAAATCTTTGTAATCCGTTTTTGGCCAGAAATTTGGCTGTTAAGAGGTCAAAGTTCAATGATTTGACCTTTGAGAACTCTACCAAACCCCGACAATTTTGGGTCGAAACACTTGAAATTTTAGATATAGGTTCCTTGGACATGGATCTAACTTAATAACTTGATTTGAGCCCAAAACAATAAATGTTAAGGCGTCAAAGTTAAAAAAAATTGACCGCTTTTTTTTTTGCTCAACATACACCTCCAAACACGCGGGCAACGCCGGGCTGAAATGCTAACGATAAATATTTCTTATGTTATATCCCTCTTTATTTTTATGTATAAAAACCAAATTTCACAGTGTATAAGGAATATTTGATACTGAAGATATTCATAATTGTACCCTATTTCCAAAAAGGGGAGATATAACATAATAGACATATTTATCATTGACATTTATCTGATAGGGTTTTACAAAATATGTACAACTAAAAATTATGCACGATCAATGTATGACTAATTGCCGCTGCTGCTGATTAAAGCAACTTCCACACAGGCAATTGGGGGATCCATCAGCGTAAAATATCGTAAAACTATCTTGTAACAAACAATAGAATAAATTTATTCAAAGTTTCAAGAGGTGATTTTTAGCAAATATCTTTTCAAGTCCATACCTCATAAGATATTTATTTAAAAAAACAAAAAAACAAAAAAAACCTCGGATTTTTAAATATTCCCTCTTACACAAGCAATCTACTAAGTTCGACAGCACAAAAAAAAAAGAAAAAGTTATTAAAATTAACAATAAAAAACGACTTAGTCGCAATTATTTTTGGCAAATTCTTAGACTGAGACTTTTTTAACCCAATGTCTCACTTTTTGTTATTTTTTAATCTTTGTAAAAAAAAATATAAAATAAATTTATTTCTTTATTATTGAAATAAAAGCAAAACAAATTTAGTCAAAGTCACAACTTTCAGGTGAGAGTTTTTTTTGTTTTTTTTTTTTTGCAAATTTAATTTTACAAGTGACCTTTTTTAAAATTTGAATTTTGTAACACAATAACAACATAACACTAGAAAATCTTTTTAAAAAGTAGAATAAATCTCGGAAAACTGAATCCTTCCAATCCATGTACCTCTTTATGGAGAACTCGTTTTAATTGGGAAAAAAAATAAAAATAAAAATAATATTAAGGAAATATATATATTTTTTGTAAATACTTTTTATACGAATCTAAAAATATATTTGCCAAAAGTAACCTCGTGATTGAGATTTGCAAAGAGAAAGGAAAAAAGCAATAGCATCAATGTTTCGTGCATTTTAGGTCAAGAAACTGATGTCCTCAGACAATTTCATCAGGTAACACTAGATAAAAGGGGTAGAAAGTTCCCAAAGAGTTAAAGTTTATGTATTTTTATACTGACAGCTTACAGGTTTTTATGTAGACAGCTTATAGGTTTTTATATAGACAGCTTACGGGTTTTTATATAGACAGCTTATAGGTTTTTATATAGACAGCTTACGGGTTTTTATACAGACAGTAAAGGCAGCTAATATAAAAAAAACATTTTTCATGCATTTGCAAATTCATCATTTGCCTGATGGCGAGAGTGGGTCATATTATCTATACTGGGCAATTCATTTGAATTCTGCATTTCTGAATTTTATTATTATTTTTTTTTTTATGAGGATTGGTAATTCGTATTTAGATCATTCGGCCTACTGTTCTCACCTCAAGTGTCATTTTCACGTTTCGGTCATTGTAAACTCTGACGTGCTTATGGTCTATCTTGTCAAATCCAGAAATCTACACAGAAGCCTTTATTTAATCCACGGGAGTAGAATCTGCTTCTTCTATCAGCCATGTCTTGGAGGTTCAATCTTCAGTGCGGGCAACATTCAAATTATCTAAAATTCCTACCTTATGGCTGACAAAATCAGAGTATGCTAACCCCGTGTATTAAAACAAAGGGTTGCGTTCAAAATTCTGTGCAAATTCATTAATACAACAGAAAACTTCCTGAGTTCGGCAAGATACAATTGAAGAAGTTGGGAGGTCACATCGGCCAAAACACTGTGAAAATATGCAGACAGTAATCCGAATATTTCAATTTAATACTGCTTGAATATATCAATAACTGTTGTATGTCACGAATCTTCAAAATTCAAGTGATTTTGAGACCTTTAAACTGTAAAAGAAAGAATTAAAAGGGGGACAAAAAAAAAAAAAAAAATTTTGCATGCATCCCCTTCATATAGAAGAACAATATTCATTAAAAATAGAAATCTAAACGAAACGATGACTCACCATTCTCTCTGCATTTTACTTAAGCCAATGAAGATTTTGGTTTCTTTTTTCGGCAGAAGTTTTTTCTCAACGTCTGATTTGATACGTCGAAGAAGGAAAGGTCTGAGTACCTAAAAAATTTACAAAAAATTAAGACAAAAACATAGCTTAGGTAAAAAAAACAAAAAAAAACTGTAATTGAACTATAGGAACTATTGAAAAAATACTTATACACATGTTATTTTTAAATGGATTATTTTCAACAAATCTTTTTTATTGAATTTTTTTCCTACAAACTGTACGTACATAACATTTTATTTATTATTATTATTTTTAAAAAAAAAAAATATATATATATATATATATGTTAGTGTGAGGCTTATATTAAAGCTGAAACTCATTACAGAATTCACAAACTATTCATTATAAAGAATTATTTGATGACTTCTGTTTATTTTTTTTTTTTTTATTCTCATAAGATGTAACTATAATTAGAGAAAAACAAAACATACGGTAGTATAGTTTCATTGCAGAAACAATAAATAGGGAAGAGACGGACTTGTGGAGGGGAGAAGAAGGGAAGAGACCGACTTGGGAAGGGGAGGGACGGACTGAGGGGGAGGAGGGGGGGGGGAGAACTTTCCACTTACCGCATGTAACCGATCAACGAGTTGTGTATCTCCAAAGCAATTATTAGCATTAAACCAGGCATCAAAATCCTGAAAAGAAAAAATATAAAAATTATAGAAATTTTCAATTTCAGAAGATTAAAATTTAACAGTGAAGTTAAATCCGTTCTGTTACTTTTTTACTCAAATCATGATTAAATTGAACAAACGGACAAGGGTGAATTTACAGGTCTACCGTCCTTTTGTCAGGGGACCAAAAAAGAAAACTAAGAAACTGTTTAACAGATAGACAAACTATTTACAGGAAAAAACATCTAGTTTAAAAAAATTAAAAAATATAAAAAGCTAAAATATAATTTATACAAAAAAAAAAAAAAAAAAAAAAAAGATTTAAAAAATTTTTATTTACAAAAAAAAAAAAAAAAATCCGCAAGTACTTACCTCAGATGAGTTAAAAACGTCAGGTAGTAAAAAGTTGAGTAAAGCCCACAATTCGTGCAAATTATTTTGTAATGGCGTTCCAGTTAAGAGAAGTCGATTTGTTGATTTGAACTCGCGAACAATCTCGGATAACTAAAGACGGAGAATAATAAAAGCGTTTGAAAGTTCAATTTACAACAATTATTTCAACAAAAACAACGAAAATCATTTTGCTTTGAAGTGTGAACAACAAAAAATATTCAAATGCAAACCTTGGATTTCTCATTTTTGATCCTGTGAGCTTCATCAATGACTAAATATCTCCAATTAAATTTCTTAAAAACTGCCTTTTCACGAATAACCATTTCATAAGATGTAATGCATGCATCCCAGTCACCAGGCATCAGCACATCACGAATAAATATAGCCTGAAAAGAGCAAGGAAAATTGTTTTAAAAGTGGAAGAAAATTTTTTAAAAAAGGCAGAGAAAGAAAGGGAAAGGGAAAAAAGGGAAAGGAAAAAAAAGGGAAAGGAAAAAAAAGGGAAAGGAAAAAAAAGGGAAAGGAAAAAAAAGGGAAAGGAAAAAAAAGGGAAAGGAAAAAAAAGGGAAAGGAAAAAAAAGGGAAAGGAAAAAAAGGGAAAGGAAAAAAAGGGAAAGGAAAAAAAGGGAAAGGAAAAAAAGGGAAAGGAAAAAAAGGGAAAGGAAAAAAAGGGAAAGGAAAAAAAGGGAAAGGAAAAAAAGGGAAAGGAAAAAAAGGGAAAGGAAAAAAAGGGAAAGGAAAAAAAGGGAAAGGAAAAAAAGGGAAAGGAAAAAAAGGGAAAGGAAAAAAAGGGAAAGGAAAAAAAGGGAAAGGAAAAAAAGGGAAAGGAAAAAAAGGGAAAGGAAAAAAAGGGAAAGGAAAAAAAGGGAAAGGAAAAAAAGGGAAAGGAAAAAAAGGGAAAGGAAAAAAAGGGAAAGGAAAAAAAGGGAAAGGAAAAAAAGGGAAAGGAAAAAAAGGGAAAAGAAAAAAAGGGAAAAGAAAAAAAGGGAAAAGAAAAAAAGGGAAAAGAAAAAAAGGGAAAGGAAAAAAAGGGAAAGGAAAAAAAGGGAAAGGAAAAAAAGGGAAAGGAAAAAAAGGGAAAGGAAAAAAAGGGAAAGGAAAAAAAGGGAAAGGAAAAAAAGGGAAAGGAAAAAAAGGGAAAGGGAAAAAGAAAGGGAAAGGGAAAAAGAAAGGGAAAGGGAAAAAGAAAGGGAAAGGGAAAAAGAAAGGGAAAGGGAAAAAGAAAGGGAAAGGGAAAAAGAAAGGGAAAGGGAAAAAAAGGGAAGGGAAAAAGAAAGGGAAAGGGAAAAAAAGGGAAGGGAAAAAAAGGGAAAGGAAAGAAAGGGAAAGGAAAAAAGAAAGGGAAAGGAAAAAAGAAAGGGAAAGGAAAAAAGAAAGGGAAAGGAAAAAAGAAAGGGAAAGGAAAAAAGAAAGGGAAAGGAAAAAAGGGAAAGGAAAAAAGGGAAAGGAAAAAAGGGAAAGGAAAAAAGGGAAAGGAAAAAAGGGAAAGGAAAAAAGGGAAAGGAAAAAAGGGAAAGGAAAAAAGGGAAAGGAAAAAAGGGAAAGGAAAAAAGGGAAAGGAAAAAAGGGAAAGGAAAAAAGGGAAAGGAAAAAAGGGAAAGGAAAAAAGGGAAAGGAAAAAAGGGAAAGGAAAAAAGGGAAAGGAAAAAAGGGAAAGGAAAAAAGAAAGGGAAAGGAAAAAAGGGAAAGGAAAAAAGAAAGGGAAAGGAAAAAAGGGAAAGGAAAAAAGAAAGGGAAAGGAAAAAAGGGAAAGGAAAAAAGAAAGGGAAAGGAAAAAAGGGAAAGGAAAAAGGGAAAGGAAAAAAGGGAAAGGAAAAAGGGAAAGGAAAAAGGGAAAGGAAAAAGTGGAGGAAAATAGGGAGAAAATAGGGAAGAGAAAGTGAAGAAAAGGGGAAAAAATGACAAAAAGAAAAGTTAAAAATGGGGGGGGAAAAAAAAAAAAAAAAAAAAAGTGAAAAATTTTTTGCAACTTACTCTTTCATCCCGATCACCAATTAAACAGACAGCTTTAATAGAGGGCACCCATCGTTTAAACTCATTTTCCCAATTCGCCAATGTAGATTTCGGAACAATGACAAGATGAGGGGAAGCAATATTTCGATAATGCTTCATGTAACCCAATAAAGAGATGGTTTGGAGGGTTTTTCCCAATCCCTAAAATAATAAAGATAAAAACCGTATAAATAACAAAGACAAATATAAAATGCATAGTCATAGTGGATTGTGTATAATTTACTTTTAACTGTTCTTTCTGGTATTAATGTTATTTTGTTTTTGCTGAGGATGGGGCATTCTACCGGATGCCAAACATTCACCAACTATTTCATTCACTCTAACCATTTCTCTGAGTGCGACGGTTTGTATTTCTCTTGCACTTGGTTCACCGGATATATTGGTCAGGTTTTTTTTGTTGTTTTTTTTATATAGTTTTTAAAAAATTTTTTTATTGCATTTTCATTCTAAACAAGGCACAGTGCCACTTTGATGTAGGGGGGTTACTATTTAGAACATAATTTGCAGGGGTACTATGTAGGGAGTTGAGCAGCAATATGTCCGTTTACATTACATTTGAACTTCTGCATGTCAGTACACTCAGGGAAGCAGGAAGCTGGGTTGGTTGGTTGGTTTTGTCTTCCAGCATATCAACCCAAAATCCAGTGATTTTGAAGAAAAATTTTTTTTAATAGAATATATATATTTTTTTAAGTCGGTTTCTATTTAACCCATAGTTGGGACGCTAACAGGTACTACCACTCCAGGTCAGAGTGGACCTGGGAGCAATGACAATCAAAGGGTGGCTCCACACTCCCCAAAGCCCGCAAGCTGAGGCCTCATCATCGGATATAGTTTAAGGTCATATTGAGGACCAGGAAGCTGGGAGGGAATTCCAAAGTCTAGCAGTCCTAGGGAGAAACTATTAGAGTAGAAGGCTTTCTTACATCTAGGGATCTCTACTGTGTAGGGGTGGGATTTTGCTGCTTGTCAAGTTTGTTGGGGGTATTTATGTCGAGGAGGGGGGGGGGACTAGGGCTTGGTAGATCATCGAAGCACCTACCATAAAAGTACTTGTAAAGCAGGCAGACGGATGCAACATTTTGTTCTTGTGACAGAGGTTTGAATCCTAGTTGATAGTGCGGGACTAATTAGGTTGATGACTCTTTTGAACCCTGTCCAAGAGTGAGCGACTAGTAGCAGATGCACCAACCCAAATGTGGCAACAATACTCCATGCATAGGGTGAATGGTAACTTTGTAAGAGTACAGGATACTCTCACGCGTAAGTAACTTTCTAGCATGGTATAGAGAGGCCACCTTTGCAGCAGCCTTGGCAATGCCTTCAATGCATCTGTTCCAACTCATATCCTCGTGAACGTTAAGCCGAAGAGTTTGAACGAAATATTTTCAAGTAATGCATCATTAGCCATGGCTATTAGTGGTTGAGCAGATTTCTTGTAATTATTAAAGGAAACAAGTTTAGTCTTAGCAGCATTGAATGTAACCATCCATTTTCGTCCCCATTCCACTACAGACTGGAGATCTTCCTCTACGGTTTCTGCCATTGCTTTGGATAGAATCAAACTTTAATTATGTCAGCTTAAATGCTATTTAGGTCCTACTTCAAATCTCACAAGATAGTTATAGATGTTAAATTATTATCATGCCAATAACATAGTACAACAATAATAACAAATGAGAATTAGCTAGTCAAAATCAAAATTTGATACGTGAGCTTAAATGCTATTTAGATTAAACTTGGAGTGCCTATTGTATATTGGATCCATGTTTATCTTACTAATAACTAATAAAATAATAAAGCAACCGTGTATATGTTGTATATTTGAATAATTGTTTTGATTAAACTGGCTAGTCAGAATCAAAAATGGAATATGTCAGGTTAAATGACATTTAGGTTTAATTATATTGTTTATATGTATCTTCTAATATAACTAATAAGAAAAAATAATATCTGACCATTTCATCAGCCAAAATTCCGTTGATGCCATGCTCATACAGTGAAATCATCCAATTAAGACCACGGATTTGGTAATCTCGTAATTCTCCTGACACGACATCTGGAGGGGAGGAAAAAAAGAAAAAAAAAATTTTTTTTTTTTAAATTCAAATAAAAAAAAAAAACATTTTAAAAATAGAAATGTAAAATTAAATAAAAAAAAAAAATTTTAAAAAAAAATTAAAAAAAAAAAAAAATTTAAAAAAAAAATTAAAAAAAAAAAATTTTTTAACTTAAATTGAACAAAAAATTTAAACCCCAAAAAAGACCACGGATTTGGTAATCTCGTAATTCTCCTGACACGACATCTTGAGGGGAGGAAAAAAAAAAAAAATTTTTTTTTAATTCAAATAAAAACATTTTAAAAATAGAAATGTAAAATTAAATAAAAAAAAATAAAAAAAAATTTTAACTTAAATTTCTAAATTAAAAATTTGAACAAAAAATTTAAACCCCAAAAAAGTAAACAAAAAGTACCCCCCCCCAGTAAACAAAACAGTAAAAAAAAAAAAAAAAAAAAAAAAAATCAAACAAGAGAAAAGAAAAAAGGACAAAAGTAATAAATTTATATCTACATTAAAAGTTGTTAGTTTTAAAAATAAAACACTTTATGAATACGGGTTGGTGCGTCACTAGCCATGATCACTCCAATCATTGTGCTGATCCAATCTAGTCAGCACTGCAACAAAAGAATTCTCCAAAAACAAAAACCACAAGCTCAATTGATAAACAAACTAGCAATCCACCTGGCATTGCCCAGTCGTAAAATACATTTAAATATATTTTAATTTTTGCAGATTTCATAATTATTATTATAGAGTCAACAATATTGTATTAATTAAGAATTGACTCTATAATAATTATAGAGTCAATTCTTAATGCGATATTGTACCCAATATATAGTTGTGGCACCCGACCTGGCTCGGCCATAAAATACATTTGAATATATTATTTTTCTTTTATTTTGTTTTATGCAGATTTCTTATTTATTATTATAGCATCAATACTCTATTGATTATTATATTGTACCCAATATACAATAGTGATTTCAAAGGTTTAAAAAAACTTTAAAATATGACTCGGCTGACATCAGTTATATCTCCGACATTATTTGTTACCATCTGAGCTAACAGATGGATAAGAAGGCTTAAAAAATTAACTTTTACATATAAATGCATATTTCCACATGTTTAGAAGTAACATGTTTAATTGACTTACACCTGCCAAGTTCCAATTTGGACTCCTTAACAGCTATTTTAACTAGCTTTGCTAAAAAAAAAAAAAAATCAAATTGGTTCCACAGGTCAAAATCCTCTATATATATCAAGTTTCAAGCCCGAAGACCAAAAATTGACAGAGTAGTTTGGTAGAGACCATTCAAACACGATCACTTGTATAATAATTTTTCGGGGGTGGGGGGGGGGGATATTACAAGTGGTGCTTGCCTTACCAAAGTCGAATGGCAAACTTGTAGATCTCTGCCTGACCAAATTAAAACCTAACTCCTATCATACAGTCCTTTAGCTGAAAACCACAAAGGATCAAATGTAACAGAGCGTGCATGAAAATATCTGATGCTTTTTAAAAATGTTCAGTTCTGCACATAAAATTAGCATAAAATGATAACCATTTTCGCTTATTCTAACTTTTTAATCTTGCCTAATTGCTCAAAAATCAAAAACTAAGCAAAGTACTTGAAGAACATGACATTCTTGCTCGATGATTAATTTGTGTTTCTGCTAGTATTTGTTTAATTTTCGATTTTGTGCAGTTATCAAGGGTTCTTATAGACAGCCATTTTTTTTCCAACTGAACAAAGTGAACACTAAGTTTGTTTTGAAATAAAAACATGCTTTAAAATAAGTTTAAACACAAACTTATCTAGGTAGGTAGAAGAGTTTTGCTTTTGGTAACATTTGATGCATATTTGTTTTTCACTTTTTTTTTTCTGGTTTTGTTAATTTAATTACAGTAACAAATGCCACAATCTTATTCTTCTTGCATCTAAAACCTCGTTAATCAAGTGAACTCCCTGGGATGGAGGCATTAAAACATTTAGAAAATAGATGTGAAAATTTAACAAAGGGAATAGGCAAGTTAATTCTCGATAAAGAACCAATGAATAAAATAAATTGAACTTTGTACCCCGAAAAGTTCCAATTTTCCCCAATTCTGATTGATCGTCCTCACACTACTTGCGAGGAAAGAAAATAAAAATAAAAAGCAAAGAAAATTTTTTTAAAAAAAGCAAAGAAAAATTTAAAAAAAAAGCAAAGAAAAATTTTAAAAAAAAGCAAAGAAAAATTTTAAAAAAAGCAAAGAAAAATTTTAAAAAAAGCAAAGAAAAATTTTAAAAAAAGCAAAGAAAAATTTAAAAAAAAGCAAAGAAAAATTTAAAAAAAAGCAAAGAAAAATTTAAAAAAAGCAAAGAAAAATTTAAAAAAAGCAAAGAAAAAAAGAAAAAGAAAAGAAAAAAAGAAAAAGAAAAAAAAAGAAAAAAAAAGAAAAAAAAGAAAAAGAAAAAAAAAGAAAAAGAAAAAAAAAAGAAAAAGAAAAAAAAGAAAAAAAAAGAAAAAAAACTTACAAGAAGGAGATGTTTCAAACCGGGTTTCAACTGTCGCGGTTTTCTTACTCTCACTCAACAATTCCTCGTCTTCCTCCTGTTCTGTCCGGCGATGTCGGTGGCTTGAAAATGAAGAGATAGAGAAGATGAGTAAAACATCTAATAGAAAAAAAAAAAAAAAGAAAAAAAAAGAAAAAAAGAAAAAAAAAGAAAAAAAAGAAAAAAAAAGAAAAAAAAGAAAAAAAAAGAAAAAAATAGAAAAAAAAGAAAAAAAAGAAAGAAAAGAAAAAAAAAAGAAGAAAAAGAAGAAAAAAAGAGAAAAAAAAGAAAAAAAAGAAAAAAGAGAGAAAAAAAGAAGAAAAAAAAGAGAAAAAAGAGAAAAAAGAGAAAAAAAAGAGAAAAAAGAGAAAAAAAAGAAAAAAGAAAAAGAAAAAAAAGAAAAAGAAAAAAAAGAAAAAAAAGGAAAAAAAGAAAAAAAGGAAAAAAAGAAAAAAAAAAGGAAAAGGAAAAAAAAGGAAAAAAAAAGAAAAAAAAAGAAAAAAAAAAAGAAAAAAAAAGAAAAAAAAAAGAAAAAAAAAGAAAAAAAAGAAAAAAAAAGAAAAAAAAGAAAAAAAAAGAAAAAAAAGAAAAAAAAAGAAAAAAAAAGAAAAAAGGGCACGGTTGCATATTAAACACCAGATTTTCACAAATGTCTGCTCGGCTCAACTGGAAGCAGATGGAAATTGCCAGAACATGCCAAGTGCTGATAAAGTTGATCAGCCAAACGTGATGAGCCAATAAAAAGCAGACGACTTGTTAAATTAAAAGAAAATAAAAAATAAAGTTCTTTAATTTCAATCAGTCATAATAATGGAGCACGCAACAACGAATTTAACGAGCCTAGATAAAATATTACAGATGAAGGAGCAAGTCCTTAAATACTGTCATGAAACCAAATTAATACCATCGGAATTGAGGGGCAAGAAATGCAGCGTAAAAAAACATGCTTATATTAGCGATGGTATCATAACCCCTTTCACCTCAAAATTTTTTTTTTAAATAACCAGTGAAAGATACAATAGTACCTTAGTTTTTAATTACGCTTATAACAATTTCTACCGATTTACAACGAGAAAAGAATATTTATTCAAACTTGCAGCAGGTTATTGCTATATATTTTTTTTTTGTTTCTTCATTGTAAATAGTATCCGATAAATGTTACTTTCCATTTCTTAGCCTTTTAATTTGATGGGCACTTGGCATATTCAGGCCATTCATGTCAGCATCCAGTTGAACCCGAGTGGACATTTACAAGAATCTGGTGCTTAAAAATGCAACAGTGCCAGGAAAAAAAAAAAAAAAAAAAAAAAAAAAAAGAAAAGATAGCTATTCTCTAAAACAAAAACTGAAAAACTCTCTGCATGAATCTTCCTGATGTTCTGAGCATCTGTGTTTTAAATTTGGTGGTTACAAAAAGATTCATTTTCTGAACTGAGGGTCAACCGAGTAAGGTTCTGCATTGGGGGAAGGGGGGGGTTACTTTTCGGTATTATCAATGTACGAGTTCTACCTAAATGTGGGTATGGACATGTGTGCATACTCAGGTAGAAAGGTTTGTATTGATTGGTTGATTGTTTTTGTTTTACGGCATATCAACCCTTTTCAGGTTATTTAATGCCGAATCTAAAGATTTAGAAGAATAATTTTTTTAATAGAATATATTTATTTTCAAGTCGGTTTCTATTTAACCCATAGTTGGGACCCTAATAGGTACTATCACTTCGGGTCAGAGTGGACCTGGGAGCAATGGCAATTAAAGGGTGGCTCCACACTCCAATATATTTTGTATCATTTCTATAGACATTAATAACTGACTGCTAGCCACGAATCAAAATCAAAATGTTGGAAATATAGAAGATATCAACTACCTGGGTGCAGTTTTCACAAAGTAGCTGCCACCAAAGTAGGAGGTTAGGGTAATTGTTTGTTTTTACGGCATATCAACCCTTTTCAGGTTATGTAATGCCGAATCCAGTTATTTTGAAAAAAGATTTTTTTAATAGAATATATTTGTTGTTTTCAAGTCCGTTTCTATTTAACCCATTGTTGGAACCCTAACAGGTACTACCACTCCGGGTCAGAGTGGACCTGGGAGCAATGGCAATTAAAGAGTGGCTCCACACTCCTTAAAGCCCGCAAGCTGGGGCCTCACCATCAGATATAGTTTAAGGTCATATCCAGGACCACGAAAGAAGTAAGACGACGTATTGTATTAAAGGTAGCTGTGAAACGGGAATTGTTACATAGTGCTATCATTGAAGTTATCACTAGGGTTATCATAGAGGGGCACCAAATTGACGTTTGGTGTATAACATAAAAGGGGAGGACCATAATTGTATTTGTTGTCATGGAATGATTATTATTAGAATGAAAGGAGATTATGCGTGTCATAAAAGAATTCCGTGTGCGTATGATCGTCTAGTTTCATATGCGGTTGTGTGTGTTCATATCTAATTGTTCATATGCTTTTGTGTGTGTGTGTGTTACATGCTCCACATTCCCCAAAGCCTGCACACTGGGGCCTCACCACTGGATATAGTTTAAGGTCATATCCAAAACCAGAACGGGTTGGAAGAGAAAGGTAAAGGGATAAAGAAATAGATAAAAAAAAAAAAAACCCAAAGATTTATGTATAAAAACACGTAAATAAACAAAAGCAGAAAAAAAAAAAAAAACGGAAGTTCACCAAAAGCAAGAACATCCGCAACATATTAGGAGAAAGTGGGGGGTGGGGGTAAATATGCTTGAGATTTCCAATTTTTAATGTCTTCCGAAAACAAGAAGCTTAACTTACTCTTCATCAGTGGCCTTTGTACTGTCGCCTTTTTTCGTACCTTCACCATCTTTGGCACTAGGGATAAGAAAAAAAAAAAAAGAAAAAAAAAAAATCAATAAAATAACAAGCAACACTCAAGGTGACCATATACAGGAGAAACATTCATTTGTACAGCATCGAATAAAAAACTTTCAAACCTTCATTTCTAATAAACATTCTACACTTTATAATACCGCATAATCATTTAATATTATATATATATATATATATATATATATATATATATATATATATATATATACGAAAAAGCCAAACAAACCCACGAGAGGAAGGAATAGCGCAAATTTTATAAAAGTCGATCAAAATAAATGTAGATATTATGATTTAGGGGGTATGTAAAAAGTTATAAAACATAATTACCCCCCAACCCCCCCAAAAAAGCCTTCGCGGGCGTTTGTCTTTTATATATAGATTTTAGAAAAAAAAAAAAAAGATGGCTATTCATCTAGAAAATGAAGAAAGTACACCACGAGTTTACTTTCAGTAGTCTTGCAACTGTAGATTCCTTTATTTGGTCTTTTAGATCTCACATTCCCCCAGTGATATTTCTGACAAAGGGAGCCGGAATCTACACATCTAACACTAATTATTGGCTGGTTTTTGACCATATCTGATTTTTTTTTTAAAGCATTTTATATCAAATGGCTTCATGCCTTGTCTGAAGTAATTTTCATGAAGTTAAAAAACAGCAAAATTTTTTGTGATCAATAGAAATGTCAATACAGACGTGCAAAATTTTCTAATGTTATTAGTTTATAAAAAGGAAAAAAAAAAAAAAAAGAACAAAAAAAAAAGAACAAAAGAAAACAAAAAAGAAGACGGAAATCGGAGGGAAAAAAAACAAAGAAACCAAAGAAAAAAAAAAATAAAGAAAAGAAAAAACAAAGAAAAAAAACCAAAGAAAAAAAACACAAAACAAAAAAACAAAGAAAAAAAAAACACAAAACAAAAAAACAAAAAAAAACAAAGAAAAAAAACAAAAAACAAAAAAGAAAAACAGAAAGCAAAAAACAAAGACAAGAAAAACAACAAGGAAGAAAGAGATAAGAAAAAAACAACAAAGAAAAATTAAAAAGAAATAAATAAAAAGGATATAAAGGCAAAAAAGGAAAGAAAAAAAAAAAAGAAAAACGATACTCACTCCCCAACTGCTACCAATTTACTTTTCTCATCATTTTTCTTTAATTTTGGCCGTCCAGGTTTCACCTTTAATGGACTGGCAGGTCCTTTGTTGCCCTGGCCTCCTGTAGACATGAAGTGAGCAAAGAGCTCGGTCTGTTTCAACAGAAAATCAAATCTGTTGCCCCTGTCCTCAACCTGAAATTTTTAAAACACAAAGTTGTAGTGAAAATAAACGTGGAACACGTGTAAGACAATAGAGAATTTGGACGTTGTCATCATATTTGATTTTACATCTGTTTCATGTCTGTTTTTATTCCCATAATCAAACTAAAATTTTTTTAAATTTCAGTGAAAATAAAGATTTAGCATCTTTTCATACGAAATGCCTTCAATAATTTTCCAGGCGTTTTTTTGTACAGGCATTCAAAATTATCGTAGACTCTAAAAAATTTGGTATGTTATTGCTATACATTTTAGGAGATGACTGACCTACTTTTATGATTTCAGGTTCAAATGAACAGCTACAGAAAAAACTGAAATACATTCTACTAAAGCTTGATTGTTACAGTTGGTGAATTTCAAAAATGTAATCTGGATGTGATGACACTTTAGAAGAACGATATGCAATAAAATTCTGTTTTAAACTGAGAAAAATGCCACAGAAACGTACGGAATGCTTGAGACTGCTTTTCGACCATCTTGCATGAATTGAGCATTAGTTTTTGAGTGGCGTAAGAGATTCAAGGGAGGTAGCGAGTCTGTGAGGGATGATGAGAGGTGTAGGGGGATAAAGAAAGTCTGAACAAGTTAGTTGATTGGCCAAATAAAGAATTGCATGGATAAGGACCATCGTGTGTCTATACAGACAATGAGTAAACAGTTTGATGTCAGTGTGGGAACTGAAGATATGGCAGATTTGCGCAAAGTTTGTCCCAAGGGTGCTCCATCCTTGTCACAGACTATTTAACCAAGATGAGCACCAAAACAGTTCCTCAGCCTCCCTACTGTCCATCCCTTGCTCCCTGTGACTTTTGCTTATTCCCCAAACTCAAGGAAAACCTTAGAGGTTGTCGTTATGAGACAGTTGAGGAAATAAAAGATGCGGTGACGAGAGTGATTGACACGCGCATGCAAGAGGACTTCCATGGAGCCTTCCAAAAGTTGTTGGAACAGTACAACAAGTGCATTGCAGCCGGAGGAGATTACTTCGAAGAGGACTAGCGTTTCATGTGTGTACTTTCAAGAAAAGTGCCCGTACAAAAAAAAAGTTTGGAAACATTTAAGGCACCTCGTATGTTAGCATGTGTTACATGGCCTTTTAGAAACCGACTTCAAAATCATCCTATCACTGTCCAGGTCTTCATTTATCCTCGTTTCTTTCTGGTCAATCTTTATCACTTCATCTCAGGTTTCTCCCGGAAAATCCGTTCCGTTACTTTTTTTTACTCATATCATGTTTAATGTTTGTGCAAAATTTCAAAAAATTCCAAGGCGTAGTTATTGAGAAAAGTGCGGACAGACGAACGGACGAACAGATGAATTTACAGGTCCTCCCTCCTTTTGTCGGGATGGGGGGGGGGGGGGCAAAAATTTTTAATGGACAGGTTTTACTGTGGACAACAAAATAATTATTAAAAGGTCGGATATGTTACTCTTCTAAATATTTGAATAAGATTTTTGAGTTTTGACTTATTTTAAACCATTTATTCAAATATACGGTACACAAGACAAATGAGAACACAGGTATTATATTTGATGTAACAGAGCACATCTTTTCCATTCAATATCAACAGCACAGTGTTCATCATGAAAATTTTTCTACATCTTAAATCATTTATCCCAAGATTTCCGCCTCTAAAAAAATAAATAAATAAAGTAACAAGCATATTCTCTCCCTATAAAATAGCTACTAACATGCCACCACTCTACACCAGGTCATTTATTTATATAAAAAATTGTTACTGCTATATTTCATGATTCAGACTGCTTGATAAAAGAAACAAAAAAAAAAAAGTTGTAAAAATAAACATGTGCAGATGTTTCATTTGATGAAACAGTTTCTTATGCTAGCATGCATTTTATAGCTTTTAGAATTTGACTTGAAAACTAATATATATATATATATATATATATATATATATATATATATATATACACACACACACTTCTCCAATATGCATATCCTAACGAAGACTGGGGGGTACATCTCTCCCAGTAAATTAATGTGCTCGCAGATATCAACCTGGAAATTTCTAGGTACGCCTCGGCACGGTATATACAGCGCCCAGCCTTCCCAAGTGGTCACCCATCTAGTACTGACCAGGCTTAACATTGCTTACCTTCGGTGATCTGGCAAGAACCAGTGTGTCAACGTGATTGTGCCGTATATAACTGATGTAAAAACCTGCGATCTACTGTATACTCTGTCCTGTGGCAGTCGTCTGCACTGACAAAGGTTAGCGGTAATACCAAAAAGTGTGGTTGGTTCTCCACAAAGACTTCACCACTATAAACAAATAATCTGTGTGGATTTCCAAGAAACTTCGTTGTTGTGGCAGAAGCTCATACGTCGCAATCGATGGGAGAGTCCATCATCATATATGTACTAGCACGGACACCTGCTGTTCCACAATCATAAAATACTCATATTATATTTTCATGAAAACAGAAACGGAGACATGTGCATGCGAGTATTATGTTTTTTTCTTAATCGTTAACTTCTTGCAAGTAAAAAAAAAAAAAAAAATAAAAATAAAAAAATAAAAAAAAAAATAAAAAAAAAATACTTGAGCCAAGATTGAAACCAAAACCTAAAGACAGTGAATCAAGTATGATAACGTTAGATCAGCATGATACGTTCTTTAAAAGTTGTTTTCAAACTACTTATTCTTAACATAAGGAATCTCTCATGTGAACAATTCACATGCGCATCCATGAAACAGTTAGCAAACAGATAACCAATTTTTTAATTTTATAACCCCTTAGCAGCCATTTTTTTCTGATGAAAACAGATTAAAGTTTTCTTTGTGTCTAAATATCCTATATATCAAATTTCAAGTCTGAAGATCAAAAATTGGTTGAGTATATAGGTTGAGAAGTGTCCTTACAGGTTCTCACTTTTATAGATACAGTAGAAACTCAGGATACGGCATTAAAAATTACTAACAAAATACATATATAATCAAATAACACCATAAGACAGGGCAAATACTGTAACCAGGGGCGGGAAAATCGTTATACTCCACATTGTAACCTGGAAAAAAAAAATGTATCCTAGGGCTACCGCATCGCAGGGTTCTTCTGTATATATATTATAACTAGCGGGGGTACCCAGCGTTGCCCGAGTGTTTGTTTCCGGGTGGGGGGGAATGGGGGGAGTTTTAAAAAATGTTATGGTAGGTAAGTAGGAAGGATCAAACCCGGAGTCATGAGTAAAAGTAGGAAAATAAAGTGTGAAAAAAAAAAAAAAATAAAAACATCTGCAACGTTAACAGTTCGGCCACCAAGAAAAGTCCATTCCAGTTGTTTAGGAAAAAAAAAAAAAAAACGACTACGGTAGGTCGGCGCGAACGTGAAAATATAATGTGAATCGTCCAGCACGCTAACCACTACGCCACAGAGCACTGCAGCTTAGTTTAGTGATTTTAAATAACTTCACATGAAAGAACTACGAAGCCAAACCGGTGTTCTCTTCTCAACTGTTCCTTGTGAACGATCCCCAAACGGTGTTAAGTGGTGGCAGGGGGAGGAGGAATTTATAAGAGAGAAAATATTTTACCACTTCCATTGATCTTAACCGATTTTGGCCGTGACTTCTCAGCAGAAAAAGTATAGAAATCTAAGATTATCGAGGAATTTGAGAAATAATAAGCCTATAACACACCTCAGATATTGTTCTGCCGTTTGTGCATATTATATTTGCATGAAATATCTTGATTTTTAATCTTATTAAGGTCAAAATCCGACGGGAAAAAATGAGTTCATTTTATTTATATAGATAAATAGCGTTATTTACATCTTGAAACAAAATAGGTTTAAGGCTCCTAAATTTCATACTAGAATTGTCCGTGGATAGAGTGGTTGTAAACTTTGTTTCTTTTCTGGAGGTTGAAGTATTCGATCCGCAATGCAGGATGACACGAAATATAATAGCGTAATACTTAGGAGGACTTGAACCAAGTTATGGCTGATAGAACAGCTTGCTACCCCCTGTGGATTCCCTGAGTTTGACAAGATGCACCCGGAATTGGAAAATAAGTGGAAATTTTCCGATTCTCCAAAAAGTTTTTTTTCAAATCGGATTAATCGTACTAACACATCTCATTTACTATATATATATATTAGTTATAGAACTGAAACATGCTAGTGATGATACACGGCATAATCACGTTGACACAACGGTTCTCGTTAAATCAGCTTCGGTGATCTAACGATGATGGTTAACGATGGATGATCAATTTGGAAATACAAAGTGCTGTATGTAGGGGAATGCTGACACCTCCTTGCAAGAGGAGCTAAAATCCAAGGTCATCATCTCCCCTAACAGGGATATACATGCGACTGGGGACCATTTGTGGATTTCATACTCCCATGAAACTTCCTCCTTTAGAGGAAGTCGATTAAATCCACTTCAGGGTTAGTGCCAGTTTCGTTTTCCATCTCAAAATGCTAGCGATAAAATTTTATTGGATCAATCTAATAGTATCAAGTCCCTTCACTCACAAATTTTTTTCTTTTAAATTGTTTGATTGTAAAGTTGTATCAAAGGTTTTATGCCACCCCCATCATTAGAGAAGGCAAAAGAGGTATAATAATAAAAAAAAAAAAAAACTTACAATACGATGCTCATAAGCTTCAGCATCTTCACCATTTTTTTTCGGCGCTTGCTTCAGAACAATGCCCTTAGCAGCTTTTGAAGCTGTTAACGCAGGTTTAGATATTTCAGATTCCGCATCGTCTGCGTCATCTTCCCCTTCAGCCTCTTCTTCCTCCTCCTCCTCTTCTTCTTCGGCTTCTTCAACCTCGCTCTCCTGTTCTTCAGCTTCGACTTCCTGGATAAAATAAAAAAATTTTTTTTAAAAGTTAACATAAAAAAAAAATATATTAAAACGCCAAATAAATTAGTGAAGACGTTTTTTTTTTTTTGTTTTTTACTCTGTATTCTTTAGAATTAAATTGAAATTCCCAAGTTTAAAAGCTAAGAACATAGAAATTTTTTTTAACAAACGCTGTCACACACAGTAAATCAGCGTGTTTTTAAATAAACTTTATTATTGACCGAGATATATATATCTATAAAAGTGAAATTGTGTGTGTACATTTCCCTACCAAACTACCCTGTTAATTTTCAAGCTACAAACTCGAGATTTAACATAAGGGGGTATTGAGATTTGGGAAAATCTCAAATTGGTTTTTGGCCAGAAATTTGGCTGTCAAGGGATCAAACTTCAATGATTTGACCTTGAAAATTCTACCAAACTCCTCCACCAATTTTGGGTCAATACACTTGAAATTTTAGACGTAGGTTACTTGGACATGAGTCAAACTTCTTAATATATACATATGTACATAAATTTATGAACAGTACATAGAGCCTGGGCAAAGCCGGGCTGAACTAATAGTGTGTGTGTGTGTGTGTGTGTGTGTATATTGCAATTAGGAAGGGAAGACTTTTATGATTCATGATTAAAAGTAAATTTGTATATATATAAATATACAGGGTGTTTCAAAAGTCTTGGGAACATTACAAATGCGTATATCTCATGAACTATTCCAGGTAGAAAAATGAAACTGATGCCATTTTAAAGCTTGCTTAATCAAGTTTTTGGTCATACTAATGATTTTCGTCTTATCTTTCCAGGTGCAGTAATGGCGTTCTCTAAACAAGACAAGGCATTTTGCGTCCTCCAATTTGCAAAGACTGAATCGTGGACATGTGTTCAACGTGCATTTCGCAGGAAATTTAAAAAAGAAGACCCTGAAAGGAAATCCAATGTCAGATGGCATGCTAAATTTGTGAAAGATGGGTGTTTGTGCCCAAGTAAGCGAACAGGTCGCCCTTCAACTTCTGAAGATGCAGTTGAGCAAGTTCGGACAGCCTTTCAGCGGAGCCCCCGTAAATCAGTGAGAAGAGCCAGCAGGGAACTTCAGCTTGCTCCAACGACTGTCTGGCGTGTCTTAAGGAAACGACTGCAAATGGTACCTTACAAGCTCAAGTTGGTCCAAAAGTTGAAGGACACTGATAAGCCACTTCGCCGTGACTTTTGCATTGCAATGCAAGAGAAGTTGGAAGATAACGGCTTTGATGACCGGCTTGTTTTTAGCGATGAGGCGACCTTCCATCTGAATGGCAAAGTTAACAAGCATAACACTCGCATATGGGGTACTGAGAATCCTCATGAACTTCTTGAGCACGAGCGAGATTCACCAAAGGTGAACATGTTTTGTGCAATTTCCAAGAAAGGTGTCTATGGACCGTTCTTCTTTGAAGAGGCAACTATCACTGGTGAATCCTATCTCAACATGCTGGAAGACTGGTTAATGGCTCAGTTGGAAGAAGCAGAATCTGATGACTTCATTTTTCAACAAGATGGTGCACCACCACACTGGAGTCTTAGAGTAAGGCAGTTTCTTAACACAAGGCTGCCTGGTAGATGGATTGGGAGATCTGGGCGAGGTGATGACGTTCTCATGCCCTGGCCTCCTAGGTCTCCAGATCTTACCCCGTGTGACTTTTTCCTTTGGGGCTTTGTCAAGCAACAAGTCTATGTGCTGCCCCTTCCAAGAGAACTAAAGGCTCGAGTAACGGCAGTTATGGGAACCATTGACGTCAAGATGCTGGAACGCGTTTGGCAGGAAATGGACTATCGACTAGATGTCTGCCGTGTGACGAATGGTGTTCATATTGAGCAACTTTGAAGATTCCCCACAAAATTTGAAACTTTAACCTTTCCAACGGTACCAATTTCATTTTTCAACTCCTAATAGTTTTTGAGTTATTAAAAATCGTTATGTTCACAAGACTTTTGAAACACCCTGTATATATCTTCTCTCCAAAAAGGTGGGAATGAAGGAAGGGGGAACAGGAGAGGAAAGAAAAAGGAATGGGGAGCCAGCTGACCGGTTTCGACCCTCACTTCTCAAAGCTGTATCGAGGGAATTTTTAAAATAAAGAATGAAAGCGATTAAAATGGCGTTTTATTTAATTTACGGGGAGAAAAAAAAAAAAAAGTGGGTAAACGATTAAAATAAAACAGCATTATGGACGAATACCCTAGAGATTAATTCCTCGATACAGCTTTGAGAAGTGAGGGTCGAAACCGGTCAGCTGGCTCCCCATTCCTTTTTCTTTCCTCTCCTGTTCCCTCTTCATTCCCACCTTTTTGGAGAGAAGATATATATATTTATATATATATATACAAATTTACTTTTAATCATGAATCATAATAAAAGTCTTCCCTTCCTAATTGCAATATTTAAATTTTGTATCTCTAAAAACATCATGAAATATATATATATATATATATATATATATATATATTTAGACAAATATTATTGAATAGCACGGAATTATTCTGTTTTACAATTTTCCTTTTTATCTTCTCCAATCTCCTATTGCTATTCAATAATATTTGTCTAAATGAGAAAATGCTGCCTAAATATACACAAATATATAATATATATATATATATATATATAAGCTTGTCACATCATACACTGATGACTGCATAAGCATGAAACGCTAACCAATGACGGTAGGTAAATGGTTAACATGGATCAATAACCTAGGTGTGTCAAGTTCGAATCCAGTTTGTTTCACAGAAATACTTTCATGAAACTCACACCTACATACCGTATATACTTGCATATAAGTCGAATTTCTAGAAGACGATTTTAAGGTTATTTTGGGGGGGTCGACTAATACATAAGTAATGTTTTTGGAAATGTTGTTCAAGAGCGACTCTGCGCTCAATCATAACATAGGAAACGCCATTCTTGTTTGTGCATTCGATATATACCGGTAATCCTAGTAATTAATCACACTCCTTCTGCACCTCACTGTAGTGTGTTTGCCAGCATGTAAGCACATGCCCGGTTTTTCAGTGGGAGGCTTAATAATAATTGGAATAGCTCTTGCAATGTTCACTCTCTAGACGTGGCTATAGGCCTAAGTTCGATATGATGTGTTCGGTGATGATACGGCAGTTTTATTTAGTAGTTTAGGAAATATTATGTTTAGAATATGTCGTTCTCCTCTAAGTTCAACAAATTTTAACAATTTAATGGCACTTAACGCATGCGTTCACATTATTACGGTATATTGCGGCTCGTGCAATGTATGCGCTTACGTTATGGTACGTGACAAAAATTATGTCAAAAAACAGTAACTGCGTCTGTAATCAACCACATGTCATTGATCAGAATGTCTAATTAGCAACATTTGCATCCGTTGCATGTAAGTGTGCGATTTATTACCATTAATCCTAAGTAAGTTTCTGATGAGCCGTTCCACTTAAGTTAACAAATTTACCGAACTTCCATTACTATCGATTACTATATTGTCCTTTTGACTACTGTACACTCTTTAGCCCTTATCCTTGAGTGGCCTATCGGCCTTGATAAGTGGCGACGCCTATGTAAAAAAAATGTCGTAGAGCCATGCATAACTGCCCCCCGCCACTGCACAAAAAAAAAAAAAAAAAAAAAAAAAAAAAAGAAAACATAGCCAAAAATATCTTGGTTAACTGTCCTAAATGGGCCGGAAATATGGGATCATTTTACGCTAAAAAAAAATTTTTTTTTTTTATTTAAACGCCAAATCATTCACCCAAATTCTAAAATAATTCAGTGCCTATGCAGATAAGTTAATGCGTTATTTTATTTATTTATTTTTTTTTTTTACTTAGTAAGATAAAGTTGACAGATTGTTTTATTTTTGTCGTTTTGTTTGTTGTTTTAATATGTCGTTTTAAGCAAAAACAGTACTTACTCGTCATGGTGAAAACAGTAATATATCCAAACTTACGAAAATTCATCGAGTAGAAAGTTACTTTTAGTTTAAAAGTAATTTAGAAAATTGGATAAAATCGCATTTTTCTTAGATGTCGGTGAAGAATTCACACACAGGAGGACATAACTCAGAACACCAATTTTGGATAACTTGTTCATGGCGACTTACATTTTAGCTTTATAGCGACAGACTTTTTTTTCTTTTTTTTTTTATTAGAAGCACAATAACAATTCTATTTGATGAATTTTCCTAATTTTTGGATATATTACCATTTTTGACACTACAATTTAAGTACTAATAATTATTTTTTGCTTAAAATGACATTTTTTTTTTAATTCGACCTGTTGCCTATCTTAAGTACCATTTTTTTTACCTAAAAAATAAAAAAAAAATTTAAAAAAATAAAAAATAAAAGCGTGAATAAAAATGATTCGTATTTCTTTTTTTTTTTTTCTTTTAATGGATTTTTCCTTTTTCTTTTTGTATAAAAAATGTTGGGATGAACAGAAAAATAAGATTTAACTAAGAATGGCCCACATGTGGAAGCGGTACCTCCAACTATAACTTTTTTATTTTCGTATTTTTCATTTTTTTTTCAGCGAATTATTATCGAATCATCACTAATCTACCAAATTATCAACATATAAAAAAGAATTAAAAAAAAAAAAATCATTATTTGACATTTTTAAAAGAGTGCTCCGTTTATAATACAAGGTTCTAGTAAATTGATCCCCCATTTTGGAAGAATCGACTTATTTTTGCAAAATTTAGCAAATTTTGCTTCTTTTTTTTTTTTAAGCAATTTGGCCTTAAAAAAAAAAAGAAAAAAAAAAAGAGGCTTAATTTGGCCTTAAAAAAAAAAAGGCTAAATTCGCTAAATTCGGCCAAAATAAATCAATTTACTAGAATGTTTGTATTAGAAACGAAGCACCCATTAAAAATGTTAAATATTGAATTTCATTTTGTTATATAATCTGGTAAATTAGTGATCATTTGATAATAATCCGCTAAAAAGATAAATAAATAAAAAAATGACAAAATAAAAAACTGGGGGGGGGGGGTCCACCTCCATACGTGCGTCCTAAGAATTTACGCAGTTCAATTGTAGTCTAGTGTCCACTGAAATATCTCAACAAAATTTTGGATAAAATTCATTTTTTTTTTTTTTTTTTTTTTTAATTTCTTGTACTTATAATTATTCGTTTTGTGAAAAAAATTTGGGAGGGGAGTAAAAAAAAAAAAAAAAAAAAAAAAAAAAAAAAAAGAATTTATCGCATTTTTAGCCCCCTTTTTTTCACATTTCTAACAGAATTTGAAAACAAAGGTCAAATAAAAACATTAATCAATAATTTAGAAATAAATTATTAAAATGAAAATTGATGCGAAGGGCAAACATTTTGAATTATTTTATTTTATATATTTAAATAAAAAAAATTAATCAGAATTCGACAATCTCCAAGATCAGTGCTGGGGGGGGGGGGAGGAGATTAAAAAAAATTTTAAAAATCAAAAAAAAAAAAAAAAAAAAAAAAAAAAATCAAGCTACTGGAACTGGATACGGTTGATTGTGTAAGGCAACCGAACGGAACGGAGGCACGAAAAACGAAACTATATATTTATTTTTAAAAACTTACTTTAGTTTTAACACTTCTTGTGTTATTACGAAACAAAAAAAAGGGAAACACTTCCTGTATTATCAAATTAATCACGAAAAAGAAAAAAAACACTTCTTGTATTATAGGGATTGCCAAAACAATTTAAAAAAAACAAAAAAAAAACAAGGAACGCATGATTCTGTGACGTCAGATTTGTGTTAACTATACGAACTATGGAAAAGCAGACGCGACTTAATGATTTTTTTACAGCCTTTGTTTATCTTCTTCAAACTGCAATTAATAATTAATCTTTGTTATAATTTTGTTAGGTTTTAAGATTTACACAGTTTAATGATTAATAATATTACAAACATTTGTGTATATTAAATATCAAATACGGTTTTACGAGTGTTCATTTGGTTAACTACCGGTTTCCATACTTTTGTTCGGTAAAAGGAGACAAACAAAATATGAGGGTGGTATATAAAATGTCTAATATTTGTGCAATAATATTTTTTAATCGGTTTTAATTTGGCGATAAAATAGCTGGCAAGAGTCATGTTTTTATATTAAAACTTAATATTTTTAAAAAATTTAAACACAAAAATCTATGTTGTAACGGAGCATTTTGAAATAATGGAATTTTAATCGTTTTAATCTTAAAAATTAATTAATTTTTAGGAAGTTTCTTTTTCTTGGCAATTCAACTGATTATAGATAAATTAATTAGAAAAAACGCTATTTAAAAAAGAAAAACAAACATTAAATTTATAGCATTTTCTAATTGCAACTTCAAGGTAAGTTTTTGTTCAATACGTGTATTTTGAAAAAATAAACATGTTTTACTTATTTGAACTCTTATGTTTCATAATAAATAGAAATTTCAGGTTTGTATTACTGTACACAGATTCGAAAAAGTTGTCAAAAAACAAATATATAACAAATAAATGTTATCAAAGGCAAGATAAGTTACTTTTCTGCCAAACTGGATATATTTTTTGTTTTTATTCAATGTAACATATTTATTCAGCTCGAAAAACAAAGTACATTTTTCTATTAAACTTTTATTGCTTAAATAATTTAACTTTGTTCGTTTTATAAAAATAAAAAGTTGTAAAGATATTTTTTTCACTCAGTAGTGAGATTTGGAAGATTGTCAGGGAAAGAAATACAATCGCCAAAAGATAAGCGTTTCATTATTTCTAGTCACCATTTTGAAAAATCACTCACAAATGTGGCCGTTTCACTCGCAATGTAGAGCCCTGTACCTTGTCGTGGTTATAGAGCTTTTACTAAAGTTGCTTCATTCCCTTTTATTCAAAAACATGGCAAAGTTTTTGGCTTGTTTTATTCAATAATACAAGAATTTTATTTTGTTTTGTGATAACACAAGTGTTAAAGCTAAATTTTTCTGAATAAAATTTGTTTTATTTAATAATACAAGAATTTTTTTTTTGTTTAAAAGTTATTTTTTGTTTTGTAATAACACAAGAAGTGTTTAAACTAAAGTATTTTTTTAAATATATATATAGTTTCGTTTTCGTGACTCTGTTCCGTTGCTTTACACAATCAACCGTATCCAGTTCCGGTAGCTTGATTCAGGCTTTAAAAAAATAGCATTTTAGACTGAGAATAGGGTTTGTTTTTTTTAATTTATTTTAAAAAATTTGTGAATGCTTCTTGTCAAGTCACAGTAATAAGCATATCTAAAAAATACGAAAAAGGTGGAAAATTAATTATTAATGAAAATAGTTTTCATAGATAATTAGCGAAAATTGAGGTTTGCTAAAACAAACTGGAAAGTTCATATTGGAAGAAGGTAATTATTTTATGAAAACTTTGAAAATCTTGGGTAAAATCAACAAAATTTAGGTACGGGCAAAAATGGTGAAAAAATGATAGGGAGGCATAATTTTGAAAGCCGATTTATCATAATTCTTTTGTAGGTTTCCGACTACTTTTTGATTGTATTCAAAGGATTAAAGACTAAAGATGATTCCCAAAAGGAAAAAAATATTTGTACATGCGAAAAAAAAAAAAGTTTTAATGAAAAATGTTTTCATGGCTGACAATTTCAGCTAAATTTTGAAGTTAAAACAAATTTATTGTACAAATCCTTTGAAAGATAATTAGTTTTCTGTGTCTATTTCAAAGATAATTAGTAAAGTCAAGAATTTGAATAAAATAAATAAAAAACTTTGTTTATACAAAAAAAAAAAAAAAATAGCTTAATTAGCTCCCAAAAGCAACATTTTGCCCTTTGCAGAATTGCAAAAAACGGAAGTTTTATAAACATGTACGGAAACATGTAAACATATGGAAGCCCAAATGTAAGAGTCGAAAGGCTGTCTGAAAATGACGTCAGGTAGTTAAAGGGAGGTGGGGGGGGGTGCTGACCCCCCCTCCACCGTGTATGAATACATTCCTATCGTGAACGTTTGTATAATTTTTACCATTTCTTAATCTAATTATTTTGCTATGTTCCTGCTTTTAAAATTAAAAAAAAATTTTTTTAAGATTATATAAAAATTATGTTACACCGAAAGTTTCACATTCATTCAAGTAATGAATATATTAGAATCTTACGTATACAAATTATGCGAAACATGCAATCTAAAAATATTTTTTTGTGTGAAAATATTAAATAAACAATGCTTTCGAGAAATTAAGAATTTTAGGATCTTTTTCATAATATTCCTGTAAAAATTTATTTTTTTTTTAATTGTTATAATTTACGATGCTTTATTTTCATAAAAAAAATATAATTTTTTTTTAATTGTTATAATTTACGATGCTTTATTTTCATTAAAAAAAAAAAATCATTTTTTTTACTACTAAAAACCATTTGTAAAAGTATTTTTTGTTGAAACAAAATAATACATTTCCACTAAGATTCAAATAAATATAATGGGTTCATTATATTCCGTGATCATTATTTGATAAATATTGAAAATTTTATTAAAATTGGTTAATTTCCTGATTTTTTGTGAATTTTTAAGTAAAGGGAGGAGTCAAAATGTTTATATACTTTTTGAGCATCGACATTCATTTTGCACGTACCTAGAAACTGAATTTTCGTTGTCTTCGAAAACTATTTTCATTACCTCATAGTTTTTCGTAATTCTTGGATATTTTAATTACTGCGACATGACAATTAAGTTGATAATATTGATTTTACTTGAAACTCAATATTCCGATTTCGAAGAAGCACCTAGGCTAATTGTGCGCCAAAAAAATATATTGCAACAATCCCTATAGTAAAATTGAGTCTAAATTTATGAAAATTCACAAAGAAAAAAATGCAAACTTTTACATTTCTTGGGTTTAAATGAACAAATGAACAAAATTCATGGGAAAATCTTAACATTTTATCCTCGGCACTTGTACCTTTATAAAATCCCTTGAAAAATTAATTATTTAGTTCCGTCCGTGCAAGGGAAAAGTTAATAAAGACTCCCTTTCCTATGATAAAGAATGGCTGCGTTTGTATTACTGTACACATAGATTCGAAAAAAGTTGTCAAAAAACAAATATATAACAAATAAATGTTATCAAAGGCAAGATAAATTACTTTTCTACCAAACTGGATATATTTTTTGTGTTTTTATTCAATTTAACATGTTTATTCAGATCGAAAAGCATACAGTGTTTACCGATGTATTCGAAAATTCAAAATGGCGCCCGATTCTCTCTTTTAACACGGTAAGTTCAGGAAAAGATGTTATAAATAATAAACTAGACAAAATACTGTTAGAAATTCGCTCATATGTTACCGTGACATAAGTTGACATATACTCGGTGTTTTTTTAATAGTATTTTGTCTAGTTTATTATTTATAACATCTTTTCCCAAACTTACCATGTTAAAGAGAGTGTCGGGCGCCATTTTGAATTTTCCAATACATCGGTAAACACTGCATGTTTTTCGAGCTGAATAAACATGTTACATTGAATAAAAACACGAAAATTATATCCAGTTTGGTAGAAAAGTAACTTATCTTGCCTTTGATAACATTTATTTGTTATATATTTGTTTTTTTTTTTGCCAACTTTTTCGAATCTATGTGTACAGTAATACAAACCCAAAATGTTTTGACGAAAAAAATAAAACATTCAAATCTTAAGAGTTTAATTTTTTTTTTTCGTCAAAACATGAGAATTTAATAATTCTAAAATGATTTTCTATTCGGCAGTTTAAAGGCTTTCACACTCCGGGGTTGTTTTACAATCCACACAGATTCGAAAAAGTAGTAAGTAGTATTTAAAAAAAGGGTATAACAGATAATGTTACCAAAGGCAAGATAAGTTACTCTTCTACCTAGCTGGGTAGATTTTTAGTGTTTTTATTTAATGTAAAATTTTTATTTGAATAAAAAAAAGTAATATCAACTCGTATACCAAAAAAAAATGGCCGAAATGTATTCGTTACGCGGCCATTTTTTTTTTTTTTTTTAATGCTCGCGTACCGGTTGATATTACTTGTTTTTCGAGCCAAATAAACATTTCACATCAAATTAAAACACTAAAAACTTACCTAGCTAGGTAGAAGAGTAACTTATCTTGCCTTTGGTAACATTTATTTGTTATATATTTGATTTTTTTAACCACTTTTTTGAATCTCTGGATTTGTGAAACAAACCCAAAATCCTTTCAAATTTCAAAATGTCATTAAAATAATTTTGTTTTTGTTTTTAACTAGAAACAAAAAAGATTAAAATGGCTAACTTGTTTACAACGAAACCGAAATGCATTCAGGTGGATTTAATTTCATGATTTTTTTGAAAACCTTAAATTCTATTTTTTAATTTCGTTACGCTATTACATTTTTTTTTTTTTTTAAATCAGCATTTTGTTCCTATTTACTTTCCTCCCCACGAGGGCAGTGTTAGACACCAGGTAGGTTTTTAATGTGGGGAAAAGCCCCCCCCCCCAAAAAAAATAGGAACAAAAATTAAAATTGTCCTAATCAAGAAGGATTTCTCCTCCATTGATCGAGGGCAAATTAGGTGAAATGTCAGAACAGGGAACTCCTTATTCTTTTGTCTCCCAATGTTGCGTCTGCTTAAATTTTAATCACGTGATTACGGTGTCATCAATAAAATAAACCATTAATTCAAGTGTCGGTTGTTATGGATTTAGGTAAATACGATATTTAAAAAAAAAAAAATGGCGGACCTGAACGAGCTTTACCCACGCCGTAAAAATAATTATTTTATGTTGTTTTTTTTGTTTGTTTGTTTGTTTGTTTGTTTGTTTGTTTGTTTGCTTGCTTTTTTTTCCTGCGGATTATCGTCGATAACAGACCTTACTTCCATAATAGTAGGGGGGGGGGATTAAGTTTATTAAATAGCTTTTAACGTGGGGGATGATCACCTTCTAAATGCGATTTTCGTATTCAGCATAGTCGAAAACCTTCAAAAGTCATAATTTTAAAGAAAATTGTTTAGGTGACTGGACCTTTTATCTTCAAATATAATGGTGCTGCTAGGGCACTTATTTGATCCGGGCTATTTCTTAAATCGTATTTTCAAGTTAGTTTTATGATCTGTTTTTATTAAATTGTAAGGTTAGAATAGGTACAAAACACCCTCCCCATGTTAAGACTGGCTTTTTAAATAATAACGTTATTTCAGCACGGATCAATAAGTTGCACTACTGCACTAGCACCCCTTTTTTATTTTATTATATTTTAAGCATATTTTTCAGCACGGAGCAATAGTGCACTGCAGCCACTGCAGTGGTGGTTGTTACTAGTGCACTGCACGATTAGTGCACTACTGCAGTACTGCAATACTGCATTACTACTGCACTGCAGTAGTGCAGTGGACTGCAGTGTGCAGTGCACTAACTAGTACCAAAATAAAATAATGTAACACTTCGGTTCAAAAGTATTTCTGGTACTACTTCATACTGCAGTTATTGATCCGTGCTGAAAAATTTTTTTTTTTTTTACATAGGCATGGCATCACCACAATATCAAGGCCAAGAGGCCACTCGAGGATAAGGGTTAAAGAGTGTACAGTAGAAATTGGAAAATATAGTAACCGTTAGTAATGGAGATTCGGTAAATTTGTTAACTTAAGTGGAACGGCTCATCAAGAACTTGTTTACGTTAGACTTGAAGACAACCATATTGTAGTCAGTCGGAAAGCAGGAAAACGGAAGACAATTCCACAGGCGTGCAGTTCTAAGAAAGAAGCTTTGTTCATGGAATCTACGTTTAGGTTTAAACACAGATAAAGAGTGGGGGGAATTATTGATAGTGTTTTCTGCTAGACGCCACGGGTGTTTCTTGTGAAAGTTTGGCGAGGGGGGACCATAGATTGGAGCTCAGTCGAACACTTTCCATGAAAATAACGAGAAAGCCGTTCTTAACATGGATATGGGAGGGTGTTTTGTACCTATTCTATACTTTAACCTTACAATTTAATAAAAACTTTAATTCAACTTGAAAATACTATTTAAAAAAATAGCACGGATGAATAAGTGCAAGCAATACCATCATTTTATTATAAAGGTTCAAATACTATTGTTTTTTTAGTTCAAGATACTCCCTATGTTAAGAATGGCTTTCTAAATAATAGCGTTATTATTTCAGCACGGATCAATAAGTGAGTGCACTGCACTAGTACAGTTTGTTTGTTGTTTTTTTTTTTTTGGGGGGGGGGTCGTCCAACCGAAAAGCCTTTGTCAACACAGGGGTGCCGATCTTGACTTTTTTTTTTTTTTTTAGCAAATATTTAGTATTAGATAAAATAAATTCAGTGGATAAATTACCAAAGTTACACAGACACGAAAACTACGTAGACACATGAAAGTAATAGTTATATATAGATATTATACTTCAATCGATGAATCAGGTTTAGAATATTTGTCGATAAAAATAGCAAAAAATATAATAAAATAAAAAAGGGGTACTAGTGCAGTGCACTTATTGATCCGTGCTAAAATAACGTTATTATTTAAAAAACCATTCTTAACATGGGGAGGGGAGGATATTTTGTACCTATTCTATACTTTAACCTTACAATTGAATAAAAAAAAATATATCAAGGAAATTAAAAATTTGTTTTAATAGAAAAAAATCTGACATTTTTTCGATTTTATAGCCTCCCCCCCCTTTTAAGGCGGAAATTAAAATCAATGAAAAAAAAACAAAAACAAAAAAAAACAATTTTTACAAAAAATTATAATTTGGGAAAATAAAAATAAAATATTCATCCTTTTTCGATTTCATTTAATCAAAAACCGATCAAAGACAAAAAGAATGTTTTTTTTTTTGTAATTATGCAGAATACGGACCGTGCTGAAATATTAAACATTATTTAAAAAGCCATTCCGTGTTTTTAACTGTTCCATACTTTCACCTAACAATTTATTAATCAAAATATTCTATTAAAAAAAAAAATAGAATTTAATCTGAAAATCATAAAAAAATAAAAATAAATACCACAGCTCGTAAACTGCACAAATATCCATTTTTTTTTTCTTTTATAAAGTCGCAATATTCTTTTTTATACTTAAATAGCGTTAATTTAATAAAGTAAAAATTATTTGTCTATCTTGAACATTTTAGCTTTAAGATGGCTACCATCGGAATATTATTTTAACCAAATTAAAATAAGTTTTATAATTCGGTTGCATTGATAATTTACCCATATATGTACGTATAATAAAAAACAATATTTATCAAGATATTTTTTTGTTAAATTATTAATCGAACCAATTTTCTTTTTTCGGTAAACTAGAATTAATTTACTTAAAATCATGTTTGGTTAGAAGCCATTTTTAAAGCTAAAAACTTCAATATAACCGTTTAATTTAATTGTTTACAGTTTACCGTACTATTATCAAGTTTTTAATGAAGCAAGGAAATAATCTTAGTTAAATATTTATGAATAATAGGAAAGATTTGCGATCGTAGATTAAAAAAGGGAGAAAAAAAATGCGCCATCTTTATACATGTGCCGGCAAAACGACCAAACAAAACAAAAGATTTTCAAAGAATGAAGTGCAAAGAAAATATAAATATTATTACCTCATCACCCTCTTCTACCGTTTCTTCCTGCGGTATATTCTCCTGATCAGATTCTGACATGATTAAATTCGGTTTTTCCTTTTATTAAAACAAAAAACAATAATTAATCGTTTTAGTAATAAGTTAATGGTCTCTGCACTTCCTTAGTGAAACGACGGTAGTTGGCGGGTAAGTGAAAATTCCTAGTCAATTCTTAAAGATGATAATTTTTTTTTTATCTTATTTATTTTTTTGTAATAACTATTAAAATCGATCGCAATTTTAATTTGGTGTCAAATTTTGTTAAGGTATTTAAAAAAAAGATAGGTAAATTTATTTTTAATTATTCTCTTTTTAAATCTCCTCGGAACGAGAGTTTAGTTTTCCATCTGTTCCCGTTAGGTGTCGCTCGCGTCAGGGTTGCCAGTTTGGCCTTTTTAAAGCCAAATTTCGAGAATTTGGCTTTTTTTCTTTCTTTTTTTTTTTAATACTCTTCAAAATTTTGGAAAACGCTTTCAGAAATTGTGTTTGGTCTTTTAAAAATAATTTGGCTTTCTTTTTTCTGATTATTTTACCAAAATATTTGAGAGTAATTTAATTATTAAAGAAAGAGCTATAATTAATTTTTTAAGCAGTTTGATCTTCAAAATATTTGGAAAAGCTTTTTTGTATTTTGGCTTTTTATTTGAAAGCAATTATTAACGAAAACGTTACAAATAAATATTCTTGACTTGGACTTCAAAAATGTTTTTGCCTTTTTTTAAGTTCAACTTTTTTTTTTTTGGTACTTATACAAGACATTAAAAAATGAAAATATCGAAGAAAAAAAAAAAAAAGAGGTTATATTGTACGCATTCGTTTTGGACTGAAGATCTCAAAAAAATATTTTTTCACTTAATTTGATCACGTGTTTTTTTTTTTTAACAGTGGAAAAACACGTTTTTATGACAGCGCGCTGAAGTCAACCATCTTGGAATTTTTTGAACACGCCACGGGGAGATAACTCAGTTTAAAGCGCCGACACTCCCTCCCCATCTTTAATACTAGCTTCTTTTTTCTAAAAATCAAACCTTTTGCTCGGTATCATAACAAATTGTTTTTTTTTTTTTCACTGTAAAAAAGAAACTACTTGATGAAATTAAGTCAAATTTTTTTTTCCGGAGGACTTTGTTCCATAACGGATTCGTACAATATAACCTTTTTTTTTTTTTTTTCCGATATTTTCATTTTTTAATGTCTTGATTAAACTGATTTTTTCCACAGTTTCACATGAAATTATATTTTATAACTGTCAAAGAAACCATTATAACTATGTGTTTTTACGAAACAACGTTCATTGAACAAGATCTCTATTTACTAGTTTCTTTCAGCTAATCAGAGAAGGCCACAATGTAGTATAAAAAGCTGAACAGTGCATCTTTTTTTATATATATCTGCGTTACAATCCAGCTGACACTGTTTTTGAACTCGAAAGGATCTCAGGAGATGTCCTTTTCTCTTCCTTGCAACCTTTATCTCACAGAAGAGATGTTGCGAGTTTGTCTCTGATGTATCGTTATTTTCATGGAAAGTGTTCGAATGAGCTTCAATCTATGGTCCCCCCTCGCCAAACTTTCACAAGAAACACTCGTCTAGCTGTAAACACTATCAATAATTCCCCCCCACTCTTTATCTGTGCCTAAACCTAAACGTAGATTCCATGAACAAAGCTTCTTTCTTAGAACTGCATGCCTGTGGAATTGTCTTCCGTTTTCCTGCTTTTCGGCTGACTACAATATGGTTGTCTTCAAGTCTAACATAAATAAGTTCTTGATGAGCCGTTCCATATAAGTTATCAAATTTACCAAATTTTCATTACTAATGATTACTATCTTGTCCAATTTCTACTGTACACTCTTTAACCCATATCCTTGAGTGGCCTCTTGGCCTTGATAATGTGGTGATGCCTATGTAAAAAAAAAAAAGAAAAAAAAGAAGGATGCTACCAAACTAATCAAAAACCTTGATTCCAGTAAAGTTACTGGCCTTGACAGCATTCCAATTATAGTGTTCAAAAAAAACTTCAACCAGAACTAGCTCCCATACTTACAAAACTGTTTAAGCATCGTCTTGAGGAGAGTTGCTTCCCAACACCCTGGAAAACCTCATCACTATGGCCTGTATTTAAGAATTCAGGTACAAACCTGGCTATCATAAGTAAGTTGCTGGAATCTGTGTTAAATGGAGAAGTAGTCAACTGCCTCAGCAAAAAATAACCTCTTTAGTGACATGGAATATGGTTTCCGTTCTGTTAGATCTATAACAGATGTGCTATCTCATAGGATTAACAAATCTCTCAACGGAGGCTTTGTTTCTAGAGCAATTGCTCTTGACATATCAAAGGCCTTTGATAGAGTATGTCATAAGGACTACTCTATAAGATCATAGGGTATGGTATAAGGTTTATTCCATAAGATCTATTCCATAAGATCTCCAGCTATGGTATAGCTGGAAATGTCTTCTCAATTATTAAATCCTCTCTCTCTCTCTCTCTCTCTCTCTGATAGGTTCATAAGTGGTTGATGGGCAGAAGTCAGAAGCTTATAGTATTTCTTTTTTTTTACATTTTCACCTCCAAACAAGGCACATTGCCACTTTGATGTAGGGGGGGCTACTATCATAAGCTACAGAGGTATTATGTAGGGAGTTGGGCAGCAAGATGTTTTGACAAGCTTTTGGGTCTGGCCTTAATTCCTGATCTAAAATGGAACATGTACATCAAATCCGTTGCCACTGCTGGGAAAATGGTTGGATCATTCTATCGCTCCAGTAGATATCTCACTTATGCAATTCTCTATCCGTATATGAGCCAAGGATGGGGTACTGTTGACACATCTGGGTAGGAGCTGCTAGAAGTAGCTTATCCTGCCTTGACAGAGTTCAAAATAGATTTCATAGCCTTCTCTGCAACCTCTCTTCCACAGAAGAGATGTTGTGGGCTTGTCTTTGCTTCGTTTTCATGGCAAGTGCTCGTCTGTTGCCCCCCCTTCGCCAAACTTTCACAAAAAAACACTCGTCTAGCTGAAACCACTATCAATAATTCTCACCTTTCTTTATCTGTGCTTAAACCTAAACATAGATTCCATGAACAAAGCTTCTTTTTTTAGAACTACACACCTGTGGAACTGTCTTCTGTTTGCCTGCTTTCCAGCTGATTATAATTTGGTCGTCTTCAAGTCCAACGTAAACAAATTCTTGATGCGCCATCTCCTTAAGTACCTATTTACTGTGCCTCCCCACGGGACAGAGTTAGACACCAGGGTCGTTTTTTAACGTGGAGAAAAGGTACAAAAATAAAAATTGTCTCAGTCGTAAAGGATTTCTCCTCCACCGAAAGAGAACAAGAAATAGTAGCGCAGCATCTGAAGAACAGATACTACACTTTGATCTTGTCTCCTTAAGTAATCCAATTTACCAAATTTCCACTACTAAGGATTATTACAATATTGTCCCATTCATTACTGTACACTCATCAACTTTTATCCTCGAGTAGTCTCCGAGCCTTGATAAGTTGTGACTCCTTTGTAGAAAAAAAAAAAAAAAAATTTTTTAAATAATCACCCACTCTAAATTCTGAAATGTTTTGTTTTCCAACAGGTAATCGCCTAAAAAGAAAAAGAAAGAATCTCATTGTGGGGCTAGTGGGATCTATCTAATTGAAGATGCTCATTTACAAATTTATCAACAATTAATTTAAATATAACATTTTCAAATATTTTTAAACTCATCTAGTACGCTTTAAAACATGTAAGCTATAAAATGTATTAATAACGTTCCTTGGTGCAAATGTATTTATCCATTTTTCCATTTGGCCATTTTGTTTCTAAAAGTGTGACTTCAGTTTCAAATTTGGCCTTTTTTGGCCTTTTTGCTTGAAAAATTTGGCTTCAAACATTTATTTTTGTCTGCCAACCCTGACTCACACCGCATGCACTTTTGTTTTAAAGGTTATTTTAGAATATAAAAAAAAATTATTATAAAGTTATGGTGGACGTGAACGAGCTTGCCTTCCCGTCTATATATTTTTTTAAAAGTTTTTTTTTGTTGTTGTTTTTTAATTTTTCCAGCGGATTATTATCGAATGGACACTAATCCATCAGATTATGAAAATAAACACAATATTTAAATATCTGTAGGGGTGCTCAGTTTCTAATGCAACGTTCTAGTAAATCGATCACCCATTTTAGAACCACTAGACGTTTTAGGTCAAATTTCGCGAGTTTAGCCCCTTTTTTTTTTTTTAAGCAGTTTCGCCTTTTTTATTATTTATTTTTTTTATTTCGTTTGAAATTTGCTGTTTTCCGATTATTTTGTATATATATTTATGATTATTATCAAGTTTAGTTACACGACATTTACGAAAGTTTTGCCTGGACGAATTTTTTTTTTTTTTAAATACGCATTCTTCAAATTTCGACACCTAATATTTACCATCTAAGAGCATCGAATGTGTGCTAGAGAGTACCAACGTACAAAAAAATTGAATGTGCACCCGCGAAAACAAGCATGGTGACCAGTGAAAACGATACGGAATACGGACCCGATTACCCCCAAAAATTTAAGTTTTCAGTTGGTACTCTAGTGCACATTCATTGCCTTTGGATGTTAAATGTTAGGTGACATAACTTGAAGAATGCATATTTAAAAAAAAATAAAATGTAAATGTTGGGTGACGAAACTTGATGATAAGCATACATCTATACATCTTTAAAAGTGAAATTGTGTGTGTGTGTGTGTGCGTGCATTTCCCTACCAAACTACTCCGTCAATTTTTAGTCTACAGACTCGAGATTTAACATAAGGGGCATTGAGATTTGGAAAAATCTTTTAATCGGTTGTTGGACAAAAGTTTGGCTGTCAAGGGGTCACAGTTCAACAATTTGACTTTTGAAAACTCTATCAAATTCCTCCGCAAATTTTGCGTTGAACTTCGAAATTTTAGATGTAGATTACTTAGACATAGATGAAACTTTTTAATTTGATTTAAGCCCAAAACAATAAGTGTTAAGGAGTCAAAATTGGGGTACAAGTTAAGAAAAATTGACTTTTGAGGTCTCTACCAAATTACTCAGCCAATCTTTGGTCTAAACATTTGAAATTTTACATAAAATGTATTCACTCATAGGGCAAGCGTTTAAATCATTTTTTTTTTTTTTTTGCAGAAAATTTAGCTGCCAAGGGGTTCAAGTTCAAAAGATTTGACCTTTGAGGTCTCTAGCAAACTAATCAGCCGATTTTGGGGTCTAAACATTTGAAATTTTACATAAAAGGTATTCAGACATGCAGCAAGCTTTTTAATCAGTTTTTGGGCGAAAATTTGGCTGCCAAGAGGTCAAAGTTGAAAGAATTGACCTTTGCAGACTCTACCAAACTCCTCACCAATTTTGTGTTTAAACACTGGAAATTTTAGATGTAGGTTACCTGGACATGAGTCAAACTTTTTAATATATACATATGCACATAAAGTTATGAACAATTCATAGGGCCCGAGCAAAGCCGGACTGAACTGCTAGTATATATATAAAATAATCTGAGAAAGCGAAATTTAAAAAAAAAAGTAAACTGCTTTAAAAAGGCTAAATTCCCGAAATTAAGCCTAAAAACACTGAGTGGCTCTAAAGTGGGTGATCGATTTACTAGAACGTTGCATTAGAAAGTGAGCATCCCGTATAAATATTTAAATATTTTCATTTTAAAAATATGTTTTTATAAGCTGGTAAATTAGTGTCCAGTCGTTAATAATTTGCTGCAAAAATTGAAAAATAGATAAAAATAAAAAATATGGAGGGGGGGTAAGATTCTTCAGATTCGCCATATATATATATATATATATACATGGTGCCCGGAAAACTCGTCCCGGGAAAACTCCCCCCCCTTTTTACTAGGTAGGAAAACTGGTCCCTTATTGAATAAATATCGATTGAAGACACATTTTATTACCGTTCTTGAAGGAGATATTGATTTTAAAAGAGACTACCCCCATAATATTTTTAATAATTATTTTTAACGCTGGCTAAAAAAAAAAATAAACTTGATCACGGAGTTAAGATACGAAAAACGAAACCAAATATTTATTTTTAAAAAATACTCTAGTTTTAACACTTTTTGTGTCATTACGAAACAAAAATAAAGAAAGAAAACACGTATTATCAAAGAAAGCAATTATTTTATTTAGAAGAATTAATTCAGTTTAAATAATTCTTGTGTTATTACAAAACAAAAAAGAAAACACGGTCTTATGTAATTTTGGTATCGCGCTGAAATAATAACGTTATTATTTCGAAAGCCATTCTTAACATCAGGAGGGGAGGGTATCATTTAAAAGTCATTTCGGGGGCACTTGTGCAGTCCTTAAAAATATACAAATTTATTTTCTTTTGGGAGATGGGGGAGGCTCGTTTTAAAACTATATCTACCTCAGCATTTTCTTTAATTTTCGGTCATTCTTTGTTAAAAATTATTTATTAAATAATGTCGAGTCTGACATTACTTGTTATTTCTTTTTAATTAAATAAACTCTTTAAAATAAGTTTAAACGCCAAAAACTTACAAAGCTAGGTAGAAAACGAAAGATTAGAAAAATCAATTTAATTTTTTTTTAAACAATAAACATGTAAAAATATTTTAAAAAATATTATTGGATGTGCATTTATTACCTAAAATTATACAAATTTATTTTCTTTTGGAAGGGGGGGGGGGGCTCGTTTTAAAACTATATCTACCTTAATATTTTCTTTAATTTTCTATTTTTGAGCAATTATCCTCCTAAGACGTGACCCTCTTATGTCGGACATGTTTTGTTCATAAGAAATGAACACTCGACATTACTTTTTTTTTTTTTTTTTTTAACTAAATAAACTCTTTAAAATAAGTTGAAAGACCAAAAACTTTCAAAGCTAGGTAGAAAACTAAAACTTAGAAAAATTAATTTAATTTTTTTAAAACAACAGTAAACAAATAAAAATGTTTAAAAAATATTATGGGATGTGTATTCTCTTTTAAAGACAATATCTTCTCCAAGAACGGTCATAAAATGTGTTTTCAATCGATATTTATTTATTTTTTTTTTTTTTTTTTTACAAGGGTGTCACCACTTATCAAGGCCCAGAGGCCACTCGAGGATAAGGGTTAATAGGTATACATTAGTCATTGTGATTTTAGCATAGTAAACAGTGGTAATTTTGAAACTTGGATTACTTATTTATTTAATAAGGGACGAGTTTTCCTACCTAGCAAAAGGGGACGAGTTTTCCGGGGTCGAGTTTTCCTAAATTCATATATATATATATATATATATATATATACATATATATATATATATATATATATTAAGGGAATCAGAACAACAGTCTAAAGAGCGGAGTTTATTTTAATGTATTAGTAAATTCATTAATACAATTAATATATATATATATATATATATATATATATACACGAGCAAACAGTTAACAAAATATGTTAAAAAACATTTTGAAATGAGTTAAAAACATATTTAATCTGAAAAGGAAACATTAGATAAATGGATAGTCCTTAATCCGCGGAGTTTCGAAGAAATACTCTCTTTCTCATCAGAGGGTAGGAATTAGCAAAATGCGGGATCGGATTTTGCATGCAGAAGTATTTGATGAAACAACAAGTAAGTCAAAGATCTTTCTTGAAAACAAAATAAGTTAAGCAGGGGGAATATGATAAAGAAAAAGGTGATTACACATGAATGGATAGTCTGGTGGAAGATAAAAATCCGGTGACAGTAAAATCCAAATGTAAAACTTCAAGAAAGTTAAAAGAATTTATATATATATATATATATATATATAAGAGAATTAGAACAACAGTCTTAAGAGCAGAGTTTATTTTAATGTATTAGTAAATGCATTAATACAATATAAAGAAAACAGTGTTCGTTGTAATGTAGATATATAATAAGCTCGATATGCATAGATATGCTAGAGCTATTTTAATATTGAGTAAGATTATTCATAATTTATAATTAAAAATTTGTTTCAAAAGGAAGAATAAACAAAATCAATAAATTGTACGATCGTTTCGGAAACGATGTTTTTATTGAGACAGACAATAAGTCTTGAACAATAATTTTATCATTTGATTTCATAAAACAAAGTCTCCTCATCAGCAAAAATAGTGGGTGGGGGATTAAAAAACACCAAAAATAAAACTAGCATTTTTTAAGTAAGGCAGATATATCTGGAAAATATTTAAAATATAAAGAAAAAAAAGTTACTTATTTTGATGTTGATAAACAAAGTAAAATAAAATAAAATCGGGTGGAAAAGTGAGGTTAAGAGGGGATATCTTTTACATTTCTAATAAACTAGTTTAGTAACATGTTTATTCAGCTCGAAAAACATGCAGTGTTTACCGATGTATTGGAAAATTCAAAATGGCGACCGACTCTCTCTTAAACACGGTAAGTTCGGGAAAAGGTGTTATAAATAATAAACTAGACAAAATACTATTTAAAAAACACCGAATATATGTCAACCTATGTCACGGTAATATATATTGAGCGAATTTCTAACAGTATTTTGTCTAGTTTATTATTTATAACACCTTTTCCTGAACTTACCGTGTTTAAGAGAGAGTCGGGCGCCATTTTGAATGTTCCAATACATCGGTAAACACTGCATGTTTTTCGAGCTGAATAAATATGTTACATTGAATAAAAACACAAAAAATATATCCAGTTTGGTAGAAAAGTAACTTATCTTGCCTTTGATAACATTTATTTGTTATATATTTGTTTTTTTGACAACTTTTTCGAATCTATGTGTACAGTAATACAAGCCCAAATATATATACTTTTTATTCACCCGCCTTTAAAGCCCGTAAGTATCATAGTCAATCCATTCATTGGCATTTTGTTAAATGTCATTTATGAATGGTTTAAGTAGTGATACATACAAATTTCAAAGGAAGCGTTAATAAAAGTAATGTTGCTAGTTTAATATCGTTGGAAACGTTATATTTGAATTAAAATTAAATTATTTATAAAGGGAGATAACTGCTATTTTTAAATAGAAAAAACAAGAAACTTTTATTGTTCAAAGGGAGGTAATTGCTTTTATGAAATTAGTTATTTTTTATATAATGTTTTAAACATAGTAATATTAATAAAATCAATAATAGTAATACCATTAATCTTTTTGGTAGTAATTAAATAATAATATTATTTATAATAGTAACTTTAATAGTTATAGAACTAATATTAATAAAAATAACAACATATAAATTCAAAATGAAATAGATAATAATGGTAAAATATCAAATAATAATAATAATAATAACAATAACAATAAAATAATAATAATATAACTATAATAATAATAATAATAATAATAATAATAATAATAATAATAATAATAAAACTATAATAATAAGATTAATAATAATAATAATAATAATAATAATAATAATAATTAAGCTATAAATTATAAATGTTTAAAATAGATTAGTAATAAGAAAATTTTTATGATTTATGGTGACTTCAAGTTGTTGAACCTAAACCAACGTTTATGAATGCATCCCGTAAGAATTTCGTCTTTTAAGTTTAAGAGAATGGATTTAGTGTCATTATATTTTAAAATATTAAGGCCTTCATATCTACAAAGTGCGCAGAATTTGTTCCCCGGCATATATGCTTTATAAGATCCTATTATTTCTCATTTCAAATTGAAGGGAATACTTCTATCATAAAGTCGCCAAATATGTTTAGATAAAGAAGTCTGGTTTTTCAAGGAAAGATTTTTGAAGGAATGCTTATGCGTAGAGATCCTGTGTTTAATAAGTCCAGATGAGTAAATTGCATTTTGTTTAATATATCTGTTGTCAGCTAGATTAAGAGTGGTATTGGTGTGTAATAGGTTTGGTTGTATTTGATTGGTAGATTGGTTAATGGGGTGCTGTCATTGATTAACTGTGTGGTGGAGTTAGTCTGTGAGAAGGGAGTTATATGGTTGCTATTAACATAATTTATATTTTGGGTTTGTGAGACTGTGCAGCTATAAATCACATTTTTTACTTTGCAGGTACCTTGTAAAGGACATTTATTTTTCTTCTCCAGTTACAGCCTGCTATAGTTTCCATATTTGCATTTTGTATCTTACTAATTTTTTTATTGTTGGAACAAAAGAGAGTAGCCAATCTGATAGGTCCTGAACTGTCATCTAAACTTCAGCCCCTGTCCCATGTTGCATCCCTCTGCCTTTTCTACAAGTACTTTAATGGTGAATGCTCTGACAAACTGCAAGCACTGGTGCCCCCTCGACATAAATAACCCCAACAAACTCGACAAGCAGCTAAATCCCACCCCCTCACAGTAAAGATCCCTAGATGTAAGAGAGCCTTCTACTCCAGTAGTTTCTTCCCCAGGACCGCTAGACTTTGGAATTCCATGCCGGGTTCCTGCTTCCCCAATTGTACTGACATGCAGAAGAACAGTCCATAAAGGACAGTATTATTTCAGCAGATAAAGATAATAAAAGCTACCGATTTATAGCACAAACTTTGAATATTCCTGTTGGTACTGTAGGGTACATTGTAAAGAAATGGGAAGAGTCAGGTACTACAACAAATATGGCAAGGTCGGGAGCTCCTCGGATAACTTCAGAAAGGTGCCGGCGAAAAATCTTGCAATCCATTCAAAATGATCCTTTTGTGGCCGATGAAGAGCTACAAAAAAAAAAAAAATAAAATGAAAAACCCTCAGCAATAAGAGCATCAGTAACGAACTGCACAGAGAAAGTTTCAAGACTCGCAGATCTTGCAAGACTCGTTTACTGAAGGAAGTTCACCTTAAATCAAGACTAGAGTATGCCAAAAAGTATATCAATGAGAATATCACATTTTTTGATAATGTGATATGATCAGATGAAACTAAAACTGAACTATTCGGCAATAATGATGCGTACGATATGAAGAACATTTCCTACGTGAAGCATGAAGGAGGAAATATTATTATTTGGGGCTTTTCTTCACGTGAGATTGGAACATAAAAATAATCGAAGGAAGAATGAATGGAGCCAAATACAGGGATATTTTGGAGAATAACTTGCAAATGTCTGCAGAGAAAATAGAATTATCTGGTGATTGGCGATTCCAACAAAACAGTGGTTCGAAACATACAGCGAAGACAACTCAGAAATTGTTTGAAGATATAAGAATTCATGTTTTGCAATGGCCGAGTCAATCACCAGACTTGAATCCCATTGAAAATTTGTGGCTACTTTTGAAGAGACAGATTAGAAAAAGACGCCTCTCAAACATTCGGGTCCTGGATATGACCTTAAACTATATCCGATGGTGAGATCTCAGCTTGCAGGTGAAAATACAAAGGCCACTGATGAAGAGTAACTTAAGCTTCTTGTTTTCGGAAGACATTAAAAATTGGAAATCTCAAGCATATTTAACCCCCCCCCCCACTTTCTCCTAATATGTTGCGGATGTTCTTGCTTTTGGTGAACTTCCGTTTTTTTTTCTTTCTGCTTTTGTTTATTTACGTGTTTTTATACATAAATCTTTGTTTTTTTCTTTTTTTTTTATCTATTTCTTTACCCCTTTACCTTTCTCTTCCAACCCGTTCTGGTTCTGGATATGACCTTAAACTATATCCAGTGGTGAGGCCCCAGTGTGCAGGGTTTGGGGAGTGTGGAGCATGTAACACACACACACACACACACACACACACACACAAAAGCATATGAACAATTAGATATGAACACACACAACTGCATATGAAACTAGACGATCATACGCACACGGAATTCTTTTATGACACGCATAATCTCCTTTCATTCTAATAATAATCATTCCATGACAACAAATACAATTATGGTCCTCCCCTTTTATGTTATACACCAAACGTCAATTTGGTGCCCCTCTATGAGAACCCTAGTGATAACTTCAATGATAACACTGTAACAATTCCCGTTTCACAGCTACCTTTAATACAATACGTCGTCTTACTTCTTTCGTGGTCCTGGATATGACCTTAAACTATATCTGATGGTGAGGCCCCAGCTTGTGGGCTTTAAGGAGTGTGGAGCCACTCTTTAATTGCCATTGCTCCCAGGTCCACTCTGACCCGGAGTGGTAGTACCTGTTAGGGTTCCAACAATGGGTTAAATAGAAACGGACGTGAAAACAACAAATATATTCTATTAAAAAAATTTTTCTTCAAAATAACTGGATTCGGCATTACATAACCTGAAAAGGGTTGATATGCCGTAAAAACAAACAACTACCCTAACCTGCTTCTTTGGTGGCAGCTACTTTGTTTGTGAAAACTGCACCCAGGTAGTTGAAATCTTCTACATTTCCAACATTTTGATTTTGATTCGTGGCTGGCAGTCAGTTATTAATGTCTATAGAAATGATACAAAATATATTGGGGAGTGTGGAGCCACCCTTTAATTGCCATTGCTCCCAGGTCCACTCTGACCCGGAGTGGTAGTACCTGTTAGGGTTCCAACTATGGATTAAATAGAAACCGACTTGAAAATAAATATATTCTATTAAAAAATTATTCTTCTAAATCTTTAGATTCGGCATTAAATAACCTGAAAAGGGTTGATATGCCATAAAACAAAAACAATTAACCAATCAGTACAAACCTTTCTACCTGAGTATGCACACATGTCCATACCCACATTTAGGTAGAACTCGTACATTGATAATACCGAAAAGTTACCCCCCCCCCCCAAATGCAGAACCTTACTCGGTTGACCCTCAGTTCAGAAAATGAATTTTTTTGTAACCACCAAATTTAAAACACAGATGCTCAGAACATCAGGAAGATTCATGCAGAGAGTTTTTTTTTTTAGATAAAGAAGTCTGGTTTTTCAAGGAAAGATTTTTGAAGGAGTGCTTATGCGTAGAGATCCTGTGTTTAATAAGTCCAGATGAGTAAATTGCATTTTGTTTAATATATCTGTTGTCAGCTAGATTAAGAGTGGTATTGGTGTGTAATAGGTTTGGTTGTATTTGATTGGTAGATTGGTTAATGGGGTGCTGTCATTGATTAACTGTGTGGTGGAGTTAGTCTGTGAGAAGGGAGTTATATGGTTGCTATTAACATAATTTATATTTTGGGTTTGTGAGACTGTGCAGCTATAAATCACATTTTTTACTTTGCAGGTACCTTGTAAAGGACATTTATTTTTCTTCTCCAGTTACAGCCTGCTATAGTTTCCATATTTGCATTTTGTATCTTACTAATTTTTTTATTGTTGGAACAAAAGAGAGTAGCCAATCTGATAGGTCCTGAACTGTCATCTAAACTTCAGCCCCTGTCCCATGTTGCATCCCTCTGCCTTTTCTACAAGTACTTTAATGGTGAATGCTCTGACAAACTGCAAGCACTGGTGCCCCCTCGACATAAATAACCCCAACAAACTCGACAAGCAGCTAAATCCCACCCCCTCACAGTAAAGATCCCTAGATGTAAGAGAGCCTTCTACTCCAGTAGTTTCTTCCCCAGGACCGCTAGACTTTGGAATTCCATGCCGGGTTCCTGCTTCCCCAATTGTACTGACATGCAGAAGAACAGTCCATAAAGGACAGTATTATTTCAGCAGATAAAGATAATAAAAGCTACCGATTTATAGCACAAACTTTGAATATTCCTGTTGGTACTGTAGGGTACATTGTAAAGAAATGGGAAGAGTCAGGTACTACAACAAATATGGCAAGGTCGGGAGCTCCTCGGATAATTTCAGAAAGGTGCCGGCGAAAAATCTTGCAACCCATTCAAAATGATCCTTTTGTGGCCGATGAAAAGCTACAAAAAAAAAATAAATAAAATGAAAAACCCTCAGCAATAAGAGCATCAGTAACGAACCGCACAGAGAAAGTTTCAAGACTCGCAGATCTTGCAAGACTCGTTTACTGAAGGAAGTTCACCTTAAATCAAGACTAGAGTATGCCAAAAAGTATATCAATGAGGATATCGCATTTTTTGATAATGTGATATGATCAGATGAGACTAAAACTGAACTATTCGGCAATAATGATGCGTACGATATGAAGAACATTTCCTACGTGAAGCATGAGTGAGGAAATATTATTATTTGGGGCTTTTCTTCACGTGAGATTGGAACATAAAAATAATCGAAGGAAGAATGAATGGAGCCAAATACAGGGATATTTTGGAGAATAACTTGCAAATGTCTGCAGAGAAAATAGAATTATCTGGTGATTGGCGATTCCAACGAAACAATGATCTGAAACATAGGCAACTCAGAAATGGTTTCAAGATATAAGAATTCATGTTTTGCAATGGCTGAGCCAATCACCAGACTTAAATCCCATTGAAAATTTGTGGCTACTTTTGAAGAGACAGATTAGAAAAGACGCCTCTCAAACATTCGGGTCCTGGATATGACCTTAAACTATATCCGATGGTAAGACCTCAGCTTACGGGCTTTGGGGAGTGTGGAGCCACCCTTTAATTGCCATTGCTCTCAGGTCCACTCTGACCCAGAGTGGTAGTATCTGTTAGGGTCCCAACTATGGGTTAAATAGAAAATGGCTTGGGAAAAAAAAATATTCTATTAAAATAATTTTCTTCAAAATCACTGGATTTGACATTAAATAACCTGAAAAGGGTTGATATGTCATAAAACAAAAACAACCAACCTCAAACATTCACCAATTAAAGTCTACAGCCAAAAAAGAATGGGAAAAAATCCATTAGGCATTTGCAAGGACCTTGTGAAAAACTACGGCAATCGTTTGACAGCAGTAGTTAGTGCTAAAAGAGGCTCAATTACATATTTAACATTCTTTTGGCATCCGTCCAAATACTTGTTTCACTATCTATTTTAGGAAAATGTTTAATAACTGTTTATTTTCTTTAAAAAATTTTAGTTTCTCTCATGTATTTTAGTTTTGTGACAGTTTTATTTTATTATTTTATAATTTTATTATTTATGTTATCATTTATTTTATTATTTTGTTTGATATCGTTTCTACCAAATTGTTGAAAAATAAACATTTTTGTTTGGTCTACTGTATATATATATTAGATTTTCGCAAAAATACAAATAATAATAATGGCAAGCAATCTACAAAAGATTAATGCAAGCAACAGTAAACGTAGTCACTAGTTTTGTCTTCTCTGCGCCAGCCTCTTGCAGAGGAGGTCGTACAAATGCGGAAGCAGGAACTTATCGCACTTGAGCAGATCTGCTGCAATCTCGTTGGTATCTGGGGCTTTCCCTACATTCATGTGTTGAAGAGCTACTTCGAGTTCTGACATAGTTGGAATGTTGTCCAGTTCGACTAGGGTGTCGAAGTTCGGAGTGGAATTTAAAGCTGTGACTGTGATGTTGCGCGATTCGCCAGATAGTACAGCCCAGCATTCAAACTGCTTCATAAGATCAGTGATGAGCTCCCCTGTAGTAGATTTTAAAGGGCAAACTTTCTTTGTGCTCGGTCCAGTTGCCTTGCAGAGTCCACGGTACATCACATGTAGTATACGTCAGTCAGCAGCAGTCTGGATTTCGTCACACAGCCAATTAGTTATTTGCACAGTGCCGAGCAGCTTTCTGGAATTGACTGCGAGCCTCTTTCAGCTTGGACAGGGTGCTGCATGTCAGCCGCTCACATAGTTCTTGTGAGCATCGTTTTTGGACAGTAGTAGAGGTTCTAAGATTTCTGCATTCTCAGCCATCCAGTCTTCGCAAGGCGGCCGCTTGGTTCCAAAGGATGTGACTGCAGCGTCATGCATCGCAGTTTGCAGGATTTATCCAGGTTCAATGCTTCCGCTGGTGCAGAATCTCTCAGCTTATTTTCAAGTGCAGTGCGAAACGCACTGATGCTGTTGTTGTTCTTCATTGCAGCCGTGTTGAGGCTACAACGTGGTCTTGGCTTACATGGTGCAGGTTTCTTGTTCGGGAGATCGAGTTGTGTCAGCACGAGTGAGTGGTCGGTATCACCATCGGTGGAGTGGTAGGTTCTTGATCATTTGACAGAACCGATGTCTCTTTTTCTACACAATGCAAGATCCAATTGGTGCCAATGTTTGGAACGAAGGGGTCTTCAAGAGACACGATGACACTTTTTCTGTTTGAACTAGGTGTTTGCAATACAGAGTCCCTGTTGACTACAGAACTCCAGAATTCTTTGACCATTTTCATTTATTTTACCAGTACCGAAGTGACCAATGATGTCAGGCCAGGTAGTATGGTTTGCACCGACTCTGGTGTTGAAGTCTCTGAGTACTAGGAGGTGATCACTAGCTGGGATCCTGCTCAGTATTTTGTTGAGAAAGTCGTAGAATTCATCCTTCACATGATCTTCGCTAGGCAGTGTTGGCGCATAGACGCTGATGATGTGTACTGGTGTATCGGCGCAGTTGATCTTCAGTGTCATAATTCTCTCTGAAATGCTGATCGCAGTGTCGACTACGTGTTCTCTGAGTAATTTGTTTGTCACAGCAAAACCTACTCCATGGATGCGATGTTCCTCTTCTGCTTTGCCAGTCCAGAAGAAAGTGTAGTTTTGTTTCGAGATGGAGCCAGTTCCAACCAATCTGGTCTCCTGTAGAGTGACAATGTCAATAGACAGCTTGGCAAGTTCACAGTCAAGTAATGCGATCTTATGCGAAATTTGACCACATCCTGTCTGCTCATCCTTCGGCTAACATTCACATTTGCGGTGACTTCAATGTCCATAATGTGGAATGGCTGACCCACTCAAATAAGACCGATGACGAGGGGAGGTTCTGTTATGATTTTGCCACTGCTTATGACCTCACTCAGATTGTTCACGAACCCACCCGTGTGCCCGATACTACCGGTCAATATGCAAGCCTTCTAGACCTTTTCCTCACAACGTCCCCTGAGCTATGTTCATGTTTCGTTCTATCTCCTCTGGGATCCTCTGACCACTCCGTTGTATCAGTTAAGATAAAAATGAAATATAATAAGTCTTCAGACGTACCTCTCCACTATACTGTAAATCGATACTCTATGGCTGACTGGGATAGCTTCCGTACATTCATATCCGATCTACCTCTGCATTCCATGTTTAAAAAGGATGTGTCCTCTATAGTATCAGACCTGACCGAATGGTTAATTGTAGGCATAGACCGATTCATACCATCCAAAAAATTCCAACAAAAACCTAACAGCCAGCCATGGTTCTCCCCAGAATGTGCTGCTGTCATCGCGCACAGAAATCACTTTTTCCATAGCTACCAACGTAATAGATGCACTGAGATAAAGCTGCTTTCAGGACTGCCAGCAACCACTGTAAAAGAGTAATAAAAAATGCAAGAGAGCTATATGCTCAGTCCGTTAAATCCAAAGTAGCTGATCAGCGGCTTGGTTCCCACCAGTTTTGGCAAATAGCAAACAGGATCCTGAACAGAAGCGTGCATTCTATCTGAACCATTATCAATGGACCTGAGGTCATCTCATCAGCATCAGACAAGGCCAAACTATTTGCCAAGAACTTTGCAGCTAATTCTACCCTATGCGACGAAGGCCATCAACTCCCTGTATTTCCTCCTATAACAGACAACACACTATGCAACATACAAATATCTGTGCGTGAGGTCGCCAAACTAATCAAGAATCTTGATTCCAGTAAAGCAACTGGCCCTGACGGCATTTCAGTTATAGTTCTGAAAAAGCTCCAACCAGAACTTGCCCCCATACTTACAAAACTGTTTAAACGTTGCCTTAAGAAGTGCTTTCCAACACCCTGGAAAACCTCATCAGTATGCCCTGTATTTAAGAATTCAGGTGAAAAGTCATCTCCCCTCTCAGTACAGACCAATAAGTCTCCTGTGTGTCATGAGTAAGTTGTTGGAATCCATATTAAATAAAGAAGTAGTCAACCACCTCAAAAGAAACAGCCTTCATAGTGACATGCAATATGGTTTCCGCTCTGCAAGATCTACAGCAGATGTGCTAACGGTTATATCTTATAGAATTAGTGAATCTCTTGACAAAGGCTTCCTTTCCAGGGCAATTGCTCTTGACATATCCAAGGCCTTCGATAAGGTATGACATAAGGGCCTACTTCACAAGATTTCCAGCTACGGTATCACTGGTAATGTTTTCACAATCATTAATTCATTTCTCTCCGACAGGCTCATAAGAGTAGTGGTTGATGGGCAGAAATCAGAGGCCTACAGTATTAATGCTGGAGTCCCTCAGGGGTCCATCCTGGGCCCAACTCTCTTCCTGATCTACATCAATGATCTCCCAAAACACATACTTAAATCATTCGTTGACATCTATGCTGATGATACGATCATCTATGGCAACACATCAAAGGCCGTAAATGACAAGGTTCTTTCTAATTCTCTTACTTCTGATCTTGAGCGCGTAGTACAGTGGGGGAAGAGGTGGCTGGTTACTTTTAATGCATCCAAAACCAAGCTTCTATCTTTACATCATCAATGCTCTGATCCCCATCTGGCATCAATCGAAATGGATGGCTCTCGTCTTGGGGAGGCTCCATATTTTGACAAGCTTCTGGGTTTGACCTTCACTCCTGATCTAAAATGGAACACGTACATCAAGTCTGTTGCCAAGGACGCGGGGAAAATGGTGGGATCCTTCTACCGCTCCAGAAGATATCTCACTACTGATGCAATTCTTTATCTGTATAAAAGCCAAGTACGTCCAAGGATGGAGTACTGCTGCCACATCTGGGAAGGAGCTGCTAAAACAGCCTACCCTGCCTTGACAGAGTGCAAAATAGACTTTGTAGCTTAGTGGGCGATGCCCTTTTCTCTTCTCTGCAGCCTCTCTCCCACAGAAGAGATGTTGCGAGCATGTCTTTGTTTTATCGTTATTTCCATGGCAAGTGCTCGTCTGAGCTCCAATCTCTTGTCCCCCCTCGCCAATCTTTCATGAGAAGCACCCGTCTGGCTGAAACTATTGTCAATAATTTTCCCCACTCTTTATCTGTGCCTAAATCTAAACTTAGATTCCATGAGCAGAGCTTCTTTCTCAGAAGTGCACGACTGTGGAACTCTCTTCCGTTTGCCTGTTTCCCACCTGACTACAACTTGGACGTCTTCAAGTCCAACATAAACAAATTCCTGAAAAACCGCCCTCTTAAGTAAGACACTATCAAATCTCCAATACTAATGATTACTATAATACTATCTCATTGATTACTGTACACGCAATAACCCTTATCCCTGAGTGGCCTCCGAGCCTTGATAAGTGGTGACCTCCATGTAAAAAAAAGAAAGAAAAGTAATGCGGTCTTACGAGGCAGACCTTGTGCACGAAGGTTGAGATCCGAGTCATGAGTGAAACCCGGACACAGTGTACGAATGTTCCAACTTCCGAGTCGGAGAGTAGTCTTTGAATTGTGATTTGTAACAGGTGAATGACTTACGTCCGTGACTGCTTGACCACCTCATCGAAGCGGCGGACATGATGGGATAGCACCTTACTGACATGGGGCTGCCTGGTTTGAGGCGGGCGGTAGCCACCCACTGGGGCTAAATAGCCCCTCCCACCGTTGCGGAGGATCCGAAGCGCCTGGTCGTGATGTCAATTTGATCAGACTTAACTCGTAACTATCTTCCACCGTTGCGAGAGCCTGAGCGAAGAAACTCGTGCATTGCCCAAGCGGCACGAGTGGAACTTGACCAGAGCCGGTAGAACTTAAGGAAAGACAAGATCGATACGTTGGTACCGACTCTGGCTGTAGGAGATGGCCGTTGGCTCATAAGAAGCTCATCCGACCTTTGATAGGTCTTGTTTTTGATCCTGCTGGGTGTCCCCACACCCTCCTCACCCAGGTTACCCCGGGCGTGGAAGCCGGTTTAGTCGCCGACGACCCGACTATGAGACAGTTAGCAAGACAACAAAAATATGGTAAAATTCACCTGTCATCTACCTTTGTTTACAAAGCCATTTGGCGGAAGTGACGTCCAACATATTTTTAGCTACGGATGACTCATACTGTATAGAATAAACCTTTTTTTTTTTCTTTTTTTTTTTTTTTAGAAGTTTTATTCAAACAGTCTTTATTTGAACTTAATGGACTGTTTTTTGGGGTTTTTTTTATGAACTGTTTTATTCTTTTTCTCAAACAAAAATAGAACTTTTATAATGAAATATATATTATGGACCGTTTTCCAAACATCGAAATTTTAAAATTAAAGTTAGTTTTATTTAAAAAAAAAAAATAAAACAAAAAAAAAAAGGTGTTTTTTTTTTCTTTTCGAGATATTTTTTTTTTTCCATTTTATTCAACAATAAAATGATAAACCCATTTACAATTAAAAAAATATAAAATTCGAAATGAGATTTTTGTAACAAGATTTTTTCTAACGTGACTTAAGTTTTCGAAATTGATGGCAGTCTCGAAAGTAAGCTCAACAACTCTAGAAGGGTCACCAGTATTTACACCGTCAAATCATGTGTTATTTCAAGAAAATTATCGTTTTATTATTGTTGAATAAAATTGTTGAATAAAATTTCAAAGTGATAAATGGAGAAATAAAGGGGAAAAAAAAACTCGAAAAGAAAAAACACCTCTGTTTTTTTGTTTTTGTTTTTTTAAATAAAACTAACTTTGATTTTAAAATTTCTATGTTTAGAAAACAGCCCATAATATATATTTCATTATAAAAGTTCTATTTTTGTTTGAGAAAAAGAATAAAACAGTTCAAAAATATTTAAAAAAAAACAAAAAAAAAACAGCCAAACTGTCCAAAAAACAGAATAAAACTTCTTAAAAAAAAAAGGTTCATTCTATACAGTAGGAGTCATCCACCGCTAAAAACATGTCGGACGTCACTTTCACCAAATGGCTTTGTAAACAAAGGAAGACGAAAAGTGAATTTTGCCCAAAATATAAAATGAGTACATCATCTGGTTATTTTCTTATACGTTAAAATTGTTTCATAACTATTTGGACAAATTTAAACATTATATTATTTCAAAATATTCCAAAAATAGCTACTCTTCAGACAGAAAATATACATTTGTTATATATATAATGAATATATTCATGATTCCTATTTCAAGGGATCAAGTCGTTGGAGTCATCTCCTTACCATTCTTTGATTTTATTTTAGCAAAGAGGAAGAGAAAATTGTTAACCAAGCTAGTCAGTTCTTTCTTCCAGAATTTTGTATACTGGTACCACAAATTTTCCAGCTACTAGGGAAGCTCTTATACAGGTAGAGGATTGCGTTGGGAAAAAGTATCTTAAAAAAAAGAAACATATAAAAAGAAACTATGATAGTATTGTGATTTATAAATGATTTAATTCATCAGCCTAAAAACGGTTGGATTGAAACGGTTAACTCCAATATAAATCTATTTTTCTTTGTTGGCAATTGAGCTGAGGAGGATGTTAATCTATAATAGTGTCATATTTAATTATATTAATTAACAAATAATTAAATCAAACAAGGTTTATAAAATATGTTGCCATTCGGACTTAGGGTTAGTGGTAGGATTTAGGAAGGGTATGCTTTCGTTTGTAAGAAGCAAACGATAAGATCAGTGTTTATTTTAAAATGAAATTAAAATATATTGCACCTGAAACATCTAAATAATGGTGTAGTGCTGAAGAAATTGTCTCTTATATAAAATCCAAATTTACACTAATCTGGAAATACCAAATGTTTTTAAAAATACATAAAAAATATAACACGTTAATACGGTGGATTATTATCTCTGTCACGCTTTGCAAAATCAGACAAAACTAATCGATCAAATTTGTCAGTAATTTTGGGAGCAAATCACTCCAACATAACAAAAAAGAATCATTTTCTAAAAAAAAAAAAAACTTTTTAGTGTCCCATACCCCATACGCCTGCATTTCTTATTCTTCGTTATATGCCTTCTATTTTATTGTGATTTTTATATTTGGGAACATCGCATTTTAGGTTAAAACATTATTATGTTATTTTCACATGTCATGTTGAAATTAATATGAATTAAAAAAAAAAATCAAAATACGAAAAATGATCCAGTAGAAGACGTGCAAAAAATAATCCACAAATACATTCTGAAATTTTGTGCTTTAAAATGGGGGACCCTTATTTAAATTAAGGGAGATAATTCAGTTTTTCATACAGAATTGACCCCACAGCTATTCCACATTAAAACACGCAATAAAACTCTATAATTCGATAAATTATAAAGAAAAGCTTGTCAGGTTTAGCGTCAAACTGGGAAAATCTTTATTTCTACTTTTTTTTTTTTTTTACATAGGCATCACCACATTATCAAGGCCAAGAGGCCACTCAAGGATAAGGGTTAAAGAGTGTACAGTAGAAATTGGACAATATAGTAATCATTAGTAATGAAAATTTGGTAAATTTGATAACTTATATGGAACAGCTCATCAAGAACTTATTTACGTTAGACTTGAAGACAACCATATTGTAGTCAGCCGGAAAGCAGGAAAACGGAAGACAATTCCACAGGCGTGCAGTTCTAAGAAAGAAGCTTTGTTCATGGAATCTACGTTTAGGTTTAGGCACAGATAAAGAGTGGGGGGAATTATTGATAGTGTTTACAGCTAGACGAGTGTTTCTTGTGAAAGTTTGGCGAGGGGGGACCATAGATTGAAGCTCAGTCGAACACTTTCCATGAAAATAACGATACATCAGAGACAAACTCGCAACATCTCTTCTGTGAGATAGAGGTTGCAAGGAAGAGAAAAGGACATCTCCTACGAGGCTACGAAGTCTATTTTGAACTCTATCAAGGCAAGACAAGCCCTTTCTAGCAGCTCCTGCCCAGATGTGGCAACAGTATTCCATCCTTGGACGTACCTGGCTCTTATATAGATAGAGAATAGCATCAGCAGTGAGATATCTACCGGATCGATAGAAAGATCTACTATTATATAAAAAGAACTTTGTCTATGTGTCTGCGTATCTGTGTGTCTACGACTTTGTTCCTTAAAGACTCGGAAATGACTGGATCGATTTTATGAAATTTCACACAAAGATACTTTATTTACCTGGCAGTGTTCTTAGACAGGTCTTGCATCGGAATGTCTTCAATAAGTATCGATAATCAAAATAATCCGATGAAAGAAGTGTAACGACCTCAGAAATAAAACAATTTATTTTATCGCACAAAAATACGAAAAGATATTTTCGTATCCAAAAATAAAAAACTGCTAGCTCTACTTCTTTCTTACTCTCTCTCTCTCACACAAGAAAATGTGAAAGACACATGTGATTTTGCTCTGTAGAGAAGTTGGCAATAAATAATAAAATTAAATGCTAATATTTGTTACGGTAATTCTTCACGCTTCTTTGGAATAATATTCCATAAATGTAACAGAAGGAACAGGCGATTTTGACCAAAGTCAACACCTTATACAGCCTAACATCACAAGTACATATGAGAAGTTTTATTACCACACAAGCCGAAAGGCCCAGCATATAAAATCAACAGTAGGTTCTTTGATATGGCAGGAGCATGTTCGAAATGAATGTTTCTGCTTAAAGCACAATTTCACAATGATACTTCAATTTTTCATTTTGAACTTAAATTCAAGCGATTATTACTACACAAGTAATGCCAGGCATATAAAATTAATATTGACGGGTAGAGCACTTAAACTCTGTATTGAACAGGTCTTCTTCAGTCAGTGATGAGGCAATCGCAGAACTTCCACAAATCGAAACAAATCAAACCCTTGACAAGTTGCCCACCATTCAGAAAGTTGAGAAAGCTGTAAAATGGCTTTCTTGTGGCAAAGCTCCAGGCTCAGATGGGATACTCTCAGATATATATATAAGACGAATGTTTCCACATTGACAAAAAGTTACATTCTTTCATTCCGAGTGAAGGATGTGCTTCCAAGGGAATTCAAAGATGCATCCAGAGTGCATATCTACAAGAAGAAAAGAAAATAGAGCTGTGACAACCACTGAGGAATATCTCTTCTCAGCAAAAACATGGTAAAAATCTTGCACGGCTGCTACTCAGTCAGTTAAACAAACACCTGGAAGATGAATTCCTCCCAGTAAGTTAATGTGGTTTTTGTATAGCGCGTGATACACTTGATATATTTGCTGCTCATCAACTTCAGGAAAAAATGTCAGGAACAATACTAAGGCCGCTACACAACATTTGTTGATCTGACAAAAGCCTTTGACACTGTAAGCCGGGCAGGTCTATGGAAGATCGTGGCAAAATTTGGATGTCCTGACAAATTCATCTTAATCATCAGACAATTTCATAATGGGATGGTGACTCGTGTCATAGATGATGGAGAGAATTCTGATGACTTTCCAGTCGAGACAGTGGTGCCAAACAGGGCTGCGTACTTGCACCAACATTTTTCAGCGTGATGTTCTCAGCAGTGTTAATTGACGCATTCAACAAAAAAGATCCCGGAGAACTGCACACCCGTGGAACTCTGTTCGATCTGCCTGCTTCCCTCCGGACTACAACTTGGATGTCTTCAAGTCCAATGTTAACAAATTCCTAATGAACCGCCCCCTTAATTAAACATACATACATTCAACAAAAAAGATCCCGGAGAACTGCACACCCGTGGAACTCTGTTCGATCTGCCTGCTTCCCTCCGGACTACAACTTGGATGTCTTCAAGTCCAATGTTAACAAATTCCTAATGAACCGCCCCCTTAATTAAACACTTCATCAAATCTCCACACTAACGTAATGTGCTTGCAATAACCCTTATCCCTGAGTGGCTTCCGGGCCTTGATAAGTGGTGATCACTGTGTAAAAAAAAAAAAAAAAAAAAAAAAAAAAGTAAGCATCAGCTGCCAGACAAATGGCAAATTGTTCAACTTAAAATGACTTAGTGCTGTCACCAGGATTAAGACCACCATCATCTTTTGTTTGTTGATGACCCTGCCCTCAATACCAACACAGCCAAAGATGCAATATATTGTTAATCCTTTTTCTAAATCCTGTGACAATTTCAGCCCGACAATAAACATAAAGAAGACTGAGGTAATGTATCAGCCTGCTTTGGGAAAAGGATATGTCGAGCCCCAGATCTCAATTCATGGAACCAACCCTCAATAACTCTTCTCTACCACCAATAGCAATGGCCAAGAACACATTGCTTGAAAGTACTTCCTTTAAGCTCCTCGGCCTAACATTTACAGAGAACATGAACTGGAATAGATACATTGAGAGCATTGCCAAGGCTGCTGCAAAGAAGGTGGGCTCTCTTTACCGTGCTAGAAAATTACTTACGCCTGAAAGTATCCTGTATCTCTATAAGGTCACCATTCGCCCATGTATGGAGTACTGTTCTCACATTTTGGCTGGTGCATCTGCTGCTTGTCTCTCACTCCTGGACAGGGTTCAAAAGAGAGTCGCCAACCTGATAGGTCCTGAACTGTCATCTAGGCTTCAGCCTCTGTCCCATCGACGAGATGTTGCATCCCTCTGCCTGTTCTACAAATACTTTAATCGTGAATGCTCTGACGAACTGCAAGCACTTGTACCACATCGACGTTATTACCCCCGACAAACCCGACAAGCAACTAAGTCCCACCCGTTTACAGTAGAGATTCCTAGGTGTAAGAAAACCTTTTACTCCAATAGTTTCTTCCCCAGAACTGCTAGACTTTGGAACTCCCTTTCAGGATTCTGCTTTCTCAACTGTACTGATATGCAGAAGTTCAAGTGTAATGTGAACAAACGTCTTGCTACTCATTTCTCTTCATAATACCCCCCCCCCCTGCAAATTATGTCCCCGATAGTAGCCCCCTACTTCAAAGTGGCATTGTGCCCTGTTTGGGGTGAAAATTGAATATAAAAAAATAAATAAAAAATAAAAATTGTGGAAAAGTTCACTTACTTGGGTAGTACATTGTCAAGAACAGTACACAAAGACTACGAAGTCGACGACAGGATAGCCAAGGCGAGCGCTACCTTTGGATATCTCTGCAGACCAAACTTCAAGTATACCGAGCCGTGATTTTTACCATCCTAATGAATGCCTGTGAAACTTGGATCATATATGCCAGAAATGCCAAGAAACCCATTTCCATATAACCTGCCTCCGTAGATTGTTAAAAATCAAGTGGCAAGACAAGATACCAGACACAGAGGTTTTAGTCCGATCAAACCTTCCTTAGACAAAGTCAAAAAAAAAGAGTTGTCAATATAATCGGTCCCACTTTATCAACTAAGCTCCAGCCCGTGTCTCATCATCGCCGCAATGTTGCATCACTGTGCCAGTTTTACAAATATTTTAATGGAATGTGTTCTGATGAACTCGTTTCACTTGTATCCCCTCAACGTACATATCCCCAACAAACCCGCTTAGCAATAAGATCTCACCCCTTCACTGTTGTTGTCCCTAAATGCCAGAAAGCTTTCTATTCTAATAGTTTCTTCCCTCGAACAGCTAGACTTTGGAATTCCCTTCCTGCTGCCTGCTTCCCTGGCTGTACTGATATGCAGAAGTTTAAATGTAACATAAACAAATATCTTGTTAATCTTTCCTAGACATGGCTCCAAATAGTAGCCCCTTACGTCCAAGTGGCGATTTGCTTTGTAAGGGGGGAACAGGAGTAAATGAGTAAAAAAAAAAAAAAAATCGGTACACACCATGCAACAGCCGCGTGCCTGATTCAAGGTTCCCAAAACAGCTCCTTTACGATGAACTGTCCAAAGGAAAAGATCTATAGGAGGACAGCAGAAACGGTTCAAGGACAATCTGAAGGTCTCCCTCAAACAGTTCGGTTTGTATTCTAACTCAATGGGAAAAACTAACCCAAGACAGATGTTCCTGGCATAACGCAGACCACGAAGAGGCTACGATTGCTGAATCTACACGTGAGAGGAAATGTATCATTAGAAAAGACAGAGCAGTCATCACCTCTGCTACAAAATTATCCCACACGTGCCCCACAGGCGGGAGATACTTCAAAGCTAGAATTAGACTGACAGGCCATCTACAGATCCGCAGAACAATAAGATCATGTTTGCAACCGAATCAGGCTCAACGTTGCTTAACTACAGTGATCTAACGAGAATTGGTGTGTCAACGTGATTATGTTGTACTTGTATCGAAGAGTACATTATTTTTTTTTTTTTAATTTTTTAATTCTTTTTTGATGTTGTTATGACATTCCATTTTCCTCATAAAAATGAATGGAATATTAAAATATGCTATTTTATTTAAACGTTTTCAGAACAATTTGGAATAATCAAGAAAATTCTGTGTTACAGCATTCTCTCTTTTTTTCTTTTTTTTTTTTTTTTTTACAAAGTAGCCACCACTTATCAAGGCCCGGAGGCAACTTAAGGATAAGGGTTAATGAACATACAACAGTCAATGGGACAATATTATAGTAATCGTTAGTAGTGAAAAATTTGGTAAATTGGATTACTGTAAGAAGACGGCTAATCAAGAACTTGTTTACATTGGACTTGAAGACGGTCATATTGTAGTTAGCTGAATAGCAGGGAAACGGAAGAGAGTTCCACAGGTATGCAGTTCTAAGAAATTGAAATATTCTATTTGTAACGTTTTCAGAATAAATCCAGAAAATTCCCTACAGAAACCTATATAAGAACACTGCACTTTTTCAGGTGTATAAATCTCCATATTTGATTCTAGGAAGACGTTAACGTTATACTTCTAGCGTTTAGGTTCTAGTTCAAAGTAAAATTTAAAAAATAATAAAATCTAGTGGGACCTGTGGAAATTCCACAGGGGACTCATTCATATGTAATATATTAATGTTGGCATTCGGTAGATGTTCAACCTAAATGAAAACATTCTAATATTATATATATTGGGGGGGGGGAGGATTCCATTAACAGGTGCTTCTGCAGTTTAATAAACTGTTTTTCCGTAAGTAACACGCCGACATTAACCATTTCACAAAAATTCTGTTAAAACTGCCAAAGTATTTATCTAAGCTAGCAGGGACGCCCGGCATAGCCTGGTTGTAAAGTACGCTTAAATGATATTTTAATTCTTGCAGATTTCGTATATATTATTATAGAATTAATGTTCTATCGATTTTTATATATTATAAAATTACGATTTCAAAAATACAAAAAATATATCCGTATGACTTGCCAAGTCATACGGATATATTTTTTGTATTTTTGGAATTGACATGGGTGCATTAGCTTGAATTGAAACTGAAACCAAAACTTATGAAAAAAAATATAACTTGAGTTCCTTCAGCTATAATTGAAATCAAAACTGAAACGAAAACTTATGAAGAATTATTGGTAAAATTATTTATTACAAGAAATGGAAGTCCATATCAATTAAATAAGTCACTCAGATGTAAGCATAACACAAAATAAATAACATACACGCTATTCTATTAATATATAAATTAAAAAAAAAAAAAAAAAAAAAAACATTAGAAGATATTTTTTAAATATTCAAAACTAAAAAGGGGGAGGAAGGCTAACGTTTAATTAGATTCATTAACCAATTTTAAATTCTTAAAAACAAAAAACAAAAAAAAAAAAAAATATTTACAAACATAAGAGATCACCGATAAGCCATAAATATTAAAACTTGGGTAAATGTGTAGTTTCGCAGCGTAAATTATTATTTGACAAACAAAAAATTATAAAAACTATTTATTTTTATATAAAACACATTATTAAACCCAAAAACTGAAATAAAACCAGAAAAAAAAAATTAATTTTAAATATTTTTTCATCATTTTTTAATAGACTAAATGTATAACATTCAAGGGCATTGTAAAGCTTTTAAAATTTGGCCTTTTTATGGGTTGACAGATTGGCCATTTTAAGGCCAAATTTAGCCATTTTAAGGCCAAATTTGGTCTTTTTTTTTTTTTTTTTTTTTTTTTTACGCTCTTTTATTACGAAATGGGACTTATACACCTGAAGAAGGTCGGAGATTATATCAACCGGAATGTTGTGCAAATAACACTCAGAATCAGAACAGAAATGATACAACTAAAAAATTGTTTTAAAATTTTCGTTGCTTTTAAATAAATGAAAATAAAAGGAACAATATTTAAAATTATAATTAATGTACACGAACAAAGAAAATTTTTTTTTTTTAAATGTAGGTGACCACTTATCAAGGCCCGGAAGCCACTCAGGGATAAAGGCTATTGCGTGTACAGTAATCAATAGGATAATGTCGTAGTAATCGTTAGTATTGGAGATTTGATAAAGTGTCTTACTTAAAGGGGCGATTCATCAGGAATTTGTTTATGTTGGACTTGAAGACACCCAAGTTGTAGTCAGGTGGGAAACAGGCAAGCGGCAGAGAGTTCCACAGGCGTGCAGTTCTAAGAAACTTTGAGAACATTTTGGATTGTGTAGGATTTAGCATCCGGAATTCACCCTTCAACTTGGTACCATTCTGCTAATAGAGCACCAGTTTTTGTTTTCTATTTTAAAATAAGATTTTGAAACTTAAAAAAAAATAAGGTAAATGTTACCTTACGCTACAACCGAACACGCTAATTTGTTATGTAGGGGTATTTGAGGTCGCTGACAACGAATCTGATAATCAAACCCGCCGCAAATTTACAGTCTGCATGGTATAAACCCCTAGACCTTGGGACTATTTTGTGCCATTTCACTGTCTTTGGTAGTGTTTTTCTTACATGATACGTTCGCGTGTGAACGGGTGTAGTGGGGTGTCTCGTGTAGGAATCTTCGTACATTTCAAATAAAAAAAAAAAGTGGTTCATTTTTTTTTTTTTTTCGTCTTATGTAGTTTTTAATGCTGTTTTAATTTATCAAAAAACAAAGTTTTCATGAGCGGTTTACAAAAACATTAACCACCAAACTCATTTTTATGTTTTTCGTTCTTTTTTTTTTGGGGGGGGGTGTATTCCATTAACAGGTGCTCCTGCAGTTTAATTAACTGTTTTTCCGTAAGTAACACGCCGACATTAACCATTTCACAAAAATTCTGTTTACGTTGGGGAGGGGGTAGTGGGGGGGTGCTGGGGCGCGTTATGGAAAAGCTGTTAATTAAACTGCAGAAGCACCTGTTAAACTACACAAGTCCTATAATTGAATACCCCCCCCCAAAAAAAAAAGAATGAAAAACATGAAAATATGTTTCGTGGTTATGTTTTTTGTAAACCGCTCGTGGAAGCTTTTTTAGATCAATTAAAAAGCATTAAAAACTATGTATCACAAAAAAAACAAAAAAAAAAAAAAAACTTTATTTGAAAGAATCCCGCACGCCAAGATTCCTACGCGATGTGATAAGACATTATATATATATATATATATATATATATATATATATATATATATATATAAGTAGATTTTTGGTACAGCAAAATGGAAGGAGAAATTTCAGAGGAAACATAATTTAAATTAAATATATATATATATATATATATATATATATATATATATATATATATATACTGTTATTTATATTAGTTTGAAGTTTACCATTGTGTATATCAGGTAAGCACTACATCCCTTTGTTTTCATTAATATATATATATATATATATATATATATATATATATATATATATAGATAATTTAAAGGAGATTAGAATAATAGTCTAAAGAGCTAAGTGTATTTTAATGTAATAGTGAAATTACTAGTTTAATTAAAATACAGGAAATGCTCGTTGTAATTTAGATATATAATAAGCTCGATAGTTAAATGTCCTAGAGCTAATTAAATATTAAGTAATGTGATTTATAATTTAAAAATTAAAAAAAAATTTTTTTAAATTTAAAAATCAAATTTTAATTAAATTAAAAATCAGTTTCATATGAAACTGATTTTTAATTTAATTAAAATTTGATTTTTAAATTTAAAAAATCTTTTTTAAATTTTTAAATTATAAATCACATTACTTTATATATATATATATATATATATATATATATATATATAAATACTGTTATTTATATTAGTTTGAAGTTTACCATTGTGTATATCAGGTAAGCACTACATCCCTTTGTTTTCATTAATATATATATATATATATATATATATATATATATATATTGGATTTTTAAATATATTGGGTGTTTAGATATGTATGGCTAGGTTTCCTTTCTCTTATCTATTTGCCTTTCTGGTACCTAAGGTACTTAAGCTTTCATGCATTTTTATTCTTCTAAAATTTATATGCTAGTTAACATGTCGCAGAATAGATCTTGTAATCTTGTTAAATATAGTAAGGTATATTAATTTTTTTTTTTTTTTTCATATATCAGTATAAACAGTAACCGTATCATTGTACATTTTCTTATTGGGGAAGTGGAGAGCCATGTATTTAACAGCTGTCCTGTTTTTAAATTTCCGAAACAGCTACATGGTAAACAGCTGAGGATCCCTGTTTTCTATTTAAAAAAAAATTCAGTTAAGGTTTTCTCTTTTCATCCTTATGTAGTTAAATTATCTTTTAGAATTGAAGACTTTTGAGAAATCGGCTTATGCAAGTGCCAAGTCTATTTAACAATTTTAGTTAAGACATTTTTTTTCACTCTCATCCTTATATAAATGAATTCTCTTTTGTAATTATAAACATTTTAGAAGTCGGATTATGTAAGTGCTAAGTCTGCAATAGGTTAAAGTTCGTTTCTTTTTTTGTTCTTTTTCCGTGAATTTAAACTGCATTCTTTATTTATATATATATATATATATATATATATATATTTTTATTCAAAGCTTCTTTAGACTATATATATATATATATATATATATATATATATATATGCAGTAATATCTTGCAGTGATGTGCAGACCGTTTCAATCATATTTGATTTCATCAGGCAAGAAAAATTAAAATACAAAAATTAAGAAGGTTCCAGACATTTTCAAAGTTCTTAGAACTTTAGCTTTGCTTCACGCCAGTCATGGCATTTTTTCTCTCTTCAAAATTTGAAAATGTCTGGAACCTTTTTAATTTTTGTATTTTAATTTTTCTTGTCTAATGAAATCAAATATCATTGAAACGGTCTGCACATCGTAACAAGATATGACTGTATTTACATAAAGAATAATAAAATATAATTTGCTCTTTTTGATTGAGCACTATCAACGATCCTTGTTGAAATTCAATTATTCTTAATTTTTGAATATTTTTCTACCTGGAATAAATACATGATGATTGCTACGTCTTGTCAGACGAGTGCCACTCCCTCAGACACTGAAAGTCCATGAGCCCGCAAATGACTTATTTAGTCCTGCTGGCGAATTCACACGTTCAAGCAGACATGACACTGAAGACGGTCATTGGTATACATACATATATATACATGCACGCATACATACATATATACACATACATATCACACACATATATACATACACAATACATAATACACATACATACACACGTGCAAACATGCACAAGACGGTCATTGGCATACATACATATAAATATATACACGCATACCTACATGTACACACATACATATCTATAAAACTATGCACATATATACCTACACAATGCATAATACACACACATACATATATACACACATATACACAGCCTTTGAGACTTTACATGATCGGTCGCCACAGTCGATTGAAAATTTCTTGGGGCGACTAAAAATCATAAATCACTCGCCTGCCAGTCGATAAAATTTCTTTAAATAAAGAAATGGGGAGGAGGGGGTGAAAACTTATTTATTTTACGATCCTCAAATATGCGGTGAATTAGAATGACCTATGTCTCATCATTTGTGAATTCTTTCATCTCTAGCTGTGAGACCGTTGGAATATCGTATTGAAAAAAAGAGTGGTCACGCTAAAGGTCAACAAGAGGTCAAATTTACACATTCGGCATGTAGTCAAAATGTCGCCTTCATTTAGCTCTCTGATTTTGAAATTCATTTAGAAAAAAAATTCTTCGACTACATACACTTCATGCTTACATAAGTAAAGACGAACATTTGAAAGAGGAAAAAAACGGATCGTTCCATCAAGCATCTGAAGAAATGATTCTTATTTCTATGAAACAATACTATGAATGATGCTATATAAAGAAACTGGTGTTGTATGTTAACGTTTTGTTGAATATTTACTGAAATGTTTGTAGTAATAAAATAGTTGATTTACAAGAGTTAAACAATTTCTTGAATTGTGGTAAAATTATTTACTATTATTGACTGAAACAAAGACAAAGTCAGATGAGTAAAAATATTTTGGGGCGAGTAAATTTTCCCCTCACACTCGACCGGCGGCCGAGTGATTTGTTTTTCAAATCTCAAAGGCTGCATATACACATACATACACATATGCACATATATATATATATATATATACATACACTTACCTACATATACATACATATATATGCATTCATACACACATACATGCACATATACATACATACACAAATACGCATAAATATATATATGCACATATACACATAAATATATATACGCACATATATACATATACATACACACATATATAAACATACATAAACATACATACACATATACATACATACACATATACATACATAGATACATATAATGATGGCGGATCAATTATTACATGCTTCCAGCATTTCAGGCCTACACGCGTCACAACTTTTTCATGGCCACAGGACTATCTTTTTATAGACAAATGCCTGAGGGAGTATCTATACAAAGATGATGTCATAGAGTTTTAGCTTTGTACGACAGCTAAATCTCTCTCTCGGTTCAAAATGTTGATATCCAGCAACAAGCAAGAACAAGATAGCCAGCAACAAGTCAAACTGCAGACCAGCTTAATGCGGGTACTGGTCTCCCACTTTATGGTATTTTAAATCAGAGAGTTGCGTCTCCTAGAGGGGTTGCCTTCACCACGGCTTACGGGAGCCCTCTCCACCCCACATACACATGGAAATAAACACATGCATACATACAGAGTACGCCAACATACATATGCATGTGCACACACATGCAATCATAGAGGCACACATATATGCATATACATACATACACATACATATACATGTAAAATACACATGAAGGAACATTCAAAAAGTCATAAATACTCAATGATCAGGACGATGATGATGGTGATGGGTACGATTAAATGAGTTTGACATGAAAAAAAAATACGAACAATTTGTAGAAGAGACAGTCACTCGTTGAAATGCTTGTGAAACTTTACAAATGAATAGACGCCGCAATTTGACGAAAATAAAATCCAAACGATCAGCGATGAAAGCGGTTGGACTGTTTTTGTCCTTTTTCTTTTTTTTTTTTTAAATAAAAAGTTTGTTTGAGACTCACACTTCTGCGGTAGATAATGATGATTTTGATGTTGACAAATTCACTCATTAGTTTACAAATAAATCAACGTACGAATCAAACGAAAACAACAATCCAACTGACATGTATTAAAGATGCTTGGATTTTTTTTTTTTTTAAATAAAAAGTTTGTTTGAGACTCACACTTCTGCGGTAGATAATGATTTTGATGTTGAGAAATTCACTCATTATTTTACAAATAAATCAACGTACGAATCAAACGAAAACAAAAATCCAACTGATATGTATTAAAGACGCTTGGATTTTTTTTTTTTTTAAATAAAAAGTTTGTTTGAGACACACTTCTGCGGTAGATAATGATGGTGAATAAATATATACATACATACACGTGAATGGGATTCACTCCTAAACTACTGGAACGATAATTATGAAATGAGTATTCTAATCAACACGGTGAGTAATGCGAGCACATTATTACATTTCTGAATTTTTTTTTAGATGAGGATTAGTTATTCGTATCATTGGGATTCTTCGGATTACTGTTCTCATCTTGAGTGTCTTTCACGTTTCAGTTGATGTAAGCTATGACCTTCCTCAGGTGTATCTTGTCAAACTTGGGAATATTCCTGTCAAATTCGAGAATGTGGACGGAATTTCAAATGGAACCCTTTGCAAGAACCCGTAGTGCAGTGGTTAGGGTACTAGGAAAAATCAAGTGTAAAAGTGCTATTCACCTGAAGGTCCAAGGTTCAATTCTCAGTGTTGGTGAACGAAGAAAACAACTGCAACTTACTTAGGACCTTGATCCAGTCATGGCTGCCGGATCAAAAGAATGCTATCCCCGTGCAGTAAATAAAGTGTTACGTCTGAAATTCTGTCCATATTCCTAAGTTTGACAGGATACACCCGAAGAAGGTCAGCGGTTACATCGACTGAAACGTTATGAAAATGACTTTCAAGGGGAGATAAGTAGTACAAAGAATATAAATATGAATAAGCACGTTGTTTTGTCAAACTTAAAATTAAGGGGTCGGCTCTATAAATTAGTCTCCCCCAAAAATACCCTCTAAAATAAGTGAGATAATTTAATAGAGAATTGGAATTATATTACGCTACAAAATTTTAATGGTGCACATATGAGCGTTAATATTAACGTGCAAGGTAAACTCCAATCCAAAGTGTTTGAACAACGAAGTCGTGAATGTTGCATATATGTGTGTGTGTGTGTGTGTGTGTGTGTATATATATATATATATTTATAAATAAAAAAAAATAGAAAATTTTTTTTTTTTTTTTTAGAATTTTTAACGATTTTTTTTTGTTCAAAATAAACTATAATTACGAACCTAACATGGACAAATTTTTTATTATATATATATATATATATATATAACGATTAGATCACTGTCTGACTGACGTAAATGAACATTTAAAATTAAAATGTTTAAATTCAATGTTATTTCACGCGATTAATAGTAGCCGAATTGATACGGTCTTCACTAATCGAGCCAGAGATGTCTCGTGTTGCGGGGTTCAAATCGTTCGACTGGTGTTAATCGTGTCACCCTGCACTGAAGATTCCTGAAAGGATGAAACACTAGTGTCTGTAGGTATTTAATTATTGTAGTAAAAAAAAATTATCTTTTATATATATATATATATATATATAATTATTTTAATTATTATAGTAAAAAAATAATTATATATATATATATATATATATATATATATACACACACACACACACATATCAAATATTAAATTGTTTTTAATGCCAATATGTAATTAAAGCAACATAAATAGTTTTTGGATGATTAAATCAATTTCAAACGCTATCGATAAATTTTTATCATTCATTTCTTTATTTTTTATTGTTTATGTTTTAATTCGTTTTCAAACAGGACATAAATGATGTGATATCAAAATTATAATTATTTAAGGTAATGTTTTAAGCTCTATTTATATATAAAAAAAAGTCAAAATACTCAAATGAGACGAATTCTGAAATGTATTTTGCGAAAAAATAAAATGTGATTGAACTAAATCTCTAATCTAAATCCTGAAAAGAAACGCCAAAAAAAAAAAAAAAAAAAAAAAAAAAAAAAAAAAATCTACTGCATCTGAAAATGTAAGTTTGAATTTGAGTGTAAATAAACTGAATAGAAAAATGAAAAATATTTTTCATTTACAAATTTTTTTTTTATCTTTTCGGATATTTTTCCAAAAGAAAAAAAAATATAATTGAATGTAAAAAAACAAACAAAAAACAAAACAAAAAGAAACTGGGTTGTTATTAGCTAATACACTTCCTAACTTCTGGCATAGTTGCTACCGGAAACGGTGACAAGGCAAATTAGTTCCTTCACTTTTATTGTTCTTCAGTATTTCTATTGTGAAGCGATTTATTGAAATAAAATATAAGAAAAGGACATTGTTAAAAAAAGTATACAATAAAAATTTAAAACATTATGCAGATAAAAATAACATAATTAGTCTTTATTTGCACTTTTAATAACAAAAGTTTTTATAATTTATTTGAAATTTTGTAAGAAATATGGTTACGAAATTATAAAAATAAGTTTTTTATTTGACGAAAATATAAAAATAAAATTATTGAAATCAAAATAAAATTTCGAATATCATAAAATAAAATTATCCAATACATAATATTCCCAAAATAGTTTTTAAAAGATTTTAAAAAGCGTTTTCAATAATTCTTAAAAAAATAAATAAATAAAAATAATTTTAATAATTCTTAAAAAAAAAGACGAAAAAACTTTTCAATAATTATTAAAAAATAAATAAATAAAAATAATTTTAATAATTCTTAAAAAAAGACCAAAAAACTTTTCAATAATTCTTGAAAAAGAAATAAAAATAATTTTAATAATTCTTAAAAAAAGACCAAAGAACTTTTCAATAATTATTAAAAAAGAAATAAAAATAATTTTAATAATTCTTAAAAAAAAGACCAAAAAACTTTTCAATAATTATTAAATAAAAAAAAAAATACTGGAAAAACATAAAAAAAAAAAAAAGGGTGCATAGGGTAGATAAAGGCATGAGAGAAAAAAACCCTGAAGGAACTGATTTGCCTTGTCATTGCTTCTGATAGCGCTACGCCGGAAGTTAGGAAGTACGTTAGCTGACTATAACCAAAACTGTTGCATTTGAAAATGAAATAAATAAAAAGTCCAACTTTGCAGAAAAAAAAACATTTATTTGTAAGCATAGAGCTGTAAATGCCAACCATCCAAGAGATTAACATGGACACATGTATTGCCTGTTGAAAAGGAAATAACATCTTTATCCATCTGTCTGCTCGACACATGGGTCGTTAACGAAGAGAGGCCCAAACGATACCATTCGGACCATTCTTAATACAAGCCAAATATCAGAGGCAATCAGTTTCACATAAATCACAAGTTTCTTTTTTTTTTTTTTTTTTTTTTTTTTAAATCCAGAAAAGTTTTTTTTTTTTAAAGTTCCTTTTTTGTTAACGACCTTTTTTTCACATTGTACATTTCTAGAGACAAAAAAAACCTTGCACTCCAAGGTGGTGCCTCGAATGAATATTTTTGGATATAAATGTTTGAGAAATTCAACTCGTAATATTTAATCAATATTTTGTTGTTGTGTAAGTACGTTTCTTCATGACATGTACGATAAATTATTTTTTGAAAGTTTTTCAAAAGGAAACAGTTGCTACACTTGATATTCAGAACAAAGTCAGGTTATGCGTATTATTTTGATTCTTCTGACGACCGTTATGGTCTTAAGCGTCATCTTCACGTTTCAGTCAATGTAACCTCTGACCTTATTCAGGTGTATCTTGTCAAATTAGGGAATTGCAAACCCATGGCCCAGTGGATAGAGTACTTAGTAAAATTCAGTTGTAAAAGTTTTGGAGATCGAAGGTTCAATCCTCAGTGCGGGCGACACCCAAGATACAATTGCTAATTACTTAGGATTTCTACCCAGTCATGGCTGACGGAACAAGAGCATGCTACCTCCATGAATTAAATAAAGGGTTCTATTCAAAATTCCATACAGATTTCCAAGATCGACAGGATGTACCTGAAGAAGGTCAAAGATCATATCAACCAAAACAGTGTGCAGATAAAACTCAAGATGAGAACAGTAGTCCAAAGAAATCCAAATGATACAAAAAATAAATCCTCATCTCAAAAATTCACAAACTGTAAATTCAGGTTAGTTCATATCTAAATGACAGCATTCTTGTTCGTGATAAAAAAAAAAAAAAATAGAGGGGCGGGGGGGGGCGGCAATTGAAGAAGCAACAGCGGCAGAAAGAGGATGTGTGTGTCAAGCAGTTGTAGGAATGGAATGGAACATCAAAAACTAAAAAATATATAATTCCAACAAAACATTCCAAATTGAATTTAAAGTATAACGGACACTGAAAGATGGCAGCAGAGGCAAGAGACTAACTGGACAACCAAACGGGTTTTCTCAATATTAAAACCTTTCTGGAAAATTTTCAGAAATTAAATCAGCAGGGGAAGAAATAATTACATGGACTAAACACTTTCACATTAAATATATCTAACATTTTTGTTGAACTTTTTTAAACTTAGACCTAAATAACATTGCATTAGGCATTCGGCCCCCAGAATTTTAAAAAAAAAAAAAAAATTTTTTTTTTTCTTTTTTTACAATTACCAAAATGTCTTTGGCTTCGGTTTATTTGATAAAAAAAAAAAAATAAAATAATTATTATATAATTTTTGGAGTGGCACCTCCTACAGATTCTGATGATGGACTATTCCTGGCGTCACTTCCAGTAACCAGTTTCTGCGATTGAGCAGTCTGGACCGGAGACTCAAGGGAGGGGGTTTTAACCTTACTTTGCCCTTCCAGTTGAGCGGATTCCCATCCAACCAATATATGTTTCTGTATTTTCTGTTAATATATATTTTATTTCACCGTTTCGAAGCCTTCGCGTTTTTCTTTCAACATTAAACCACAACAATATTATAAATAAATAAAACAATAAATAAATAAATAAATAAATAAATAAAACAATACAGTGGTAATAATGTTAAATAATTAATAATAATAAATAATTAATAATAAATAAAACAGTGGCAATGTTAAATAATTAAATAATATAAGAGAGGAAACTCATATTTAAGCCACAAACATTTATCTCCCTTATGTAATTTCATCCAGTATTGAGCATCTTTTTTTCCCTCGTCTTTTTTGTTCAAATAGTATCAGAAATTTTATTTACTAACAAATAAGCAACAAATTCATCGCTTTCTTCACACAATTGACGTCCGCAATTTCAAATACGTTCATAAACTTCTTTTTTTTTTTTCCAGTTTCAAGTAAGTAACTACAAAAATGCAAACAGAGTCCAAAATTTTATAGCTGGGCAATTTAAATGAATAAATGCAAGAAATTTTTTAGTTTAATTACCCAACTTGTATTACCAATGTAATAACAACAACGGCTTGGTGTTATTGAAATCAATAATACAACATAATCTTTTGAAAGATTGTAGAAATACAGAGCAATAACCCAAACATTACAATTTGCATAGATTTTTGTAACAGTTCATAATAAATCAATCTTCAATGTTATTCATTTGTAATTTTGTTGGCATATGTGTGTATATATATATATTTATTTATATATATATATATATATATATATATATATATAAAAATAAATAAACACATACAAAGAATTACTGTTACTATTTAACAGTAATTAAAAACGGATTTAATAAAGTATGAATTATAAAAACCTTGATCCTTTACAATTGAGGACGTTACGAGACTAGCTTGCAGCGATCATGCAATAATATGATGGATATGCTCTTCAAAGCTTGCTGACTGAACCCCTCTCAATGAGCTGAGATCCAGACTTCATCTCAATTCAGTAGATGAGACCTTATGCTAGAATAGACTGATGGTTTGGCCACATCCAACGTATGGCAGTCGACAAGTGGCCAAGACAGATGATTAGATGTTTCTGGAGTCTGTCGAAGAGGTTGACCCCAGAAGAGGTTGAGTGACGATGTCAAGCAAGACTTGAAACATCATGGCTTAACAGAAGCATTGGAAATGGATAGAATCAAATGAAGAGAATCCCTTCAACTAAATCAACGATCCAAATACCCAACCCCCAAACTTTGGGAACAAGCGATGATAAAACGTGCAGTATTAGTAGTTTGTTCAAATATTAGACACTTGTACAGTTTAATCAAGACATTAAAAATGAAAATATCGAAAAAAAGGTTATAATGTACATATCCGTTTTGAACTGAAGATCTCCAAAAAATTTTTTTTACTTTATTTGATCAAGTAGTTTTTTTTTTTTTTTTTTTGTTTTTTTTTTACAGTGGAAAGACATGTTTTTATGACAGCGCATTGAAATTAGACATCTTGGAATTTTTTTTAACACGCCATGGAGAGATAACTCAATTTAAAGCGCATCGACACTCCCTCCCCATTTTTAATACTAGCTTTTCTTCCTAAAAATCGAACCTTTTGGTCGGTATCATATATTGTTTTTTCGCTGTAAAAATAAACTACTTGATGAAATTAAGTGAATTTTTTTTTTTCAGAGAACTTCATTCCATAACGGATACGTACAATATAACCTTTTTTTTTTTTTTTTTCGATATTTTCATTTTTTAATGTCTTGATTAAACTGTACAAGTACCAAATATTATGTTCATTAATTTTCAAGGGAGGTAATTTTAAATTAAAAAAAAAGTGTTTTTAAAATTACAATGGATTTATATTAAACACGTGTAACAGAAGTTATAAATCACTGAATGGCATCTTTTTTTTTTGTATCAAATAAGATTTATTATATATTGTTTACATCCAATTTTTAAAAGATTTAAAAATTAAAATCATTAAAAATAATTATATAAGGATAACATAGGGAAGGGGCAGAAAGGACGATACTTATTTCATTAGAAATGCATTGGTTTAAAAGATCACGAATGTAAAGAAACGCCGGAAAGACATATCAACGACGTTGATGTTAAAACTTTACAAGTTATTGATAATTTCTATTGTATATGCAGCTATAACATGGCCGATATAGTCGCAGAGCATTAGAGGAAGTTCAATGTCTTTGATAACTTTGCGATGTAGACAAAGAAATGCTGATATCAGAAGTTTAACAAACAAATTCATCAACAATGTTATTTGAAAACAGATTTACATCGTTTGGACATCTTGCCTGACTACCAACTATATATACATATATATATATATATATATATATAAAGTAGTAGCTTTCATATGTGTGTACAACTCCTACAGCCTACACCACTGAACTGATCATAACCAAACCTGGCATGATAATAGTCCCCACTTGCAGGAATGGTGCTCACCATTTTTCAACGGTCAAGATCATAACCTTTGTATTTATACTCTCCTACAGCTCACACCATTTTCTATATAAAGTAGTAGCGCACACAATTTGTCAAGGTCAAAGTTTAAGCTCATATTTGGTTTGGCTCTTACAATTTCTACTTATAGCAAGGCTGCTCACAAAGCGGGTACCCTAGTGTACAGCAAAGCATGGATATCTTTGCTAGTAGTATATATAACTAGCTATATCAAGACGACCACCACCAAAATGACTGCCTGACCAGATAAGGATCGATACTGACATACCACTTCTGACAGATTGATCCAGAACGATGGTAAATAAGAGAATTTTGTTTTCAAGCATGTGCTGAAGCTCTCTAGAGTATGCACACAATTCAAAAATAATTCTTTGCCAGTACAGTTGTGAGTGTGTTGCTGGCATGTAAAGCATACGTTAAACCAATGGTGATGCTTCCCTGCATGTAACAATATGGTCATCTTTAGATGTTACATCAACAAATACTCGTTATAAATCCTTCCCCATAATTAATCACTTAAGTGGCTAGCCATCTCCTGTAATTTGTCCCAACGTTGTTACATGCAATAGTGTTATTTGTGGTGCAAGCCAGCAACGAAACACGACAGGGAGCTGAATGCCGTCCCAAATACAAATAAACTCATTTTCTTATAATGCATCCGTTCAAAACCAGTGTTTTGAGATGAAAATGCTATTTAAAATTTCAGCACGACAGACACACTTGTCTAAGAGTGGCTGTTGTATTTGGCTCAGCATTCTCCATCAATATTATTGAGGAACGTTTTAGACAATCTCATTACAAGGATAGCTGTCTCGTAATAGCCATCCACACCAATAACCGTGCGGCCAAATTGTTGAATTGTTTCCCCAATTATTTAGAATTTGATTAAAAAAAAAAATAAAAACAAATATTTATGATGCATGTACTCGTCACGGGACATAGATGTCATACTCCAAAAAATCAAGTAAATTGATTAAGTAGTTTTTTTTTTTTTTAACTAAGAAAAATAAATTTCATGATGAGCGAGCTAGGAGCTGTCATATTGTTTTTGAATATGTTAAAATTCAAGAAGGACAACTCAATTCGACCTCTGAGATTTTGTTTGTATGCAAAATAATTAAAACTTTTTGTGTATATAAAAATCGTAAATTTTAAAAACTTACATGATCAATTTACATGATTTTTGGAATATGACGTTTTTGTTCCATGATGGTTATATACATCAAAGATTTTTCCGTACTTTTTTTTTTTTTTTTTTAATTAGGCCGAAGTCTAAATAAGAATAGTTTGTCCTACGGCTCCCGCACGAGTCGTCTGTCTTGTCACTTTGCATTCAAAAGCAGTCTAAAAAGTCTTTATATTGCCAGTTTTGCATAGATTTCTGAGCCAGTCGGCTTCAACAGAGGAGATGATCACAACCTGATGACATAACACTCTTCGCACATGAGTGTTCCCTTAAATAGATGCAGAAAATCTGTAAACTAATTAAAGTTAGTTTTTAATTTAGGAGAAAATCCAACTACAAAAAAAAAACAAACAAAAAAAAATAGCAAAAAAAAGAATTAAAAAAAAAAAATAGGGCACTCTGGATAAGGACAAAGAAAAAAATTTTAAATTGCCCCAATCTAGCAGGATCCCTCCTTCACTGAACAAAAAACAGAAAAGATAGAACAGATACTACACTTTGCTCCTAGCCAAAAACTTTGAAGCTAGTCAAAATAAATAGAAGCAAGTTAAATAATATTTCTTCAAATTTGTAACTAATCATTTCTAGTGGGAGGGAAAAAAATAATTAAGGTTAAAAAAAAAAAAAAAAAACAGCAGTAAACACTGTAAAATACATTTAAATGTTAAAAAGTAGAATTAAAAGTTTGTACAATAAATATGGAAAGCATTCAATGTCATATTTTGAAATCTTGTTAGTATTGTAGACTTTAAAGGACAAAATAATCCCTAAAACAAGTTCCAAAATAAAAATATTTAAAAAGAAAAAAAAAAAAAAAAAAAAATGTATGAAATACTTTCGGCAAATACTTAAAATTTAATCCCCCCTTCCCTTGATAATATATATATTTTTTTCAAATCGGTTCTTTGATTTGACAGATTCATGATGAAATTAATCTTTTCCTTTTCTCTAAACACAAAACGACCATAATACTTGATTGATTTAAGCTTTAATTTAAAAGTTATTTTCTAATCAGCAGGTTAAAGGAGTGAAAATTACTTTCAAATTCACCAACTTTCGATCATTGAAACCACTTAAATATTGAATGGTTAGGTCGTAAAAACTTACCAGTTATTTTATGAAAACAATTAAGAATAGATTAATATGGCTGACTTGTTTATTTTATTATTACTTTAAAAAAAAAAGAAAAAAAAGGCCATTTTTAAATATTGTGGCGAAAAAAAATCAAGAAAAAAGTGAACTATGCATTCTTGTATTGAAAATGGAAAAAAAAAAAAATTTGAAAAATTAAAATATTAAAAAAATAAAGAAATTTTTATTTTTAGATTAAAATAAAAATAGAAAATAAAGAATTTAAAAAAATAAAATACAAATTAAAATAAAAATAGAAAATAAAAAAAAATTTTAAATTAAAAAAAATAAAAATAGAAAATAAAAAAAAGAATTTTAAAAAGTTGAAAAATGAAAATATAAATTAAATAAAAATCTAAAATAAAAATTAAAAAAAAAAATTTAATGGTGGTGGTGGTGGGGGGGTAATTTTGAGAAAACAGGGTCGATTAAAGAACCCCAATAATATTTCTGCTGCAAAGGAATCCCTTTGCCCCTCTGTGCTGCACAATTATTCAATGCCACTTTTATAAATAAAAAGATATTAAAATGACGGCAATTGGGTGAATTCTAACAGCTGCCTTTTTTTCTTTTTTTAAATTTCTTTTCATTCAAAAGCTGTTTTTGCATTTTTTTTAAATTCAATATTGGGGAGAGGGAAGGGGGAACATATGTAAATATTTAATTTTTTTTTCTTTTTTCATATTCACCTAGAAGTGTATTTTATGTGTTTTTTTTGGATTTGAAAATTTTTTTTTCCTCAAGAGTAAACATAAGCAAAGTTTACATACTAAGCTGTTTCTTAAAAAATGCCTTTGCTGGTCATAGCAATTTTTGTTTTACAAGTGTTGAAACCAAGAAAACATTTGGCGATATATTTTTCTGAGATGAGACACTGCTATCGACATCATTCACAGTTTTGGATGGTTTCCCTCACCTTGGTGCCATCTTTACGTTTCAACCAACGTACACTACAGCCATCTTTAGGTACTTTTTAGCGTAATTCCTAATAAAATCAAGTGAAAAAGTAAAGGGTTACGCCTGAAATACCCTGGTAGTTACAGTGAGAGAAAGCCACTTAAGGCCAAAGAGTATGATGGTCGAAATGTGACGTGACAACGAAGATGTGGAGGACAATAATCCAAGACGTGTAGACAACGTAATATTTTGTAGGTTTTTTTTTTTTTCCCCCCCTTTATCACATACACACATACACGTTTGTTTTGCTGGTAGTTACAGCAATCCTTTTTTTTTTTTGCTTTAGAAACCGTTTGAAACATTTTTATTTTACGCAAAGAACATAAAAAAAGAGAATTGAGGGGGAGGAGGAAGAAGCTTAAACTGACGGCAGGGGTAGAAATGCTTTCATTTTTTTTTCTTTTTTCCCTTTCATTTCAGCCTGTAGTAATTTTAAATTCTGTATTTGTAGTAAAAAAAAAAAAAAAAAAAAACAGGAATATTTTGATGGTCCTTATGATTCAGAAAGGATTTGGAGTCAAAAGAGTAAAAAAAAAAAAAAAAAAGGAGTTTCAGGTCCAACATCCCATAATAATTTCATCTTTTTTTTTTTTTTTTTTTGCTTATAGAACAGCCATTGATGCAAAAAAAAAGTTTATTTAACAAAGCAAATATTTACTCAAAGTTTTTGTACTTTTTTGCTTTGATGAATGAATGGAGTTCAGAAACGACTCTTGGAATTTTTCTTGAATTAACTAAAAGTATTTGTGAATCATGGTGATAACAAACGATCATTTGTTTCATAATATTGTAGATTAACACCGTTTGCTAAATTACTCTCCTAAAACGTAGTTCTATCTTTTTTTTTTTTAGGCAATTACATGTGAACACTGAAAAACTTGGTAGAAAGAAGAAGCAAAAAACATTTATAATTTGGAAGGGGGGGGGGGATAAGTTTCATATAAATTTAATGTAAAAAGGTCATTCTAGCATTTTAAGACAGGTAACCTAATTTTTTCTTTTTTTTCCTACGGAAGATATATCCTGTACGTTATATTTTTTGCCTACTTTTTGTGAGGTGATTACATGTGGTTTTATGATTTCGTCACTCAGATTTAGGGTCAGTGGGAAAAAATTTGGTTAACTGCATTAAAAAGTTAGAACGATCTGGAAATGAGGGTTTATATCACATTAAATATATATTATATGCACAAAACTGATTCTGCATTCTAAATTGTAATTGTTTTTTTTTTCTTTTTACTTCTTTTCGTAGAGATTTTTTTTTTTTTTTAGAGTGTTTACACAATCAGTTCTTGTTCAGAATTCACCCTAAAACAAAAACAAATAAAAAAATGTGTATGATCTACATAACCTGTGACAAAATGAAAACATCATATACCAAATATCATATAAATTGATCAAGTAGTTTTATTTTTATAAAGAAAATAATTTTTAAGCGATTAATGGGAAGTAGTAGGCATTACAACATAAATCTAGTAACTATAAATTATTGTTACATTATCTCACTTCGTTTCTTGTCATTTTTTTTTTTTCAAAATGGCAGATAAACCAGTCGGTCTTTGAATACTCATAAAATTTTCTTATATAAAAATAAAACTACTTGATCAATTTACATGATTTTTGGAAGATGATATTTTTGTTTTGTCACGGGTATGTACATCATACAGATTTTTCATTATTTCTGTTTTTAAAGATGGACGAATTTTGGACAAAAACTACACAATCTCCTTAAAAAAAAAAAAAAAAAAAAAAATAGAATCTCAGTATTTGGGAAAGAGAGGATTAAGCAGAGGGTGTTAATCTACAAATTTACCCATTGTTTTTTTTTCTTTTTATCCTTTTCCACTTGAAAGTCGCCTTACCTGGCCATCGAATATACCAGGTTCGATATTGCCGTATCGTCGATTGCTCTAATAGAATACAAACACTGTTGGCCATTTTCTCTTTGTCATCCCTTCTCTGGAGTAACGGTTCGTAATATAAAAGGAGCAGAAGTCATCATCATCATCGTCATCGTGACAAAAGTTGTAGAAATGGTAAAATTAGTCGCGATAACCAATGATATTAGTTGTAGTTGACAGAATAGTTGCGGGTTGAACTTGGCACATTTCGCAAAAATCTCAATTCACAACATTCCAAAACCTTTGGAATAGTTGATTGCTTTCAAAAGACGGTCCTGGAGTTTTTCTCGGTTGGAGTAGTCTGGCAGTAACAATACATTGAAGCAGGTATGAGACGTTGGCAATCTGAAATTGAAAAAGTTCATTGGTATATTTCAAGAAATGTTTGTAACAAAAAAAAAAAAAAAAGAAAAAATTTTTTCCGCCTTCAACAAAAACAATTAACTTAAACTAAAAAATTTGAAATGAAACATTTGTCGATGTTTGAAATTCAAATACGAAAACATACTTTTCACATTAAAAACATAAAAAACTGAAACGAAAATTCTGGAAATATTTTTGAAATAACTTATTGGATTAAAATGTTGCTAATAAAAAAAAAATTTTTTTTTAAAATAACAAAATTTTTTAAAAAATAACAAATTTTTTTTAAAAATAAGAAATAAAAATGAAGTTTGGAATGATTCGGTCATCAATTTTCATCAACAAATGATTCTATTTAACCAATGGATGGGTCTCAGACATATTACCACTGAGCAGGAGGAGGAGTAACTCCTCAATGCTCCCTAACGGGGGAGGAGGGCCTCAAAATGGATGCGGTCATGTTATACCAAGCTGAGGGAGATGGGTAATTACTATGATTGGAAAATAAAGCCATTCATGTGGCCCTCCATCTGTAGGACCGAGGTATTTCACCTCTGTAGTACCAAGAAGGTTCCTTATTCCAGGACTTGCCACCTGATTTTCGAGTGGAGTAAGTTCATTGCTTAATGCCAGAGGTGCTCTGAACAGGGAATTTTTGCTAGGCTAGTGCTCCTTTTGTTTGAAATGGGTTAGCATAAAAATGGGTAGAAAAGGTTTGCAAAGATTAATTTTAGGGTTGAAAGTGGGAAACATCTGACCCAATATCAAGGGACTTCTACAACAAAGAGGTGAGATTTTGTTGATCAAGGATATTTTTTTGTAAACAAATAGCCTGTAAACGATAGATGCTATCTAACCCATAAATGGAACTTAGAGGTACTGCCACTTAGAATATACCCAAGAGTAGTGGTAAATAAAAAGAAAAATCTCGTAAGCACTCAAATTAGGGCCTTGCCACTGAATGACCTTGTGTCATACTCACGACAGTAAGGGAGAAGCACTTAAGTAGTTCATAGGGTTGGGAAAGAGAGTATAAAGGGGCAAGAAAGATGGATTTGGGGATGAAAAGGTGTCTGAAGCAGTTTGTTGTCATGCCTAGGACAAAAATCTATTTAACCCATTGATGGGACCCGGACACGTCCTACCATTTCTCTGGGTCTGAGTGGACATGGAAGTACTGGTAAATAAGGAGTACCCAAATTGGGGCATAATCACGAGATGCAAATTGAAATGAATGGCTCTCGTCTTAGGGAGGCTCCATGTTTTGACAAGCTCCTGGGTCTGACCTTTACTTTTGATCTGAAATAGAACACGTGCATCAAATCAATTGCCAAGGTCACTGGAAAAATGGTGGAATCATTCTACTGCTCCAGTAGATATTTCATTACTGATGCAATTCTCTACCTATATAAGAGCCAAATATGTCCTAAATAGAGTACTATTGCCACATATGAGCAGGAGCTGCTAGGAAGACTTATCCCGCGATGACAGAGTTCAAAATACCATTCGTAACCTAGTGGGGGATGCCCTTTTCTCTTCCCTGCAATCTCTTTCCCACAGAAGAGACGTTGCGAGCCTTTGTTTTATCATTATTTTCATGGCAAGTGCTCATCTGAGCTCCAATCTATAGTTCCCCTTGCCAAATTTTCACGAAAAACACTCATCTAACCGAAACCACTATCAAAAATTTCCCCCATTCTTTATCTATGCCTAAACCTAAATGTAGATTCCATGAACAAAGCTTCTTTCTTAGAACTACACACCTGTGGAACTCTGTTCTGTTTGCCTGCTTTCCAGCTTACTACAATACCAATTTACAAAATTTCCACTAAGATTACTATGATATTGTTCCATTGACTACCGTACACTCATTAACTCTTATCCTCAAGTGGCCTCTGGGCCTTGATAAGTGATGACTCCTTGAGAAAAAAAAAAAAAAAGATTTATAAGGCGAGACAATCTGGGTAGGAAGTTTGGAAACGAGATGTTTGTTCACATTTTTTTTTTTTCTTTTTTTTTACATAGGTATCACCACTTATCAAGGCCAAGAGGCCACTCGAAGACAAGGGTTAAAGAGTGTACAGTAGACATTGGACAATATAGTAATCGTTAATAATGGAAATTCGGTAAAGTTGTTAACTTATATGGAACAGTTCATCAAAAACTTGTTTATGTTAGACTTGAAGACAACCATATTGTAGTCAGCTGGAAAGCAGGAAAATGGAAGACAATTCCATAGGCCTGCAGTTCTAAGAAAGAAGCTTTGTTCATGGAATCTACGTTTAGGATTAGGCACAGATAAACAGTGGGGGAAATTAGTGAGTGTTTTCTGCTAGACGGTGTTTCTTGTGAAAGTCTGGCGAGGGGGGGGCATAGATTGGAGCTCAGCCGAGCACTTGCCATGAAAATAATGATAAAGCAGAGACAAACTCGCAACATCTTTTCTATGAGAAAGAGGTTGCAGGGAAGAGAAAAGGACATCCCCTACGAGGCAACAAAGTCTATCAAGGCAGGATAAGTCTTTTCTAGCAACTCCTGCCCAAATGTGGCAACAGTACTCCATCCCTGGACATACCTGGCTCATATAGATAGAGAATTGCATCAGCAGTGAGATATCTACTGGATCGATAGATGGATCTCACCATTTTTCCATCGGCCTTGGCAACAGATTTGATGTACGTGTTCCATTTAAGATCAGGAGTAAAGGTCAACCCGGAAGCTTGTCAAAACATGAGGTTTCCCCAAGACGAGAGCCATTCATTTCAATTGATGCCAGATGGGGATCAGAGTGTTGATGATGTAAAGATAAAAGCTTGGTTTTAGATGCATTAAAAGTAACAAGCCACCTCTTTCCCCATTGTACCACTTGCTTAAGATCAGAGGAGAGAGAATCAGAGAGAACTTGGTTGTTTATGGTCTTAGATGTGCTACCAAAGATAGTAGTGTCATCAGCATAAATTTCTACGAATGATGTAAGGATATAATTTGGAAGATTATTAATGTAGATCAGGAGGGAGTTGGGCCAGGATGGACCTTTGAGGGACTCCAGCATTAATACTGAGAGCTTCTGATTTCTGCCCATCAACCACTACTCTTCTGAACGTATCAGAAAGAAATGATTTAATAATTGAGAAGACATTTCCAGCTATATTGTAGCTGGAGATCTTGTGAAGTAAACCTAGAAAGGTAGCCTCTGTCGAGAGATTCGCTAATCCTATGAGATATAACTGTAAGCACATCTGTTGTAGATCTAGCAGAACGGAAACCATATTGTGTGTCACTAAGAAGGTTATTTTTGCTGAGATGGTTGATTATTTCTCTATTTAACGGATTCCAGCAACTTACTCATGACGTACAGGAGATTATTGGCCTGTACTAAGAGGGAGATGAGGATCACCTGAATTCTTAAATACAGGGCATACGGATGAGATTTTCCAGGGTGACAGAAAGCAATTCTCCTTAAGACAACGTTTAAACAGTTTTGTAAGGATGGGCGCTAGTTCTGGTTGGAGTCTTGAGTACTATAATTGGAATACTGTCAGGGCCGGTTGCTTTACTGGAATCAAGGTTTTTGATTAGCTTGGCAACATCACGTACAGATATTTGTATATCATATAGCATGTTTTCTGATACAGGAGGAAATATTGGAGGTTGGCGGCCTTGGTCGTAAAGGGTAGAATTAGCTGCAAAGTTCTTGGCAAAGAGTTTGGCTTTGTCTGATGCTGATGAGATGACCTCAGGTCCATTTATGAGAGTTGGGATAGAACATATGCTTCTGTTCAGGATTCTGTTTGCTATTTGCCAAAACTGGTGGGAACCAAGCCACTGCTCAGCTGCTTTGGACAGCTTTTGACAGACTGAGCATACAACTTGCGTTCTTTATTACTTTTTTACAGTGGTTGCTGACAGTCCTGAAAGCGGCTTTAGTCTCAGTACATATATTACGTTGGAAGCAATGGAAAAAGTGATTTGTGTGTGCAATGGCAGCAACACATTCTGGAGAGAACCACGGCTGGCTGTTAGGCTTTTACTGGAATTTTTTCAAAGGTATGAAACGGTCTATACTTACAATTAACCATTCCGTCAGAATGGGACACATCCTTTTTAAACATGGAACGCAGAGGTAGATCTGATATAAATGTACGGAAGCTATCCCAGTCAGCCATAGAGTATCGATATACTGTATGATGGAGAGGTACATCTGAGGACTTATCACATTTCATTTTTATCTTAACTGATACAAAAGAGTGGTCGGAAGATCCAAGTGGAGACAGAACGGAAGCTGAACACAGTTCAGGGCAAGTTGTGAGAAAAAGGTCTAGGAGACTTGCATACTGGCCGTCAGTACCGAGCACACTTACATTTAAGTAGGGAAAGAATCCCAAAGACAAGCCATTTGATGAAAAAAATTATTAGAGTAGAAAATCTCATACCTATCAGAGTCTGGTCCATTACGAGCTATGATTAATTTCACTTTTGAGAGACCACCAATTGGAACACTATCTGTTCCAGTTGTAAACTGTAATAATTTCCTCTGCTGCTCTTCAGTGAACTCATGCACAACGGACCAAAAATTTCTAAAATAAAACAAAAACATAAAATTAAAAAACAAAAACAAACAAACCCCACCACACTATAATAAAGAGCAATGTGCATTTATTTGTTTGTATGTGTTTATATATATATATATATATATATATATATATACTAGTGATGGGACAGTTCCAATATTTTTTTTCTCAGTTCCAATTCTCTATAAATCTCTAAATATTAACCTATGAAGTTGTTATTTTTTTCTCAGTTCCAATTCTCTATAAATCTCTAAATATCAACCTATGAAGTTGTTATTTTTTTCTCAGTTCCAATTCTCTATAAATCTCTAAATATCAACCTATGAAGTTGTTATTTTTTTCTCAGTTCCAATTCTCTATAAATCTCTAAATATTAACCGATGAAGTTATTTTTTTCTCAGTTCCAATTCTCTATAAATCTCTAAATATTAACCTATGAAGTTGTTATTTTTTTCTCAGTTCCAATTCTCTATAAATCTCTAAATATTAACCTATGAAGTTATTTTTTTCTCAGTTCCAATTCTCTATAAATCTCTAAATATTAACCTATGAAGTTGTTATTTTTTTTCTCAGTTCCAATTCTCTATAAATCCCTAAATATCAATCTATAAAGTTGTTATTTTTTTTTCTCGACTACCGAAAAAACATGTTGAATATACAGATATTTTCTCAAATGTAAAAATACATTTGTTGAGAATAATCTATAGATTTTAATTTTACTGGTTGTTTAAAAATCAATCAACATTCATTATTTTATCATTACTACCAGCAATTGGAAGATTTTGTTTTAATCAAAATCAAATAAAAAATATAATTAAAGGAATCGCTTTTGGCATCAGAAAAAAAGCAAAAAATTTTCTGACTCCAATACCTCCAAAATTTCCAATTTTTCTAATTACGATTAATCGTTCCAACACTAATATATATATATATATATATATACACACACACACACCAAGGCATGCTTCATTAAATACGACAGTTTGCTTTTTTTTATTTTTCTGTTGATTTTCTCAATCTACCGAGCATTTTTCCTATTTCTGTTGTTAAGTTGTATTAGATTGTGGAGTTATTTTTTTGTCACAAGAAAAAAAAAAAAAAAAAAGCCTTTTTAACAACAAAATTGCTCCTGATGACAATCAATGATCGAAAACGCTTGAGAAAAATGGCTGACAAAACAAAAAACTCACTCGGCAACCTAATACACAACTTACCAATTGAAATGAGAAAAATAACTTGTCAGATCGAGAAAATCAACAGAAAAATAAAGAAGAAAACGGTCGTATTTAATCAACCATGCCTTAATAATGACTTGCTGCCATACGAAGAAACAAAAAAGGAACAAGCTAAAATAATCAATCATCCCGATAGAATTATCATAAAAGAGAATAGGAAGGCAAGGCTGAAAGATAAAAAAAAAAAAAAAAAAAAAAAAAAAAAAAAAAAAAAAAAAACAGATTTTGATCAACATCTACATGGAAGGCTCAAGAGACTTTGATGAAAGTAATCTAACTCCCTTAGTCTCTTCATGAATCCTTTGAAGTCTTCACTGCAAAATTAATATTTTCAGTTTTCAGAGAGAACTGTCATAAGAGGGGAAAGAAAGGCAAAAAACTCGACAAGAAAGAGAAAACAGGAAAATAAAAAGAAAGATAAAGTGAGAGAAAGACAGAGAGGGAGGAAGAAAAAGAAATAAAATCCAGACAAATAGCAAAAAAAAAAAAAAAAAAAAAAAAAAAAAAAAAAAATTTTAATTAAAATAAAAATAAGCATGTAAGGCTCTAACGATTTGGTAAAAATTAGTTTTTTGCTAAAAATATAAAAAGAAAAGAAAAACAAAAAATAAAATTTTCAATGAAAATGTGGAGAACTGATATGTATAGGTTTCTAGCAATGTAGGCAAAAAAATCCATCTTTTTTTTTTTTTTTTTTTTTTTAAATTAAAAAAAAAAAAAAAAATGTTCTCACTTGATAGTTGCAGAGTCTATTGTAAATCCACCATCATATTCGGTCGCTTCTTCAAGGGCATGGAAATCAAATTGCTGAAATACAAAAAAAAAAAAAAAAGATTGAAACAAATTTTTTTTGATTTTGAAAAAATAAATAAATAAAAATAAAACTTAAAAAAAAATAAAACTTTAAAAACAAATTTAGAAAAAATAAAAAAAATTAGAAATTATAACTAGAAATCTGTTGTATGTGAAAAAAAATAAAAAAAATTAGAAATCATAACTAGAAATCTGTTGTATGTATTACTGCCGTGCTTAAAAAATATTTCTATTCTACGGACACCTGACATGAATACAGACGCCACAATATTATTTTTTTTCTTTATCAAGCCATCATCATAAAAAAAATTAGCAATATACAGAGGCTACATAAAACTTAGGAATATCACGATACTTGGACAATAAAGAACTCCAAAAATATGACAGTGATACATGCTTATTCACACAATTCTGAGGTAGCACGTTCAGGATTGCAGAACACAATGTGAAAGGGGATCGTAAGTACATTTCTGAACAAGTGTGATTATGCAGATTGTATAATATCGTCACAGGTTTGGTCTGCTCAGCCACAGCACAAGTGTTATTTAGCTGCCAGGCAATGCCGGTTAGAAAATAATTATTCAGAATCGAGTTTATCTATCTGTTTATATATATTTACACATACATATATATTTACACATACATATATATATAAATTAGGAAAGATTTTCTTTTCTTCTTTACCTGCCTTTGAAGCGTTGTTAGTTGAAAATTGAAAATAATTACGTATATAAATGAATACGCTTTAGAAGCTGAAAACAACGCATTTTTTTAAAAATATATAAAATTTATTTGCTTATATGAGATATATTTCAATACTACACATCCTTATCAATTTAGAGTCTGTCTTTTTTTCTTTTTTTTTGACCGTATGGTGGAATTCTGTGTGCCAGAGTGATGGTAGTATGGTAGTAGTCTGATGTTCTTGGTAACGGCTCAATATTTAAATAAAAATAAAAACAGTCGTCAGCAGGGTGTCACACCAGCCGCGCAACATTGAAATTAGGAAAGAAATTTTTTTTTCTTCTTTACCTGCTTTTGAAGCATTGTGTAAGTTGAAAATTGAAAATAATTATGTACATAAATGAATACGTTTTAGAAGCTGAAAACAAGGCATTTTTTTAATGTATAAACAAATTTATTTGCTTATATCAGATATATTTCAATGCCAAAATCCTTATCTGTTTTTTTTCCTTTTTTTCTTGTTCTTGACTGCATGGTGGAATTCTGCGTGCGAGGGTGATGGTAATAGTCTGATGTTCTTGGTAACGACTCAATATTTAAATAAAAATAAAAACAGCAAATAAATTTGTTTACTAGTATCTGTTCCGAGAGACCATCCTCTAAGGCATCACTTCATCTTCAGGAAGAGAGGGTCGCATACCTCAACAAAAAATTATCAAAATCAGTTGTTCATTATCAAATTGAACACTTTATACACAAGCAAAAAATATGCTTCCCGAGAAAATTAGAATTTACCTATACACCCCAAAAACCATCACCAACAAGCTTTCTCACTAGTCCAAACTTGAGTTTTAAAGATGGCGCTAAGTGTATGGTTGAAACTTTGGCAGTGAGTATGGATACTTTGTTTGACAAACTCTTTGAATATGGTAGGCAGACTGTGTAAACCCGCATCTAAAATAAACATACCTCGGAGTTTAGATTGTCGAAATGAGTTCAGCTGAATATCCAACGTTTGCACACGTTTTCATGAAACTTGTACGCAGTATAGAGATTGATGGCAACCTACTGTCTAATAAGACAATGGTAACCTGCATCTAGTCTGGTGCACCGCAGCATCTGCTGTGGCGATGCAGTTCGAAGCTGCAATTGGCTGTCTAGATGTAGGCCTGAGTGGATGATAAGGAGATCTAGGTTTGCTCAGTTACCAGAGTCCCCCTCTCTGCATTGCACACAAAGCTCAACAGAAAGGCAAGCCAATATGGTCGGAGTCGACGCAGCTACAGAAGTTGCCAGAAAAGTGTTGCAGTGCTTCACTATCCACTTATCGGGACTCCAAACCAGATTTTTTTGTTGGGGTTTACTCTCTTAGCCTTTTGCCTTTCCCAAAGCATCCACAAGGCAGGGGAGCTATTTGCTTATGCCTGGTAGCAGTATAGAGACAGGTGTAGTAAAATGATGAGACTTAAACTCTCAGAATAGTTAGAAAGATTGAAAACGATTCCATGTGATTGCAAAATAAGATTTTTGCCAGTGGAAATAATTGGGTACTCCTGCAGTATTTTACCCACCGATTTCACGATCTTAGCCGAGCGTTGATCGACATCCGTCGGAAAACGCCGGAACATGGCGAGCGGTACGATACTCTATCAGCCAATCAGGGCGCTTCAAACGAACGCGCAGCAGATGAATAATTTTCATTGAAATTACACACATTTCAGTTATTTTATTGTTCAAAGTAAAAATACACAGCCTTTCATTTCAGCTATTTAATTTAGCTAAAAAAAAAGCTACCGGAAAACAAAAATGAACCAAAAAAAAAATATTCAACAAAATAAATTTATTTTACTTTTTTACAAAAAAAAAAAAAAAAAAAAAAAAAGAAAAAGTAGAAAATCTTCCAGTCGGAACCAAAGATAAACAGTAATTGTTGTCCCCCCCCCCTACAAACATTACTGAAAAAAAAAAAAAAAAAAAAAAAAAATTGTTGTTACTGTTTAATAACGTTTTGTTAAAAACAAACAAAAAAAACATTGAAGTGTTTATTACTGTTGCTTACCCCCCCCCAAAAAAAGCCATCGGAAAACAAAATTAACGAAAAAAAAAATATTCAACAAAATAAATTTATTTTAGTTTAAAAAAACTTACGGTAAGTGTTTGTGATTTATTTTATCCAAATTTTTTGTATTAATTTTATCCATTTTGTTGTGTATGTAATATCTTTTCCTTGTAATGTTGTTGCTATTCACATACTTTTCGCGTTCTTGCACCGTGCGTAGCTCCGAATTCTCGGTTTTCGTCGGCGTTAACGCCGAAAGCGTTCGTCAACGCTCGGCTAAGATCGTGAAATCGGTGGGTAAAATACTGCAGGAGTACCAATAATTGAACTGAACACTTTATATATTCATATTAAAATCGCTATCATCTGCTTGGCGAGTATTTGTTAGATATGTTTTTTACAATTTATCTCATCCCTTTTTTGTGACATCATCCAGTGTGCACAGTAACAAGCAAGATCTCCAGAATTTTAGTAGCATGCAGATTTTCAGTTGAAAATTGCTAAAAAAAATTTGAAATTGTTAACAATAACAGATAAATGCAAATAATGGGTGCTTGTTTAGAATTAAAACAAAAACACAGTTTATATATTTATATTAAAATCGCTATCATCATTATTATGAATTAGAATCCTTAGCATCACGCACACACAAGCTTCACTTACTTTACTTCCACAGACCAACAACTCGACTTCTTCTGGACGAAATAGGGCATGTAGAGGACTCTCGTTTGTTACCATTTGAAAGCCACATTTGAATGCTCGGAATTGCCTTTCGACTGATTTGTTCAGAAGATAATCTGCATACAAGGCAACAAACTCCTGCAAACAGAAAAAAAGATATATATATATATATATATATATAAAATTTTCAAATTTAACCTTACAAAATAATGCTTGCAAAACATGTGATTAGTCCCTCCTATTCAATATTTGTGCCAACCATACAAATACATCGAATCTGACTGGATACAACCATCAACAAGATTGAACATACAATTTTTCTTTTTTACTTAACAACAAATGAGGGGGGGGGGACAAGGTTATAGTCAGCTTCCTAACTTCCAATGTAGTGCTATATTTTTTCAATAATGTCCTTTTCTTATATTTCAATAAATCGCTTCACAATAGAAATACTGAAGAACAATTAAAGTGAAGGAACGGATTTGCCTTGTCACCACTTCTGGTAGCGCCACATTGTAAGTTAGAAAGTATGTTAGTTGATTATAACCTTATAACCAAAAAAAAAAAAGTCTTCTTTGATAAGAGTGGATGCTATGAAAAGTTTCCAAAAAAAAAAAAAATAAATAAATAAATAAAAAATCAGTAAATAAATTTTTTTAAAAATTGTCAAAAAAAAAAAAATAAATAAATTTTTTTAAAAATTGTCAAAATTGTTGATTTCCAAAGATTTTTATAATGTGAATGAGATGCTTACATGTTTATTTGAGGTATTCACCGGGAGTTGGTCCCCTTTTTCTTTGAGATGATGCGTAATAACATTGCCAAAGACATCGCGATAAGAGATGCTGAACATCTGCAGATAGACATCTTCCACTTCGTCAGGAAAATCCAACATGTCTTGTAAGCAACGAGCCAGCGTCTGCAAGAAACAAGAATACCAAGACGGAATCAGCAATTTTGCAATATTGGTTTCGAATGAGTGGGGAATCAATTTCAGATAATATAAACATTTCAGAAATACAAGTGAGGAAGGTAGATTGATGGGAAGAGAGAGTGTGAGAAAGATGTGGGGCGGGGTGAGGAATAGAGCGATAGGATGGGGTAGAGGGACGGGGTGGAGTGTTCAGGTATCTTGGGGAAGGGGGGTAGATGCTATGTCAGTTAATACTTAAAATTAATATTCAATTATTCCCAGAAACTTAGTAGAGTGAAGATGTCTGAAAGTGAAGAGAGAGAAAAGAGAAATACGTGAGAGGAAAGAAATTAAGTTTTGAAGGTTACACTTTGCCAAGCTTCCATTTTGTTGTCCATGGTACAGCAAGCCCACCTTCTTTGCAACAGCCTTGGCAATGTCTTTTAAGGTATTTGTTCCAATTCATGTCACCTGTAAACGTTAAGCTGCGGAGTTTGAATGATAAACTTTCGGGTAGACTTATTAATCACGGCAATCGGAGGTGGAGAAGGTTTCTTGTAATTGTTAAAGGAAAGACGCTTAGTCTTAATAGCATCAAATCTTATCCATTTATAATTTTACAACAGAATGGAAGTCGTTTCCTAAGCTTTCAACTATTACCTTGGGTGTGACACCAGTCGTGTGACCTCTGACAGATCGCCGACCCCCAACGTCGTCTGTCGTGGATTTTTCGTTCAACTATTCTTCTAATTGCTGGATCGTCATTTTCTTGTATTCGTTTTTCTTCATATCTACTATAGAGCATAGTATTATCAGCAGATATGCACATTCTGGGCACATTTTTTTCAGGAATTAAAAATCCAAAGACAGAAAAACAAGCTGTGCATGCGTGGTCCCACCTCTGATGCTGCATGTGAGATGACATCACAAAAAATAAAGAAATAATAAATGTGAGAAATGTGTGAAGGATTAGTCCTAAAAACAAATATTACTTCCGTCATAGTTAAAAATTGAGTAATCTGATTTGCTCTTATCACATTTTTTCGCTCTTTTTGGCCCAATCTTGGTGTCCGGGCATCCTAAGAAATCACAGTGCTTTTGAGGTACTCCACCAACCACTTCTCACCATTCCAATTCAATTGTCCCAAGCAACACGCTTCCTCCTGTCGGAGTTATCAACATTGGGAACACCTGTTTCTTCAATTCTGCAATGCAAAACTTTTCTTGTGACCCCCTTTTGAGCTCCTGGGAACGCCGAATTCCAGTGAAAATGGACAAACGGTGGAGTTTCACGCCTTAAGACATGTATATTTGAATTCAGCACGATGGAAAACTACTATATAGACATACATATCAAGTTTTTGAGTAATATAAAAAAAGAGCTTGAAAAAGGCTTTTTTAGCCCTAAAAGTCCCAGAGGGATGCGAACCAGAATTTTGCCAGGGTCACACATACTGAATTTATATTAAGAACAATGGCCTTCACATTTTGGCCAAATTTCAGGAAAATCTAATGGATGGATCAAACGCTATTGAGCAAAAAGTGTCATTTGGAGCCATTTTGGGGGCATTTTTGACCTCTTTTGAGCTCCTGGGGATGCCGAATCCCAGTGTAAATGGATAACTGTGTAGCTTCAAGCCTTAACACATGTACATTTGAGTTGTCCACCGTGAAAAACCATTATATATTCATACAAATCAAGTTTTTGTTGAGAAATATGACAAAAAAAAAACAAAACAAAAGGGCATTTTTAGCACTAAAAGTCCCCGGGGACGCGAACCAGAATTTTGCCAGGGTCACCCATACTGGATTTATATTAACAATGAGCTCCACATTTTGGCCAAGTTTCAGAAAAATCCAATAGATAGATCAAAAGTTATGGGGCAAAACGTGCTATTTTTTTTTAATCTCTTTTGAGCCCCTGGGGATGCAACGCGTATTTTTGCAAAAAAAATTTTTTTACTGTGCACCTCTATTTAATGAAATACAATTTGTGGCAAAATTTCAGGAAGAAATAATGGACGGTTATCTGGGATTAATGAAGATTTTTTTTTTTTTCATAGGAGTCACCACTTATCAAGGCCTAGAGGCCACTCGAGGACAAGGGTTATTGTGTGTACAGTAATCAATGGGATAATATTGTTGTAATCGTTAGTAATGGAGATTTGATAAATTGGATTACTTAAGGGGGCGGTTTTAAAGGAATTTGTATATGTTGAACTTGAAGACATCCAAGTTGTAGTCAGGTGGGAAACAGGCAAACGTAAGCGAGTTCCACAGGTGTGCAGTTCTAAGAAAGAAGCTTTGTTCATGGAATCTATGTTTTGATTTAGGCACAGATAAAGAGTGAGGAAAATTATTGACAGTGGTTTCAGCTAGACGGATGCTTTTCGTGAAAGTTTGGCGAGGGGGGTGCAGAGATTGGAGTTCAGACGAGCACTTCTCATGGAAATAATGATAAAACAAAGACAGGCTCATAACGTCTCTTCTGTGGGAGAGAGGTTGCAGATTTCTTTGATCTGGCTCTCATGGGCTCGTAGCCCCTGACGATACATGGCATATGAACTTTGCGAATGTTTCATTATCAATTGATGGATGAATCCATTCAACATTCAACAAAATGGATGACAATGCAAAAACAGATGAGAAGAACAAAAACAAAAAAAAAACTGTCTTACGGGATCAACACCAGCCAAATCTGCAAATGTCCCTTTCTTGCCCATGAGTTTTCGGTAGACGACCATAGGGAAGTGGATATCCAAAATGGCACTGTTGTAAATTGCAAGACCAAGCACGATACCAATCAGGGTAAACTGGGCATCATTTTCAAGTGAACTTGGATTGAACCAATATTGTCTCGTCTCATCATTGTACGTAAACATACCTAAATGTTAAAAAAAAGAAATTAAAAAAAAAAAAAAAAAAAAAAGCAGGAAAATTAAAATTGAATTTAAAAAAAAAATAAATAAAATAAAATAAAAAATTCAAGGAGTTAAAAAATTTTACAGAATCTGCCAAAATTTTATTTTTTTTAACATAGGAGCCACCACATATCAAGGCCCAGAAGCCACTCGAGGATTGGGAGGAGGAGGAGGAGGAGGAGGAGGAGGAGGGTTTCAAGCGCACTTGATGCGTATTTTATCAAAAAAAATCTATATATATGATGTACCATACTTTTGGAGTAATTGTGCCAAATCCGGGGATAATTGCATCAACTAAAATAAAATGCTCTTTATATGCGTGGTTGCCAAAAGAGTACTTTTAGCTAGTTGCCGCATTTACCCCGGACTTGGCGCAATTACCCAAAAGTATGGTATGTATTACTGATGAAATGAAAACATCATATTCCAAAAAATCATATAAATTGATCAAGTAGCTTTATTTTTAAAAAGAAAATAATTTTTAAGCGATTAATGGAAATTTGTGGATATTACAACACAAACGTAGTAAGTATGAATCATTGTGGAGTTATTTCCCTTGATTTCTTGAGATTTTTTTGTCAAAATGGTGGGCAAAACAGTCACTCCGAAGATATTCATAAAATTTGATTTTCTTATTTAAATTTACTTGATTTAGGAACACAATGTTTTCGTTTTGCCACGAATACGTTCACCATATTTTTCTATATAATCGTTTTTTAATATGTGGGAATTCTAAACAAGAACCAATTTTTTTTTTTTAGTATATTTACATTTCTTTTGTTTCAAGCTGTGCATAGATTTTATTTTCGAACATTTATTAGCAATAAAATTTTAATCAGTGCTCGTTTGTTTCAAGCCGAGGGCAAAGAAACTTCAAGTTGAGGTGAAGAACGGAAAAATGACATTAACAACCTTCTACTCCAATAGTTTCTTCCCTGGAACTGCTAGACTTTAGAACTCCTTTCCAGGATTCTGCTTTCCCAACTGTACTGACATGCAGAAGTTCAAGTGTAATTGTGAACAGACATCTTGCCACTCATCTCCCTTCATAATACCCCTGCAACTTATATCCCCGATAGTAGCCCCCTATTTCAAAGTGGCACTGTGCCTTGTTTGGGGTGAAAATTTGAACAAAAAACAAAAAGAAAAAAAAAAAAAAAAAGAAATTGATGTGAAGAATAGAAAAACAACATCGACAACGACTTACCAAAATCAGGATTGAAAATATCTTCCACAACGAGTTGAAAAAATTCTTTGGATACACCACCTTCATCGACGCCTTGTTCACCGTCAAATTCGACAAAAAGTTGTTTTTTCAAATCTTGAGGATTATCCATTGCAACGAGTTCCAACTGAAAATCAAAAAAATAAAATTAATTGCAAAAAAAATCATATATTGGGAAAAAAGAATGTTTTGTTTTTTTGATCTCCTGATGAAAACGAGGGTGGACCTATAAATTCACCCTTGTCCATTCGTCTGTCAGCACTTTTCTTTTGGAATTTTTTGAAATTTGTACAAACATTAAACATGATATGAGTAAAAAAGTAACAGAACGGATTTTCCGGGAAAACTCTGGTTGCCCCCCCTAGGGGTGCCTTTCGGATTAAAATGGCTAAAATTGACACTTTTGTACTTATTTAAAAAAATTGATGTCTTGAATTTTTATAAAACTTTCTGAAAAGTTGTAACTAACTGATTTCTATATAATTTTGTTTGTCTATACTTCACGAATAACTCTTGGGTGTGCCCCAGGGGCTCTTTTAGGGTTAATAAAAACACTCCATTTTTGGGACTATTTTATCATATTTGTCCAAAATTTTCTGTGTATGTCTATTTAGCAGTTTTGCATGGTGTTGAACTCAAATTTAAATATGTTAAGGCGTTGGGGACTTTTGGAGCTAAATGGAGGAGAGCAAATGATGGACTTATTTCTTTTTTTGCATTGTGCAGAACTTAAATTTACGTATGTTAAGACCTAAAACTGCACCGTTTGTTCATTTTCACCAAGATTTGACGTCTCCTGGGGACTTTTGGGGCTAAATGGGGGGGGGGGGAATGCTGAACTTAAGTCATTTTTTTATGTCTCATTCACTGTGCACTCACTCCCGGGTGACCCTGCATGCTTCACTTAATTCTGTTTGGTATCAGGAATAATAAAGGTCCAAAAATCGACCTCTGGGGCACACCTACATTAATACTATGTTGTTTAAAGAGCCGGTCATAGAGGACAACCTGGATTTTTCTCTTGCTTAGAAAGGATCCAATTATGTGGAGTATTTGTCAAAAAATGTCATAGGATTTAATTTTTGTGAGAAGCCCTTATCAAAGGGTTTCCCCACAAAAATTGTCTAGAAAGGATCTGATTATGTTAAATATTCATTCAAAAACACCATCGGATTTAATTTTTATGAGAAGCCCTTCATGCTAGACCATGTTAAAGAGTTTTGGATATATCAAGGGATACAGCTCTAGCTTACACTACCTTATGCACAGCACATGATATATGCATCTCTCTGCTTATCTCGGCATTGTTTCCAGACCTTGTCAAGACTTTGAATATATATATATATATATATATATATATATAAAAAATAAATATACAAGTTATAACACTCTACATATAAAGATACGGTCATCGAGGACAACCTGGATTTTTCTCTTGCTTAGAAAGGATATGATTATGTTGAGTATTCATCCAGAAATGCCATAGGGTTTAATTTTTGTGAGAAGCCCTTCATGTCAGACCTTATCAAAGGGCTTAGAGATATCAAGGGCTACAGCTTTCGCTTCCTGTCTTTTTGAACCATTTAGAAATAAGCAACTAATCATTAGATTTTTGCAAACTAAGGTTTTTGAACAGCCTTTAGCTTCATTTATGTAATAGTAAGAAGGTATGTAGATTATCAAATTGGTCGACTACCGATTAGTCGGCCTTTGATAATCGGCCGATTAATAAGTTTTCTAATGCCGACTTATCAGCAAATTTTGTTTATCATAAATGATATTAATTCTATTGTAAATGAAGACATGTGAACTCCCTTTTTTGATTGCCAGTGAAAATTTATCGAAGACATGCATCATCTACAGCATTTTATCAAATAACAAGCATGACGTGCTGTTAACATGTCCACTTTTACAACTGCACTGAATTTGAGGCAAATAGATGCAAGCACACGGAAAACTTCCCTTCTTTCTCTTCTTATCGCATTAACATTTTTTTTTTGTACTTTAAATCACGATCAAAGAAAATTATTTCATCTTGCAGTTTTTATGTTGAGGAATTGTGCAGTAAATTGCGATGATGTGTGAACCAAAAATAAAGTATTCTTCATGAGTCAAATTGTTTGAAAAAATACATATTTAGTTTCAGAGTCCATTTGAAGAAATCGCCTAGGAACAAGTCACAGAACATCAACCATATCAATGATAATACATACAAATTTAGCTTTGAGGTTATTTCTCTCAAAAGCTGTCGAATCTAATTCTAGTATTTCTGACTTTAGTGGAATCCTTCTTACCATTGTTGAACAATCCAGGTTATCCTTCTTACCATTGTTGAACAATCCAGGTTATCCTTCTTACCATTGTTGAACAATCCAGATTATCAATGGAAACAAGATTTTCATCCTACCTAAAAACTTGTGTATGTCTCCTTTCCTAGACGCATGATTCAAATATTAATCATGAAAAGATTGGCATAAAAACATATTTAGAATTGGATTCTACATCTACTTTCCACTGATAATGAAGCAGAATCAGCAAGATAAACTGGCTGAGGATGAAGAAGCACAAACAAGTGTAAATTACAACATGGCAACTGTGAAACCAATTCACATCAAAAAGTAAATAGTAAAAATGTTACAAAAGATGATTTCATCACTCTTAGTATAAGAATAAGTAAAAGTACAATTATTTCTAATTTCAGCCTTTATTTTTGAAGTGTGAGAAGTGTATAATTCTCATATTTCTGACTTTAGTGGAATCTTTACCATTGTTGAACAATTCAATGAATCAATGGAAACAAGATTTTCAGCCTATCTAAATGGTAAAAACTTGTGTCTAATTTCCTAGATCCAAGATTCAAATTTCAAAAGAATGCTATGGAAAACACTTAAGAATTGGATTCTACATCATCTACTTTCTACTGATGATGATGAAGCAGAATCGGCAGGAGACACTTTGTCAAGCTTTGTTGACGGTTAAGAAGTGAAAGTAAAACTGTATCTTTTTCGAACTTATTTGATGAATTACTTTCAAATAAGCCGAGAGTAACAAATCAAAACTTAGAGCAGGTAGAAGTTGAGTAAAACCTGCAACTGCAACAGAAATACAAGAATCACAATCTAAACTCAAAAGGAGTTTTTTTTTTTTTTTTTTTACACGGTGGTCACCACTTATCAAGGCCCAGAAACCACTCAGGGATAAGGGTTATTGCAAGTACAGTACGTTAGTGTGGAGATTTGATGAAGTGTTTACTTAAGGGGGCGGTTCATTAGGAATTTATTTACGTTGGACTTGAAGACATCCAAGTTGTAGTCAGGTGGGAAGCAGGCAGACGGAACAGAGTTCCACAGGCGTGCAGTTCTAAGAAAGAAGCTTTGTTCATGGAATCCACGTTTTGATTTAAGCACAGATAAAGAGTGGGGGAAATTTTCCACAGTGGATTCAGCTAGACGGGTGTTTTTTGTGAAAGATTGGCGAGGGGGGGGACCAGAGATTGGAGTTCAGACGAGCACCTACCATGGAAGTAATGATAAAACAAGGATAGGCTCGCCACGTCTCTTCTGTGGGAGAGAGGTTGCAGGGTAGAGAAAAGGGCATCCCCCACTAAGCCACGAAGTCTATTTTGTACTATGTCAAGGCATTATAGGCTGTTTTTAGCAGCTCCTGCCCAGATATGGCAGCAGTATTCCATCCTTTATGGTTAAAAACTTGACCATTACATCTACATGCAAGAGGTGATGATCCATTTCAGTGGTTGAAGAAGACGCAGGAGATATTACCACTGCTGAGTAAACTGACTTCAAAATATTTAAGCGCACCATCTTAATCTGTGGAATGTGAGAGGCTCTTCAGTACAGGTGGTAATGTGTCTGAACCTATGAGGAACAGGCTGTGTCCTGAGAATGGAGAAACTAATGTTTCTACATTAAAACTTAAAAGTATTCAACTTTAAATATTGAGGAGACTATAAGAGCAGAGGAAGCAAGCAGCAAGAATAGGAAAGTAGAGCAGCAGCAGGTGCAGAACTTCAGCTTATAGTTAGTCACTTAAAGAATTACAATTTGTACTTTGTACTTGGTTTGTAATTTCTTTTTCTTATTGAATTATTTAATTATATTCATTTAAGAACCTGAAATTGTATTTTGCATTTTGTAATTTTAGTTTATAAAAAGGCAAAAAGCCAAAATAGTGACCAGATAATTAAATGTTAATTTAAATTAGCATTTACTATGTTAATGTGACAAAGCTATCTGTTGAGTCACTTGGCAGTGATGAAATGATTTAGGAAAGAGAAAAGTAAATAATCGGACGATTAATCAGCAAAATGACCGATTACGTCGATTACTGATTACCTGCCGGTTAATTGGTACACCCCTACTAGTAAGTGTAAACTTTGCCTTTTATGTCGTACATTAAGAGGAATATTCATATTTTTTCATAATTTTTGTCAACTTTTTGTAAAATTTATACACCCCATTTTACAGTCATAAAATGTTTCAATCATAATCATTTGTTTTCCAAGTTCTGCATATGAATTACAAAATATCTGATATTTCCCCAAAAATCTCTGGCCTTGATGGAGGGGAAACTAAAACTTGCTATGATTTCAAATGATCTGAAATAACAGCAAGGGGAGACTTGATTCCAAATATTTCTCATATGTTATATCTCCCCTGTTTGGTTTTCATATATAAAGTAAATTTCACAATGTATAAGGATAATTTGATACTGGAGATATTCATAATCGTACCCTATTTCCAAAAGAGGGGAGATATAACATATGAGAAATATTTGGAATCAAGTCTCCCCTTGCTGTTATTTCAGATCTTTTCAGAAACTACATGAAAATTTGAAAGCTTTTTGATGATACTATTCTATGGTTAATATTTTATGACAATTGGAAAAAAGAACCTACATTTTCAAACCAATAAAACATGTCCAAATTTGCCTACATTTGTATATATAGTGTCCTGGCAGGCCAGCTTCAGTTTTGCTGGGATGAATTTTGCTTAAGGTTTATTTGATTGTCTCCCCTGTGACCTTGCCAGGTGATAGAGAAAGAAAGCAGGGCTACCTTGTGTCGCCAGGGAAAAAAAAGTAACCTATTTCCATCAAAACATATCTCTATCTTTTTCCACTACCCAGCCTATTTCTCTTTAGCTGGACACACTCACACCTTTTTCCTCGAGTAATTATTAGGTTGATGCAAAAATAATGTTTTTTGACGTTCAACTATAGACTAAAAAACATTATTTTTGCATCAACATATTAGTAGACATTTTATTCACAATTTTGTACAGAATAAGATTAAAAAACCAATTCCCCTAACGAAACCTGGCCCAGTTGATCCCCAGAGGATAAATTATTTTTTTCTAAATTTTAAATACCATTCATTCAAGGCAAGGCTGATCAAGAAAATACCAACTTTATGGGTGTTTGTTTTGTAGGTTTTAACTTTTAGCTTGACATACAAACACAAGGTCTCTCTGTACAGGGGTTTGTCAGGACAACCTGGCATGAGGATACTTTGACCTAGAAATAAACCCTGATCAAATATTCAAAATCACATGAAGTATTCGCAGCTCAATAGCCTCCTTGGTATCACTAGTCAACATTACCTTCTCCAAATGATGTTACCTCAAGTAATAACATGAAGTCGGATACTCCACGGGACTACAGGGTGGTCAAAAAGTCAGGTAATTACACGTGTTACACAATCAGTGGTTAATCGCTTCCAGCGATTGATAGAGAGAAATGGACGACAATTAACAAGATAAACATATTTCATGTTTGTTTCATTTTATATTTCAATGTATGGTACTTAAATATACGTGTATTGCTAATATCGTTTTTCTTTAAAATGTTACCTGACTTTTTGACCCTGTAGATGAATTCTTGTCCTGCAATCAAGTAAAACCAAGAAACCAAAAAGAACGTATACTATAAAATATTAAAATCGACGTTTGAGGAGAGGAAAATCATGTTCTCCTCTTCTTTACTCTTTGATGGAACATTCGAATATCTATATGAAGGCTTTTGGAGGGGGGGGGGCTAGCTCACTAATTCTTACAACTTTTTATCTACTCCCTAGATTATAATATCTCCGATTTACGAAAGGAGGTCATCTCTATCTTTTATTTCAGTGACTTTTATGCTACAAAATTCGTACTGTGAGTTCATTTCTCTATGACGTGATGTTTGACCTTGAAAACCACACGTTGACGTTCGTTTAACCACCTGCTTTTCTAAACGTTTAATTTCAACCATTATTATTTCCCTCCTCTCGTAGCGTCGTGATAAGTTATCAGGCTATTCGCCTCAAGGCTTTGGGTTCGAGCCTACCTCCCTACCAAAATTGTTTTTTTTTTCTTTTACACCTACAAACACCCGGGCAATGCCGGGCACCCCCGCTAGTTTATAATCTAAAAGGCAAAAATCTGTCTAGATGTATGTATGTATGTATGTTTTCATGTCTGCCTAAAACTTTGGCAGACTCGTCGGAACGGGACGAAACCGGTATCGTTTTAAACCTCAAACTTTCAGACGACAAATATTGAAAAATTGGCCAAAAACATTAATTCCTTCATTCTCAACAGGGCACTTTTCTACAAGGATGGGTCGCTTTTTTTGCAGATATTTGAGAAAGTTATCCACTCTTTTCGATTGTCTAGCCTTGATTTTGACGTTCGTCACTTCCGGTTTTGTGATGGGCACAACAGCAAAGACATCATGTATTTTTTCATGTTCTTTTCCTCCTTCGCTGTAGGGGTTCAAGCCTACTTGCCCACTACAATTTTTTTTTTTTTGCTCAACACACACCTCCAAACACCCGGGCAATGCCGGGCACCCAGGCTAGTCATATATAGTTCAAATGTTAACCTCGCGTTTGTGGCCCTTTGATTTTTGATAACTTCAACTGAAGGAAAATGAAACAGCGAGAGAAATAAACTGCCATTCAAATAATAGATGGTTGCAAATCTATAATATAAAGCTGAACGTCTGTGTGTGTGTCTGATCACGAATAGGTTCCTATATGGTTGACTATTATAGAAAACTAATCACATATAATGATAGATGTATTGAGACACAGGAATGGGTACGTTTGATCTGGCATAATGATGATTCATTAAAATTGTGGGGTCTGCGTACGCACCTGGTCCACAAACTATGGAAATAAAAAATTAAAAAAAAACGTTTACAAGTGTTTTTGATATAATTGTACATAATACTTTGATAAGTATGTTTTAACTTAAATAGGGATGGTATAATAAAATTGTGGGGTCTGTGTTCGTGCCTGGCCTCCATAAAATGGAAATAGGCACAAACTTTAATAAAGACTTCATATCTATCTGCGTAAGTATACTTTGATAATTATGTTTCAGTTTGGAGAAATATGGTATAATAAAATTATGGGGTGTCCATTCGCACCTGACCTCCATAGAATGGAAATATGTCACAAAGTTTAACAAGGTTTTTTAATATAGATCCACAGAATATTGTGATAAGTGTTTCAATGTGAACAGGTATGGTATAATAAATTATGGGGTTTATCTATTTTATTTTTACTTTCATCATATTTTGCTTTGGTTTTGATACCCCCAAATTCGAAGCTATCTCTTTACAACTCTTCCTTTTCATAACCTATCATACTTTCATAAATCAGAGTCCATTTTCTGTAGGTTGTTTTGAACCCAGTCAACAACGTGTACTTTTGCTAGTAAAATATAAAATCGGTTTTAAAAATATGTAATTTGTATTTTATTACGAGTTAAAACGGTATTTACTTCAAACAGATAAAAATATACATTTTTTTTAGACTTGATTTCATGTTTGTTTTCTAAAAATTAAAGCAACCAATCTTCTTCAATATTTAAAAAAAATTGGACAACCAATCAGAACACACCTTAAACTACAAGGAAGTTGTGTTTTTCTTAGACCAGTTGAAACATTAATAAGATCGTGTATACTCAACAGAAGTTCCTTCAAAAAATTATGAGGTTGTCAAAACATTTCCACAAATAAAGAAATGGTAACAAAATGACGGGATGTGAATTGAACTTGATTTCAAGGAATTTTTGCATAAAATGATGTCAATTTCAACCCCAAAATTTAAACGCCTTAAATTCTCATAACTTTTGAAGCAAGTTTCACCTTTTTTGTGACATTCAACATTTTAACTCTTCATAAAAAACCTTCAAGTTTAAACTATGAGTTGATTAGACTCTGATTTGAAAACTTACATATGTGTAGTCGCTGTTTAGTTGTAACCCAGGTCTGCTTTAACCTGAAGTGCTACTACCTGTCTAGTGCCCCTCCCCCAATTTATAATTTAACTTTTAAGTAGAATTGTCTAAATTCTCTGGTGTCTTATCCATAAAAGAGGGCGGTTAGTTGCTTCCTTCTGGACTTGGTAAAACAATCTGTGAGCAACTTTGTAAGATATGTTTCGGACTTGGTGATGTCCGAGGAGGGGGGGAGTAACATTTGTGGCAAATGTCTGAAAGATTGGTAGTCGATCACCCCCCCTCTCCACACACACACACACAATATTATTAGCAAACATGATACAGACCTGGATTTCTTGGTTTGATCTTGGTATAGTATAGGGCTTTGTTTTCAAATGTATCCCAAACAAGTGCCAGACTTTCACAAGAAACACCTGTCTAGCAGAAAACACTCGAAGCCGAACCCCTGAGGCGAAGTTTGAAAATAAAATCGGCCAGCCAGAAGTGAAAGATGTTTGAAAGTCGTCGAGCGTTACGACGACGACTATGACGATGTAAGTATTGTTATAAGCGAAGTAAGAAAAGAAAACGTTTTAATTAAGCGGGGGAGGGGGGGGGTAAAACATTAAAAAAAATAACGTAAGGCAAACGAACGTTACGTGAAAAATGGCTTAAATAATACAGGGTTCAATATTTAAATTTAAAAAATCGAAAAAAAAAAAAAAAAACATCTCACACCACGATTCGAACCCAAAACGTTTAGATAATGAACCAAGCCTTTAACTACCTGTGCTAAAGCGGCGTATATAAAGTCTGTTCGGTTTATCAACTATTTAAAGTAAATCAGGTCATGACGTCATCTGACGCATGTGTTGTTGACCCTCCCCCCTGTCGAATCTGTCTAGACATCTCTCTCTCTCACTTCGTCTGCCTTACTCTAAAGACTGGAAAATAGCGTCTGGCTGTTTTTATTTAAAAAAAAAAACTTTGATCGTTAATATTTTTTGTAAGCGTATTTTTTTTTTTTTTTTTTTTTTTTACTTCACTTTTTTTTTTTTACTTTATTTTTCGTTTAACTATCGTATCTACCTATTTTGAATGTGGTAATAACTTTGGTAACGCTGCCATAGCGTAGAAGTTCATAGTTTAGCTTTAATTAATTTTTTTTTTACCGATAACAACATTTTTAAATTGTAAATTCCGACGGCCATTAGAGGTTGCTGACGTCAAGATCACGTGACATGACTCAGCGGGTTTTAAATACAAGTTGACCCAAAATAAACGGCCGCGTGTATAATTTATGTATAAGAGTTGGCGGCCGTATTTTTTGGGGCAGTTGTAAATCGATTTAAAAATATGTAATGTTTAACATTAAAATGTCACTTTTTGGCCCCCTCCCCCTGCAGAAAATCGATCAGTTGACGCACTTCTGATGGTCACTTTGGGCCGATTTTTCGATATATGTCGTCTATATGAGACCAAGTTTGTGAATTTTTGTTGTGTCTGTCGAAAGTTTTTAGCAGACACACAAACATACATACAAACACACGCACATACATTTTCGCTTTTATATATATATATATATATATATACAGGGTGGTCAAAAAGTCAGGTAACATGTAAAAGTAGAAAAAACAATATGATCCATTATAATCTCTATTCGTTTAATATTATTTCTTGGATGAAATTTTTCCACAACGATGGATTGGTCGCCGTGGCCCAGTTGAATGGCCAGCCAGATCTCCGGATCTTACCCCTCCTGATTTCTGGCTTTGGGGCTATGTAAAGGATAGCGTTTATGGCAAGAAGCCGGATACAATAGCGTCTTTAAAGTTATTTATTGAAGAGGAGATTGCGCGGATATCAGCTGACATGATTACACGTGTTACACAATCAGTGGTTAATCGCTTCCAGCGATTGATAGAGAGAAATGGACGACAATTAACAAAATAAACATATTTCATGTTTGTTTCATTTTATATTTCAATGTATGGTACTTAAATATACGTGTATTGCTAATATCGTTTTTCATTAAAATGTTACCTGACTTTTTGACCCCCCTGTAGATGTGATTAAATAATAACAAGAGCTAGGACAACAGCATATTTTTTTCATTGTTTTGACTCAAGTGTGTATCAGTTGATATCTTGTACGTTTTTATATAGAGTAATGAGATTCTCAATTGATTAATTGTTAATCTGTGTCGGATATATACTCGAGAGTCAAAACAATGAGAATATTCTGTTGTCATATTAACCTAATAATAACCTAATAATAACCTAATAATAACCTAAGGGAAAAAAATAACTGGGAATGCTAATTCCAGCATTTAAAACAGATGTTAAACCAAATGTGTGCAGGAATACATGCAGACAGATTCCTGTTGAACTGTACTGTGTGAATGGAACCAAATACCAATTTACAGTGAGCAAGAGTCACCTCCCTTGTCATGCAAAAATGTTTTAGCATCTATTATAGTTTCGTGATTACCTAATAATTTAATATTCCATTCAGTACATAAGATTACAAGTACAAAATTGTGAATTTGCGATATTTTCTTTTTTCTTAGACTAGCGGGCAGTACCCGGCATTCAAGACATACACAAAAAGCGAACACACATACACACATGCATTTTCGCTTATATATATATATATATATAGATGTCAATGTTACTATTAATTAAATTTATTTCAGCTTTTAATTTCTATTTTTTTGTTTTTGATTGTTTTATTAAATGTACAATAGGTGTTCTCATCCAAGAATGTATTCACTTTAGCTTGCAAGTTGATTTTAAAATCAACTTGCAAGATAAAATATAGCATAAATAGAGCCGAGAATTCCATTCTCTTTACCCCCCCCCCCTTGCATCCCTATAAAATGACACACTAGTCCAACTGCCAAAGCATGGCACATAACAATGGTTTGTTTTTTAAACGTTGTGAACACAGAGGTTTGTTTCAAGCTAAGATGATCCTTAATAATTTGGACTGAAGAAGGACGCTTTTAGCAGATAAGTTGTGAACGTGCGATATTTTCTGTTTCTTATTAGATGCCAATGTTAATAATTTATTTCAGTTTTTAATTTATATTTTTTTTATTTGATTGTTTTATTAAATGTATAATCGGTTTTGATATAGCATAAATAAATCCGAGAATTCTATTTATTTTCAGTTAGTGAGAGGGGAATCTATCACCATACTTTCCCCTAAACATGTCAATTGAACTTATTAAGTACTAGCGGCTGTGCCACGTTGGCACACACAATATGGAGTCAAACTCAACATCGTCTTACCATCAACGCTTACGCTGTGAACTCAGAGTATGGGAAATTCCCACATGCACAAAACAAAATCACTGAAAACACAAAAATACCCTAACTAAGAGTAAGGATAATGAGTAAACGTTGAATAAAATGATGGTAAAATTATTACGAACTTGCTAAGATTCGAACCTGGAATCTTCTGATCCGTAGTCAGACGGGTTATCCACTGCGCCATAAGTCCTGTTCGTATGCCAAATGTTACTGCGCCTGTATACAGACAGTGCTAAATTCCGTTAACATGGACAGGTAATTTTTTCAACAATTACACAGAACGGCCCAAAAACCCTTATTTCAGGCTTTTTGCTTGACTCAGTGTTGTTCGTTATGAACCATATATAGATAAGGACAACCTAGGGACTCGTACCTTTCAGGGAAAAAAAGAATTTTTCAATTCAGTGCATCCATTCGAAAGTTTTACACACACACACACACACACACACACACACACAAATAAACATTCAGATTTTTTTTAATAGTATAGAGAATACTTATTATTTATTTTTTAAATGGAGAGTAGACAATGCATTGTGGATGCATTATCAATAGCTCCTGTAGTCTCACTTCTTCTAATGTGTCCCTCAGTCCTCAGAACAGTCGCCTGAAATGTAGGAAATTTTCAGTTTCTATGTCTATCCTTGTAGCCATGTCACTAATAAGGGTGCTGGAGGTAAACATTTTATCTGGTCTGGTGTTATCCGCCTGAGAGGCAGGGACCCAAACCTTGGATTAACCACTACGGAGGCTGTCCTATCAGCAAGTGCAAAGTACTGGGACTGCCATATTGTCATTTGGTGAACGGATTCTGGACTATACAGTAGCTTCTGGTAGAGTTTCTCGATGCTATATTAGTGGGTAATTGTTACGGCTTTACATTATGTGCTACAAAAAAAAAAAAAAATATATATATTTCTTATTTTTTTTTGTCTCTTACTTTCCCTCTCTGCCTTGCTCTAACCAAGTCTGTCGACCTGTTCCACAAATCCCAAAACTCCATCATGAAAAGTCTCCAGAAAAAATACATGATTAAACCCAGAACTCCAACGTAAACTCACATTACCATGTTTCCTTACACATCAGGGGTCTAAGTTCCAACCTTCCAGAGGTTGAAATCCAATTTCAGAAGACTAAACCAGACCTATTATTCCTAAGTGAAACTGGCATTGGACTAACTATTTCCCTAGATGAGTTCGTAATTAAAGGATACTCTAACTTAACATCCAAATCGGACCCCTAAGATCGCCATGGGCATGGAATATGTGCCTACATCAAAGATGGCTTTCCATGTGGTAGGGACATCTACAGAGAAGACCCTAATTTACCTTGTATGTGCTTCCGCGTTACACTTGCACACCACTGTGTTTATATTTGCCTTCTATCACCTCTACAACAGCATAGTTAAGATCTTTAAGAGCATATCTGAGAAAATTGACCACATCTTATCAGCTCATCCTTCGGCTAACATTCCCGTCTGTGGAGACTTCAATGTTCACAATATGGAATGGTTAGCCCACTCAAGCAAGACATGATGAGGAGAGGTTCTGTCACGATTTCTCCATTGCTTATGACCTCACTCAGATTGTTCACAAGCCTACCCATGTGCTCGACACAGACAGTCAGCATGCAAGTCTCCTAGGTCTTTTTCTCACAACTTGCCCTGAGCTTTGTTCATCTTCCGTTCTGTCTACACTGGGATCTTCTGACCACTAAGTTGTATCAGTTAAGATAAAAACAAAATGTAATGTCCTCAGACGTACTTCTCCATCGCACAGTATATTGATACTCTATAGCTGGCTGGGATAGCTTCAGTACATTCATATCAGATCTACTTCTGTGTTCCATGTTTAACAAACTGCGCGTACATGGTCCCTCTCTGGTGCTGCATGTGAGATGACACCACAAAAAAAATAGTGAAAAAATGATGACTGTGAGAAGTGTGAAGGGCCAACGTTGCCTTCACATTTTCGCCAAGTTTCAGAAAAATTTAATGGATGGAGCAAAAGTTATGGGGAAAAAGTGTCATTTTTTGCAATTTTGGGGCATTTGTGACCCCTTTTGAGCTCCTGGGAACGCCAAATCCCAGTGAAAATGGACAAACGGTGAAGTTTCACACCTTAAGATGTATATTTGAATTCAACATCATGGAAAACCACTATATAGACATACATATCAAGTTTTTGAGTAATATGAAAAAAGAGCTTCAAAAAGGCATTTTTTTTAGCCCTAAAAGTCCCAGAGGGATGCGAATCAGAATTTTGCCAAGGTCACACATACTGAATTTATATTAAGAACAATGGCCTTCACATTTTGGCTAAATTTCAGGAAAATCTAATGGATGGATCAAACGCTATGGGGCAAAAAGTGTCATTTTTAACCATTTTGGGACATTTTTAACCTCTGTTGAGCCCCTGGAGATGCCGAATCCCAGTGTATATGGATAATGGTGTAGTTTCAGGCCTTAACACATATTTAAGTTGACCACCGTGAAAAAACACTATATAGTCAGACATATCAAGTTTTTGTTGAGAAATATTAAAGAGCAACAAAAAAAAAAAAAAGAAAGACATTTTTAGCACTAAAAGTCCCCGGGGACGCGACCCAGAATTTTGCCAGGCTCACCCATACTAGAATTATATTAAGAACAATGGGCTCCACATTTTGTTTCAAAAGAATCTAATAGATAAGTCAAAAGTTATGGGGCAAAACGTGTTATTTTTTACCTCTTTTGATTGGGGATGCACTGTGTATTTTTGCAATAAAAATTTTATTTACTGTGCACATCTAATGAAATGATTTAATGAAATACAATTTGTGGCAAAATTTCAGGAAAAACTAATGGACGGTTATTTGGCAATCGTCTGGAATAAGGGACGCACAGACGCTATTGAAAACATAGGTCTCTCTCCGATAAATCGGGAGACCAAAAAGAATGTGTTCTTTATAGTATCAGACCTGACAGAATGGTTAATTGTAAGTATAGACCACTTCATACCCTCCAAACAATTCCAGCAAAAACTTAACAGCCAACCATGGTTCTCCCCAGAATGTTCTGCTGCCATTGTGTAGAGAAATCACTTTTTCCATTACTTCCAACGTAATAGATGTACTGAGACTAAAGCTGCTTTCAGGACTGCTAGCAACCACTTTAAAGGAGTAATAAAGAATACAAGAGTTGCATGCTCAGTCCGTTAAGTCCAAAGTAGCTGAGCAGCGCCTTGGTTCCAAGCTTTCTTCTTGATCTACATCAATGATCTCCCAAATCACATCCTATGATCATTCGTAGACATTTATGCTGACCATACTACCATCTATGGCCATAAATGACCAAGTTCTCTGTCCTCTGATCTTGAGCACGTGGTACAATTGGGAAAGAGTTGACTGGTTACTTTTAATGTATCTAAAACCAAGCTTCTATCTTTACATCATCAACGCTCTGATCCCCATCTGGCATCAATTGAAATGAATGGCTCTCGTCTTGGGGAGGCTCCATGTTTTGACAAGCTTCTGGGCTGAACTTTTACTCCTGATCTTAAATGGAACACGTACATCGAATCTGTTGCCAAGATCACTGGAAAAATGGTGGGATCCTTCTACCGCTTCAGTAGATTTCTTACTGCTGATGAAATTCTCTATCTATATAAAAGCCAGATACATCCAAGGATGGAGTACTATTGCCACATCTGGGCAGGAGCTGCTAGAGAGACCTTATCCTGTCTTGACAGAGTTCAAAATAGACTGTAGCCTAGTGGGGGATGCCCTTTTCTCTTCTCTGCAACCTCTTCCCCACAGAAGGAACATTGCAAGCCTCTCACTGTTTTACCATTATTTTCATAGCAAGTGCTTGTCTGAGCTCAAATCTATGGCCCCCCTCCCCTCGCCAAACTTTCAGGTACCTTAAAAAAATTGATTTTTAAGGGTATTTGTGTTTGTATTCTATATTGTTTTCATTGGTTGCCATGGCCGTTTTCGAGCACGCACAAAAAATTGAATGCACGTGTGAAAGATATACGGAGAAAATTATTAAAAACATTTTGCATCCAAACATTCTAATCTATTTAAATAATTTTATGGGTTTAAGTGATAATTGACCTTTTGACCTCAGATGGAATGGAGGGAAAATTTTCAATGTTCTGTTAACATATCTATTTCTATTAAGAAAAAAAGAGGTAGAAGATATGCGTAAATAAAGTAAATTAACGGAATATCTCAGACGTATATTGGTTTTTAAATAAAAAAGAAAATCAAACAAAAAAGAAGGTTTACTTACTGCAACAAGCGCGTCTTCAATGAGATGATCACGACGAACCCTTAATCGCAAGTACGGTACAGTCGGAGCTCCATGCACTAACGTTTGTATCAGCGAAGTCCTTCTCTCGTTGAGCATATGAATTCGGTTATCAAAATACATGACTGTGTGTTTTGAGCCAGTAGTCAACAGAAAACTGTGATTGACAAAAGAAAATTTGTTGCTGCTCTGCTCAGATTTATAATAAGAAAAGTCCGTGCCGACATCCAAGTACTCATTTAACGGATCATTCACAAAGTCTTCAAATGGCACCAAAGGTTGGCGACAATCGATTGGGGAAATGCCCAGCTCTTTGGCTAACGGATCTTCTATGGGTTGCCGCTGGTCCTTTGGCTCGGCAGCCACGGCACCAAGGAAATCGTGGAAATTTATATCTGTGGTATTCAGTTTTTTCTCTTCCTGGATCAACTCCTTGGAATCGCAAACGCCACCTAATATGCTCGCATAATAAAGAATTTTCATCACGCGAGTTGCGCCGGTTATGCCGCTATCATCGTTGACGGGGCAGCCACGTCCCCATTGGACCTCCCCTTTCATTACACGTACGGTTATTAGCTGGTGGAGAGAACGTACCATGCTTTGTAGACGCGTTGCTGGATATTTTGACCACACCTTGGCCAGTTTCACTTGGCTCTGCAAGGGCAACTGGCCAATTGTGCTACAAAAATCGGGGAACGCGTTGTCAATAAATTCAGGTTCGTCTAAAAATGGAATTTCCATGACAATTAAAAAAATATTTATATAGTTGCGATCTCTTTCTATCGGTTTATAGTTCCGCAATTCCACATCCAGAATTCTGGATAATGAACAGATTGCACGGATCAGGATCGTTTGGAATGGCAGTTCTGGAATTTCCATCAAAGCCGCTAGAGCTCTTCGTACTGAAGGGATGTCCACTGTTACGGAGTCAGGGTCCGTAGAATTCATCACAGTATTTTCAGCGGAAATTTCACATTTTTCCGTTTCGTCTTTGTTATCTTCCTGCTCGTCCATGTCTTTATCTAAATCGAGTTCCATCGCTCGGCGGGTTTCTTTTAATAAGGTCTCATCATCTTCATGACGAAAACTTAGAATGATGGAGTCCGGATTGTGAAACACAGCTCCGATGAGACGTATTAATTTTGACCAATCGTTATCTTTTTTGCAGTCTTTTATTATTTGAAGAAGTTTTTTCTCGGTTAAAAATGTTTTTACTGAAAAGAAAAGAAAATATTTTTTTAGTATGTTAGAACAAAAGAAAAAGAAAAAAAAAAAAGAAAAAGAAAAAGAAAGAAAAGTAAAAAAAAAGTAAAAAAAAGAAAAAGAAAAGTGAAAAAGAAAAGGAAAAAGAAAAGGAAAAAGAAAAGGAAAAAGAAAAGGAAAAAGAAAAGGAAAAAGAAAAGAAAAAAGAAAAAGGAAAAAGAAAAGGAAAAAGAAAAAGGAAAAAGAAAAGGAAAAAGAAAAGGAAAAAGAAAAGGAAAAAAAGAAAAGAGAAAAAAAGAAAAGAAAAAAAGAAAAGAAAAAAAAGGAAAAAGAAAAAAAAGGAAAAAGAAAAAAAGGAAAAAGAAAAAAAGGAAAAAGAAAGAAAAGGAAAAAGAAAAGGAAAAAGAAAGAAAGAAAGGTGCACTCTAGGTAGGTTGCAATACAATCAGTAAATCAATAAAGACAATTCATTATTTGGATTCTTCGGACGACTATTCTCATCTTGAATGTTAGAGACTGACTCAACCAGACAACTAGCGACAAACAAAGTTTGGAGTGCCTCTTTCTCCGCTACATGACAGTAGCACACACACAAACTGATTTACACTCGTCTTGTGTTGTTTTATCATAACACAATCATGAAAACGATTATCGGGTCAGATCACTCCTTTTTATAGATTACTCGGCTATTCATCCCCACCCCATAAATCTGAATGGAGGCTTCAAATAGCATTTTTGTAGGTTTTGATACAACTCAACTAACAATTGAATCCTACTCTCTCAGACCGTTAGTACTCAAACCATTATACAAAATATAACTTTATAATTGCTAAACTGGTTAGCTACTAAAGCGAATAAAAAATGGATTGACTGTAATCAATGACGATTCAAAGGCCATTTTTGATTGGTTACTACAGGGAGATGTCGGAGAGAGAGCCATTCTTTTCCCTAGATTACCCCACTTATCCTTGATCCTTACCTGATAATGGGTGAATATTTATTGATGAAGCCTAGAGTAAGACTACATTAAATTAGACCATTCCTGTCAACTGCGGTGTAATGCTGTTCTTGTGCAGGTCTAAGAGGTCCACTCTCCCAGGTTTAAGGGGTAGTTCATTGCTAATCATCTGAGGCGCCCTTGCCAGGGAATGCACTTTTTTGCAGGTCAGAATGCCCCTCCTTAGGGACACAAACTTTTTTTTTATTTTTATTTTTTTTTTTTTTTTACAAAGGCATCACCACATTATCAAGGCCCAGAGGCCACTCAAGGATAAGGGTTAAAGAGTTTACAGTAGAAATTGGTCAATATAGTAATCATTAGTAATGAAAATTTGGTAAATTTAATAACTTATATGGAACGGCTCATCAAGAACTTATTTACTTTAGACTTGAACACAACCATATTGTAGTCAGCCGGAAAGCAGGAAAACGGAAGACAATTCCACAGGCGTGCAGTTCTAAGAAAGAAGCTTTGTTCATGGAATCTACGTTTAGGTTTAGGCACAGATAAAGAGTGGGGGAAATTATTGATAGTGTTTACAGCTAGACGAGTGTTTCTTGTGAAAGTTTGGCGAGGGGGAACCATAGTTTGAAGCTCAGTTGAACACTTTCCATGAAAATAACGATACATCAGAGACAAACTCGCAACATCTCTTCTGTGAGATAGAGGTTGCAAGGAGGAGAAAAGGACATCTCCTACGAGGCTACGAAGTCTATTTTGAACTCTATCAAGGCAGGACAAGTCCTTTCTAGCAGCTCCTGCCCAGATGTGGCAACAGTATTCCATCCTTGGACGTACCTGGCTCTTATATAGATAGAGAATTGCATCAGCAGTGAGATATCTACTGGATCGATAGAAAGATCCCACCATTTTTCCAGCGGCCTTGGCAACAGATTTGATATACGTGTTCCATTTAAGATCAGGAGTAATGGTCAAGCCCAGAAGCTTGTCAAAACTTGAGGCCTCCTGAAGACGAGAGCCATTCATTTCAATTGATGACAAATGTGGATTAGAATGTTGATGATGTAAAGAGAGAAGCTTGGTTTTAGATGCATTAAAAGTAACCAGCCACTCCTTTCCCCATTGTACTACGTGCTCAAGATCAGAGGAGAGAGAATTGGAGAGAACTTGGTCGTTTACTGTCTTAGATGTGCTACCATAAATGGTAGTGTCGTCAGCATAAATGTCTACAAATGATGTAAGGATATGATTTGGAAGATCATTAATGTAGATCAGGAAAAGAGTTGGGCCCAGGATGGATCCCTGAGGGACACCGGCATTAATACTGTGAGCTTCTGATTTTTGCCCCTCAACTACTACTCTTATGAACCTATCAGAAAGAAATGATTTAATAATTGAGAAGACTTTTCCAGCTATACCATAGCTAGCGATCTTATGAAGTAAACCTTTATGCCATACCCTATCAAAGGCTTTAGATATGTCAAGAGCAATTGCCCTAGAAAGATTGCCACCGTCGAGAGATTTGCTAATCCTATGCGATATAACTGTAAGGACATCTGCTGTAGATCTAGCAGAACGGAAACCATATTGAGTGTCACTAAGAAGGTTATTTTTGTTGAGATGTTTGATTACTTCTGTATTTAACACAGATTCTAGCAACTTACTCATGACGCACAGGAGACTTATTGGCCTGTACTGAGAGGGGGATGAGCGATCTCCTGAATTCTTAAATACAGGGCATACTGATGAGATTTTCCAGGGAGATGGGAAACTATTCTCCTTAAGACAACGTTTAAACAGTTTTGTAAGTATGGGCGCTAATTCAGGTTGAAGTTTTTTGAGTACTATAATTGGAATACCATCAGGGCCAGTTGCTTTACTCGAATCAAGGTTTTTGATTAGCTTCGCAACATCACGTACAGATATACGTATATCACATAGCGTGTTTTCTGATACAGGAGGAAATATTGGGGGTTGGCGGTCTTGGTCGCAAAGGGTAGAATTAGCTGCAAAGTTCTTGACAAAGAGTTTGGCTTTGTCTGATGCTGACGAGATTACCTCAGGTCCATTGATAATAGTTGGGATGGAGCACACGCTTCTGTTCAGGATTCTGTTTGCTATTTGCCAAAACTGGTGGGAACCAAGCCGCTGCTCAGCTACTTTGGACTTAACAGATTGAGCATACAACACTCTTGCGTTCCTTATTACTTTCTTACAATGGTTGCTGGCAGTCCTGAAAACGGCTTTAGTTTCCATACATCTATTACGTTTGAAGCAGTGGAAAAAGTGATTTCTGTGCGCAATGGCAGCAGCACATTCTGGAGAGAACCATGGCTGGCTGTTAGGTTTTTGCTGAAACTTTTTAGAGGGTATGAAATGGTCAATACCTACAATTAACCATTCAGTTAGGTCTAATACTATAGAGGACACATCCTTTTTAAACATGGAATGCAGAGGTAGATCAGATATAAATGTACGGAAGCTATCCCAGTCAGCCTTAGTGTATCGATATACTGTACGATGAAGAGGTACGTCTGGGGACTTATTACATTTCATTTTTATCTTAATTGATACAACAGAGTGGTCGGAAGATCCAAGAGGTGACAGAACAGAAACTGAACATAGTTCAGGGCAAGTTGTGAGAAAAAGGTCTAGTAGGCTCGCATACTGGCCGTCATTATCGGGCACACGGGTAGGTTCCTGAACAATCTGAGTGAGGTCATAGGCAATGGAGAAATCATGACAGAACCTCCCCTCATCATCGGTCTTGTTTGAGTGGGTCAACCATTCGACGTTGTGAACATTGAAGTCTCCACATACGTGAATGTTACACAAACTTCTCAATCAATTCCGACCCTGGTGTCACATTTCTTACAGTGGGAGAGAACTAAACACCCCCATGAGTACGACTACATCAACCGAACCATGAAAAATAACATTCAAGATGATAACAGTAGTCCGAAGAATCCAAATAATACAAACTAAATTTGTATTAAAATATTTTTGAGATGAGGATTGTTAATTTTTATTTTTGTAATTGTTATTTTCACCTTAGTTATTATATTCACGATGTTAAAGTCAACTTCATCTTTTTTTCAGGCCCACCTTTCTGAATTAGATGCCTTGAGCTCTGTAGACTTTTTGGAATTTTATTAGGTCGTCAAGTGTAAAAAGATGCACCCAAATAAAGTCGAGACTAACACTGGATGAAACATTATAAATATAACGACTAATATGAAAACAGTTTGAATTATCATATTTCATTTCAGATCCATGATTCTGCAATGTCGTCTGAGAATCAATGATTGCAGCAAATCAGTTTCTCGATGGATCATCATCAGTTGAATGTCTGTTTTACATCCTTGTAGATGTTGGATCATCTGTGACATTTTGCCAAAAAATATTCTTCTCATGGAAAATGAACAAAATGTCAAAAATCGTCTACAAAACCTGTTGACAAGTGTCAACTGTTTAGATATTGATTCCTTGCTTGCTGTCTTTTATAAGGAGAAATATTTTTATGTTTGGATTCTCTAAATCCTATCACCAGTTATAGGCAAGAGATATTTTAACCCATCAGCAGAGATGAATAATCAGAGATGAATCAGCAGAGATGAATAATCTAAATATAAAATCTAACAGAATTTTCATTTTAGGTTTCAGTCGAATATTGTGTTGGCTTTCTATATTAGAATGACTTAAGATTTTATATTCACCGTCGGGTTGGGTTGAACCCAACATCCTGGATGATCCCAGACCATGCACGATGGTTTGCAACAGCCAAGATAGTGATAACAATCAGTTCTGGGGCCAGCAGCAAACACTGTAGACTTGTGGACTGGAGCTAGGTTCGATGTCTGCTTTGATGGTGTGTAACCAGGTTTTCAGATGACCTCCCAGACATCGTCACCAACCTTGGATTGGTTCTGGAGCTATTGTGGTGCGGATAAACTCTCCCAGGTTGCAGCACAAAGTGTGGCTGAACTAACAAAATCTTCAAGAGATTTTGTTGAGAGGTTGAGCCTGCATCGCATTTGAGTATTGTAGAAGAAATGGTGTCAGTAGACCCATAGAATTTGGTGGAGGCAGTATAGACTGAACACATCCAGCCTCCTGAAATCCGCATGTATTATCAGCTGGATCTTGTAACTGTCGAGAAGGATCATCTGCACAAGTGCTTGATAGAGCCATAAATACAATAAGTACATAAAAAGAAAATTCAATAAAAAAGCGATTAACGTTTCTTATTTTTATTTTACATTCATATCACAAATCATTACAGGTTTTATTTGAATTATTCAGACTACTGGTCTCATCTTGAATGATCTTCTCAAATTTCGACTCATAGCCGTCAGTTATGTCTACTCGAGCTTGGAAATCTGTATGGATTTTTTAACTTTTAACCTTTATTTAATCCACAGAATGTAGAATGTTTTCGTCCAGTCAGCCATGACAGAATCTAGAGTAATTTTTAATCATATTCTTAGCATTGTTTGAATTGAGGATCAAACCTTCAACCCACAGGAGACCCTCAGTTAAAACGGCTTATTAATTAGTATTTCATCCATTGCATCATAGGTTCACAAATTTGATAAGATGCATGGTGGAATTCATATGGCGTCATCCAACTAATACTCATTAAAGAGAAAGTTATAAAGACGGGGACCATTCTAATCTAAATCGGGATGGTTTTGTTATCCGTTTTGAGTGCAATAATAAATGCTGCGTATAACGAGATCATTTTGTTCCCTATTTTTCTTACTTTTTCCTAATAACGACACGCATTTGTCATCTAAAAAACATCAAAATTCTGTGTTTCTTTTTCTATCTTCATCTCTTATGAGTTTTAAGCATAAGCTGACATTTTTCAGATAAAATAAACAGATTGTCTCAGAAATTTCTTTCATATATTTCTTACGCCCACACCCTGAATTAGTGTATTCTAACAAATATCATCATTTCTGGGTCAATACCCTGTTATGTTTGATATCTCACTACGAAGAAAAGATTAGTAATAAGAATTAAAAAAGAAGGAATAATCGCACATGTTATAGAAAAGGGAAGTAAACACATCAAATTAAAACATCAAAAATTATTTTTTAAAAAAACGTTAAAATTAAAAAATTAAGTTCAACATTTAAAAAACATTAAAAATAAAAAAAAACGTTAAAAATTTAAAAAAACATTAAATATTATTTTAAATGTTAAATATTATTTTAAATGTTAAATATTATTTTAAATGTTAAATATTATTTTAAATGTTAAATATTATTTTAAATGTTAAATATTATTTTAAAAAAGTTGAAAACTATTTTTAAAAATGTTGAAAACTATTTTTAAAAAAGTTGAAAACTATTTTTAAAAAAGTTGAAAACTATTTTTAAAAAAAGTTGACAATTATTTAAAAAAAAAGTTGACAATTATTTAAAAAAAAGTTTACAATTATTTTAAAAAAAAGTTTACAATTATTTTTAAAAAAAGTTGACAATTATTTTTAAAAAAAAGTTGACAATTATTTTAAAAAAAAGTTTAAAATTGTTTAAAAAAAAGTTTAAAATTGTTTAAAAAAAAAAGTTTAAAATTGTTAAAAAAAAAAGTTAAAAATTGTCATTCTTCAAAAATTGTCAATAACTATTTCTCCAAAAATTGATTATTTTTAAAAAATTTTTGATTTTTTTTTTAAATTGATTATTTTTTAAAAAAATTGTTGATTATTTTTTTAAAAACTGTTCATTATTTGTTACGTGTTGCTATTTTTAAAAAAATGTTGATTTTTTTTTTTTTTAATTGTTAAAAATATGAAAAGATTACCTGTAGAAAACGTTTCACGATGAATAGGTACTTTCATACTCGATGTAGAAGGTTGTTCATCTTTTCCTCCCGTATCCATGGCTACCGGAGAGTTTTGTTGCGCAGATGAAGAGGAGGAGGAAGAGGTGGAACCGCCACTCATCTCTGTTGTGTTACTCCCAAGATTCAAGTCTTTACTACTGCCATAGTTTGGTACACTTGTCGTTGGCTTGTCTTCGTTTTCTGACGGCCACTTCGCTATTTTAGCAGGATGGGCTTCACATAATAATGCTTTCTTCTTAAACAATTGTAAGGCGTGCACCGCAAGTTGATTTCGTGTCCAACTTTTGTAGATGAATGAATTGCAGGATGCACAATTCTCATTGCTACAGTCCGTGTCACCACAGCCGTCGGTTAGCTGGTAATAATACCGTTCGATCAGACGTCTTGCCGCTGCACGCTTCCTACAAAGAAAATAAGAATTTTTGAGTTTAACGTTTCTGAAGTTTTTGGATGAGGATTGATTACTTATATGGGAAGCTTCCCAAAGAGCCCTCAGAACAACAGCAGTCACAATCTGCTACAGTGCTATAGAATACTGCACCTCAGCATGGCCTCCGAGCAACCACACAAGATTAATTGAAAAAAAAGAAACTATGAGAAATCATGCATATTATCTGAGGATGTCTGAAGTCAACCCCAGCACAATGGCTACCAGTAGCAAGCTCAATCGCACCACCCCACATAAAGGAGAGAAGAGGCAACTCAAAAATGAGCCAACATCACTGATGGACATAGGCTCAACAGAACGTAGACTTTTTTTTTTTTTTTTTACAAAGGAGTCACTGATAAGGCCTGGAGGCCACTCGAGGGCAAGGGTTAATGATGTGAACAGTTGCGTTCAGAGGGTCGATGGTGCCACACACTCACCCAGAATGCAACTGATAACTGCAGAATGTGTCGGAGTTTGTATTTTTTTTTGTGTTATTTTATTTTTTAATATTTGTGAACTCATGCGCACCCCCCCCCTCCCCGGCAGCCACCAATGTGAAAGACAACAACAAAAGAGAAAACAAAGAAAAAGACCTTGGAAACAGCATTGGGTTGGCATTTGTTGTTGAGCAGTGGGCAACCTGGTTTTATTACAAAAAGATAATTTTTTTTACTCGAGTGTCAGAGTTTATCAAAGGTCACTTAAGGATAAAATTTACACATCACAGTGATGATCAAAATGGTGGAAATTGGGTTTGATTATTTGAGATGGCTCAACAAGGACTTGTTTACATTGGACTTTAAAGCAACTTGTAATCAACTGGGAAGCAGCCCGACAGTATTGCGTTCCACAGACGGGTAATTCTAGGAAAGAAACTTTGTCCATGGAATTTTCGTTTAGTTTTAGGCACAGATAGAAAGTAAGGAAAATTGTTGATAGTGGTTGAAGCAAGATGAGTGTTAATTTCAAACGTATTACTGGGAATGACCATAGATTGAAGCCCAGTCGAGCACCTGCCATGAAAATAACTATAGAATAGAGACGACAAGCGACGTATCTATTTTATGAGAAAGAGGGAGTAAGGAGGAAAAACATTGTTTACTAGATTTTGAAGTCTGTTTTGTACCCTGTCAGGTAGAAAAGAGTACTCACAGCAGTTAGGTCTTACAAAACTCCATCGTAGGACATATTTGGCTCTTACATAAGTAGAGAATTATGTGGGGAGTGTGATATCTTCTTTTTTTTTACATAGGCATCACCACTTATCAAGGCCAAGAGGCCATTCGAGGATAAGGGTTAAAAAGTGTACAGTAGACAATTGGACAATATAGTAATCGTAAATAATGGAAATTCGGTAAATTTGTTAACAAGTGGAACGGTTAATCAAAAACTTGTTTACGTTAGACTTGAAGACAACCATATTGTAGTCAGCTGGAAAGCAGGAAAACGGAAGACAATTCCATAGGCGTGCAGTTCTAAGAAAGATGCTTTGCTCATGGAATCTACGTTTAGGTTTAGGCACAGATAAAGAGTGGGGGAAATTAGTGATAGTGTTTTCTGCTAGACGGGTGTTTCTTGTGAAAGGGGGACCATAGATTGGAGCTCAGCCGAGCACTTGCCATGAAAATAACGATAAAGCAGAGACAAACTCGCAACATCTCTTCTGTGAGAAAGAGGTTGCAGGGAAGAGAAAAGGACATCCCCTACAAGGCTACGAAGTCTATTTTAAACTCTATCAAGGCAGGATAAGTCCTTTCTACCAGCTCCTGCCCAGATGTGGCAACAAATGCACGTGAAAAAAAAAAAAGAAAAAGAACGATCCCACGAGATGTGCAGCACAAAATGAGATCTTGTGAGAGGCGTGGAGAACATTCTAAATCACATGGTTGACATCACGGCTGAAACAACGAGAAAATAAATATTGCTGCTACAAAGGAAAAGCGAGTTGGAGTTATTTCCTATTTTTTGTCTTTGCGATGGAAATCACACAATGCGTGTTGGTTCTGCGGACAACGTTACACATGGAAAAAAATTAGTTTATTGCAAGTCGGGTTAGCTCAACATGGGTTAGGGTTCTGCAGACATTTGCCAGTCTTAACATCACAACAAGGGGGGAGGATAAAAAACCGTGTTAAGAATGTGCTGCAGTATGGAGGTAAATGCTGCATCCTCAACCAGTCCTACTTGGCCGCTTTTAGTATAATGATCAGACGGGCATGCAATATTAGATCAGATCGCATCAAGCATATCAGCTCTGGCTTGCGAGACTGAATATGCCACAACTTCATGACTTAATATTAGTTTTGAGATTAGGATTGATAATTCGTATTATTTAGATTATTCGGACTACTGTTCTCATCTTGAATGTCATTTTGACAACGTTTCAGTCAATGTAACCTCTGACCTTCTTTAGGTGTATCTGCAAGGACCAGTGGCGCAGCGGTTAGAGTAATTGGAAAAATCAATTGTAAAAGTGACCTTCTCCTGAAGGTTGAAGGTTCAATTCTCAGTGTTGGCAACCGAAAAATACAATTACAAATTACTTAGCATCTCTATCTAGTCATGGCTGACGGAACGAAAGCATATTACCCTCGTGAAGTAAATGGGTTCCGTCTGAAATTCCATCCAAATTCATGAGTTCAACAAGATGTACTTAAAAAAAGGTCGGAGGTTACATCGACCGAAACGTTGTGAAAATAACATCGAAGATGAAAACGGTAATGTGAAGAATCCAAATAATATGAATTTTGTTCTCATCTTATTGTTATTTGCACCGTATAGATTTTACATTCTCTAATTATTTTCAAACAATCCCTTCGTGTATGGTATACAAACTGTGGTGGGTTTTCAAGTGGTGTCCTTTGGTGTTTGGTCTAGGTTTCTTGGAGCTGATGTCATAGTTGTTTCAGTGGAGCGTTTCTGTCCATCTTCTCTCAATATATATTGCTGTGACCACATATTGCTTTTGCTCAACGTTGTTGACAACGGACGATTCCTTTCTTTACATTATATGAATGGTGGGAGTTGAAATTTAGATATTGCCTAATGAAAGTTGGCTTTCGATATATATATGAATTATCAGCATGTCTAGAAATGATAATTTGTCATATGATTAACAACCAGGAAAGAACAGTAGTCCGAGTAATGCAATACATACTATTATTTTTATTTGGAAAAGCATTCATCCAAAGTGAGTTGAGTCAGCTCTATCCACCTATCCTCACCGGGATTTGAAGTGAACGATTGATCTTTAGTCAGTCACTGTTGCAACAGCAAGCGCCATAGATTCAGAGGAAAACCAAGGGTCCACGTCATTGCAAAATTTTTTTTTGTTCACCACACCACGTTTTTTTTTTTTTTTTTGAACGTTGTAAAAAAAGCCAGGTCGATTGCTTCATAGATGAATTCTCTAGGTTGATATGAAGCAGACGTCTTGTGAGGACTTTTCGGAGAGAATTAATTTTGGACGAGAAACATACTGTGTTCTTTGAGAGGAAGTGCCATCAACAAATACAAAGGATATAACATAGGCAGTGTTGATCGAAAGTTTTCAAACACTGAACGTCTTCCACTCTCATTGGACAAGATCTCAAGAACGGGATTTCAAAACTGAAAAGTAAATAAATTCAGTTGATGACTAATTAGAGAAACTTGAATGGCTACTGGAGAGAACTTGAGTGTCTAAGGCCTCTCTGTGCAGGGGTTTGTCAAGACAACCTAGCACGAAGATAGTTTTCATTACAAGTAAACCCTGACTAAAATACTAAAAAATCACATAGTATTCACAGACGAAATGAAATCTCCATACTATGGCTGACCCATACTTGTTTTTACGACGAATGGTGTACCTTCTCTAAATGATGTCACCTCAAGTAACAGCATGAAGCGGGATACTCCACCAGACTAGATGAATTTATGTCCTCGAATCAAGTAAAAACCAATGAGACCACAAGGCAGACATACAATAACATATTTAAATGGTCAATTGGGGAGAAGAAAATGGTTTTCAACTTCTTTACTAACTCGGTGTTTGAAACGTAAAGGAGAGCTTTAATGGAATTTTCAAATATCTGCGGATCTCATACAGAGATCAAGTGTCAGTCCCCAGAAGTGGTTCCCTTGATTTCTGAGAACTTTGATTGAAATAAAATGAAACATAGAATTATCCAATCAGTTTAATGATCTCGAGGAACACGAATCTGAAGATTCTACCTCAGATAAGTTTTGGCAAACTGTCAATCATGACTTCCAATTCATGATGTTCAAGACGCTCGGAACTACCAAGCATAAAAAAAAACAAAGATTAAAATTCAGGCCAAACAACTGAAATTGCTGAAAAATTGACAATTTCAGACAACTACGTTGTGAAGCTATCCATTCTATTCACGTTGATAGAAATACATTCTGGAGAACAGTGAGAAAAGGCATAGAACGCACCTCAACTTCCTCCGTTCGAGCACAAAGGCAGACTAAGTTGGTAACCAAACCATCTTAAACGAGAACGGCAATTAATCACCAATTTAATGAATGTCTAATCTGCTGGAGAAATCATTTGCTCGTATGAATAAGGTACATCCAACTCCGTATTGCTGCCAAACAATTCCCATGCGCTTGAAGAGGTTGGTGGCGTTACCAAAAATCTAAACAAATAAAGATGCAGGCGAAGATCACATCCCTGTTTAGGTCCTCAGAGTGCAAATATACTAGGGCCTGCGATCTATCTCATTATCAACTGAGTTTGAGCGACTGAAATACTCTCCCAAGATTGGAGCGATGCAACACTGGTACTGTTCTTTAATAAATATAACAAAGCGCCGCTGCAGTAATTACCATGGTATCAGTCTGATTAACGTGTTTGCTAAAATATTTAATTTTTCCGGGATGTTTCCAATCAGAACGTGACTCCAGGATGAGGCCAAACCAATGTAGATTTTCATCCGGATGCACAGATCAAATCTTCTTCCTAAACAAATCCTCGAACATTGTTGGTGCTTTCAGACAAGCATCTATTTCATTGCTGCATTTGTCTGTTGGCTGTCGCATCATCTGGAAGGTTATGCAAGCAGATTCCACCCAAACTTCTCAGCTGCTGCTTGTCCAGCATTATATCCCGCATACACAGTGAGATTTCAAAACTTTTTGAAATATCATCTTGCGTTTGGCATGGATGTGTTTTATAGGAGGAAAATGTTGTGCATTTCTCTCCTAATAATTACTTAAATAAACACAAGGCCAAACGACATTGCTTTTAACAAAACAATAATAAAGGGTTTATTTAGAAAAGGCAAGATTGTATCTCAGACTGAAGAGAAAAAAAGAAAGTGTAAGGAGTGAGTGAGAGAGGTCCGCGTATTGGTAGCTTGCTGACGTCTCTCTGGCAATCACAGCTGAGATCACAAAGGGCTAAAAATAGTCCTTAAGGGGACAGCTCAAATCAATGCGCCCTGCCAACTGATTGGTCAATGTGGCCAAATCACTTTGGCACCAGGCATTGATCCGCTTCTAGTAAATAGTTTGTTAACTGCTACATTCTTTCACCAACAAAGTTTCCGCAATGTCAGTGTTGGATGCAATTTTGATATCAAGGACTTAAATTATGCAGATGATGATATTGTGCTGATGATATTATGCAGATGATATTATGCTGATGATATTATGCTGATGATATTATGCTGATGATGATATCGTGCTGTTCAATCTGCAATTAATGAGTAATAATGTTGTAAAGTGCACAGTAGATTCTCTACAGTGTAATGTAGACTACAATATATTGTGAACTCAGATACTGCAAAAGGCATGTGAGCTTCTTCCCTATGCACCGTGATGGTTCCCCAATTAGAGCAGGCAATTGATTGATTTCACTGACTTTGATGACAAAAATATGGAAGTGTAAAAAATTCACTAATCATCATTCAATCCCGGGTAACATCGGGTCACTAATGAGTTTCATCGTTCTGTATTGCAGATTGGGTCATGATGAAAATGACAGCAAAGCATACTTTCTGCTGACAATTCCCACCCTTGGTTAAGATCTGCAATTACGTGCAGCACCAAAATAAGAATCTACCAAGTGGTGGTTTGGACACATTAAAAGGAGTGACTCTTGGATACAAAACTAGAAATGGACGACTCAAGAAAGTTGGATGCAAACAATCAACAAGGATGTTAGACAGTGGAATTTTAATGGAATCAATCCTTAAGACAACCAAGGCTAGAGAGAGATTGTTGGCCATCAGAAATAAGACAATAAAATGAACTATTTCTTCTCAGAAATTGTTCAGTGAAATTTATTTTAATGTGTGAAGAGAAAATTAAAATAGCCAGTGAGGCCTGAGGACATGTGTTGCATGGAGAGAATTGATATAACAATGATATGATGGATTTGTTATGTGGATTTTAAAGAGTTTAGATCTTATGATCTCAGAGGAAGATTGGACAGTATAAGGAGATGTGCACAACAAGATAGTCTGGCCATGTTGAAAGAATGGATGAGAGTTCCTCGGTTAGTAGATGTAGAACAGTTGAGACAGCATGGTCGGTTGGCATGAGAAAAGTCAAGAAAAAAGATGCAAAAGTCATAAGAATGGAGTTGAAAGAGGGATAAATAAAGACCTGGGCAGAGATAGGTTAGTTAATTTCTAAAGACCATCAAATATGAGAGCGTTATTCTGAGCACCAAGAATATATCTACTATTAAAAATGTGGATTTTGTTTTGTCATCTCGTATGGTTGTTTGTCTCCATGCACACTTGATGACATCACAAAAAGATGCCTTCATCCACTTTTACATAGAAATGTGAGACACCAGGAAATTTGTTATGACATCACAAAGGGATAATGTTGACAAAAACAGAAACTATAGATTAGACACTGCCACTGACCTTTGACTCTTCGGGTCACATTTAGTCTATGGTTTCTGTTTGTCAACAACGAAAAACTGAACTTTAAAGTTCAGTTTTTCGTTGCACTGACATTGATATTAAAAGCCTACTTTTTCTATTTGAAAATTATTAAAACAAACTTCCTAATTTACTCAGCCATGGATATGTGAGAGACTAAATAAAGGTCAACTAGTTCCAATGTGAGCACTTCTTTCAGCTTTTCGAACATCAACTTGCATTCCATGGTCCAGTTCCAAATCTTGTCCTTCCTAAGTGGTACGTTTAAAGGTGTCTGTGCAATATGTGCATGTTGGGAATAAAGGATTGGTAGTTGTTCGCCAAGCGTAAAAAACTTTGCAATGGTGTTATATGATGTGGCTCAGACATATTTTTTATTGCTATGGATCTTTCTACATCAGGCCTTCTACCGTTTTTGTCTATTATCTGCACTAAGTACTTTATTTCGTTGAGGAAAAATTCACATTTAGTGTTTTTAAGTGTGAAACCGTACTCACTTATCCTTTCAAATACCTGAAAAAGCATGTTTTCTATGCTGCTCTATAATTTCGCTTTTCATTAGAATATCGCCAAAGTATCTGATGGAAAACTTATTGAATTTGAACAGTCCCTTGCAAGTGGAAATACACAAAAGTTTTGAGCTTTCTTCTTCAATGGGAATTTGTAAGTACACTTCACTCAAACCTATTTTTGAGAATATTTTCCCTTCATTTAATTTAGTGAAAACTTCCTTAGGGCTGGGTAGCAGGTAGTAATGATACGTTAGTGCTGCATTCAACCCGCTCGAGAAATCTGCACAGACTCTGAGATCCTTAGATTTTTTTTTTTTTTTTTACATACACTGTGGGGGCGGCCCACTTGCCGTAGTCACCTGTGGTCAAAATTCCTGTTTTGATACGTCTGTCCAGTTCTTTATTGATCTTTTGCATAGAGGCAAAGGGTACGCTCCATTTCTTTTTGAAGACTGGGGTGACATGGTCTTGTAATTTGAACTCTGTCTCCATTTTTGTACAGTGGCTTAGTTTATCAAAAAAACATTGGGGAATGACTCTTTCAGGTTTTGCTTCAACTTTCCAGCTTCGGCTGTAAGGTTATCCACTTTGTTAGAAAAATCGCTAACAGAAAAGTCCCTGAGTTAATATTTTTGGATCCAGTTTGTACCAAAAAGGTTATTAGTGTTTCTTCACACAAACATCTTGAGTTTCAGTGTCTTTCCCTTTAATGTTATGAAATAACATTAAAGGGAATGTTTTTAAGAAATCCTATCATCTAATGTGTTCAGTTTGATCAGATTTCACAGTAATATATATGATGGACTCTCTTGTCGATTTCGACATATGAGCTTCCACCACAACAACTAAGTTGCTCGGCAATCCACACAGATGATTTGTTTAAAGTAGTGAAGGCTTTGTGTAGAACCAATCACACTTTTTAGTATTACTGCTAATCTGTCGGTGCAAATGCCTGACACAAAACTGAGTATACAGTAGACCACAGGTTCTTTTTACATCAGAGTTTCCTTCTCCTAGCTGCATGTCTTACCGAAATCTGAGGGTGCATCTCTCCCAGTGAATTAATGTGCCCACAGATACCAACCTGGAAATTTTTACAACTCTGCGAGGTACACACAGCACCTAGTCTTCCCAAATAGTCACCTATCTGGTACTGGCCAGGCTCAACATTGCTTAACTTTGGTGAGCTGGTGAGAACCGCTGTGTCAACGTAATTGTGTGTGTGCGTGTATACATGGTTTAAAGGGCAAACTTTAAATAGCAATACCAGACACCATAACGTTCAATGCTGGACAAGGCACACACTGCTACTTAATTTGACACTCAGTCTTTAAATCAGTAATAAGCACATTTCTCCTACTTCCATCAATATAAAACTTATATAAATGGATTCACAATAAAATTTACTTTAGAATGGTATTTTAATATTTCTGTTGTGATTTGTATATTTGAAGAAATTGCTATTTAAACCTGACTATTAACAACAAAACCTGGCAGCATAGCATGCCCGCAAATAAGCAGTCGGAGTGTGTTCACATAAATACTCGAAGCGGAAGTTGTATCCATCGACGTTTCTAGTTGTTTTAGCTAATCAGGGAAAAGAATTTGAACACATGTAGGTCTTTCCAGTCAAAAGTCAGAATAACTCAAAGTTAACGCTTTGTAATACAAAGATAAGTAATGATAGAAACTGTTTAATAGCGGATATATTAATTTCTTTTATCCTAAAATTTTAAAAGACTTGGATAAAAATTTTCTATGCATGAATCGATAGAAGTCGTGACAACTGTATATAAACATGAGAATTTTTGTGTGCCGAGACGCGCACAAAAAAAAATCTGTAAACAAAATGTTTGTCAACTAACTGACGAACATAAAGTATTCATTTTATTTTATTATTTAGAAAACATAAGTTTTAATTAAGGACAGAAAAAGATTATTTTTTTGAAAAAAGAATAACCGACAATGAACATTATTTTTTCTTGTTGTTGGGAAAATATGCATGCTTTTTTTAAGATGATTATGTGTAGTTTTAAGAGGGTTTCTATGCAATGATAATATGGGGAGGGTTGCCATTCGGACTTTGAATTAATTGTAGGGCTAAGGAAAATTATGTGTGAACATACTGAAAACTTGACAGACAAAGCTAACAAAAACAATATTAGAGGGGGGAGCGGTTAGTTTCACAAAAATTTAATGTAAAATAATTCACCATTTCCTGACCATTCTAACATTTAAGGACAGTTAACCAATTTATTTTTATGTGTATTTTTCTTTAAGGAAGGATCTATTTTTTGTTTGTTTGTTTTAGATGCTTATATGTGGCTTACAGAGGTATTTTGTTGGGGGGGGGCTTGCCACTCGAACTTAGTGTTATTGTTAGGGTTAAAGAGTGTTTTAGGAGGAGACTTGTCACACATAATTTGGATTAGAGGTGAAGTCAAAGAAAATTCGATAAATTTGTTGATTTCTATTTTCGAGGTTGAAATAGGCCGTTTATACTACGCTGGAGCAGGTTGTAAAAATATCTTTCGCTTAATAAGTAGAAAAAAAAAAATAACGAAATAAAAAGCTTCCTAATTGTAGTTTGATGTGTTTTCTAACTGCTTTTAAAACTTCAAGAATACTGATATAGATTTTGAGGGTTTGTATTACTATACACAGATTCAAAAAAACAAATATATAACAAATAAATGTTATCAAAAGCAAGTTACTTTTCTACCTAACTGGATAATTTTTTTAGTGTTTTTATTTAATGTAACATGTTTATTCAGCTTGAAAACAGTGTTTACCGATGTTTTGGAAAATTTTAAATGGCGCCCGACTCTCTTGAAACGGTAAGTTTGGGGAAAAGAGTTAAAAATAAAAAAGTAGACAAAATACTGCTAGAAACTCGCTCAATATATGTTACCGTAACATAGGCTGACATATATTTGGTGAGTTTTTAACAGTATTTTGTATAGTTTTTTTTTTATTTTTAACTCCTTTTCTCAAACTTACCGTGTCAAAGAGAGTCGGGCCGGGCGCCATTTTTAATTTTCCAATACATCGGTAAACACTGTACGTTTTTCGAGCTGAATAAACATGTTACATTAAATAAAAACACTAGAAAACTATCCAGTTAGGTAGAAAAGTAACTTATCTTGCCTTTGATAACATTTATTTGTTACATATTTGTTTTTTCACAACTTTTTCGAATCTATGTATAAACGAGATTTTGATACTTATTTTGATTTTGAAAAAAAACATTTGTGGCTGTTCGCAGTAAAACATTGTTTTAATTCGCTGTTCAAAACTAATTTAAAGAATAAAAGTGCATGCAAGCTATATATCTACAAAAGTTTATTTTGTTTTTTTAACCATGTTTTTAAATTTGACGAGAAATGTGAGAAATTGCAACAGATTCATAATGCCAAATTGGTTGGGATTGTTGTTATTATACATTCTGAAAACCGAATAGTTCTAAACTAATGTTATTCTGATAACAAAATAGCTCTAATTAAACATAAGAACATTTATATTCATATTTTCATGTTTTTCTTAATTCGTTCTTGAATAAAAATTAAAGAACGCGTGTTGTTTACACTGTGCTATTGCTGATTCTACAGGCTGGAGCTGCTGCTGCTTCTAGTAATACTAACTTAATTTGACCAAATTCGAGAAATAGAAACAATTTTTTTTTCGGGTAGGTCCTTTTAAATTATCAATTACCGCGGTCCTACTCAACATAAAATAATACTTTTAATTGATAAAGATAGTAAAAAGATTGATTTACTTACTACTGGGTGTCCGAAGAATTTTTTTTTCAAAATGTTCGATACTCGTCATATTAAAGTCTTATTTTTAACACGACAAAAAAAGAAACGGTCAAAAATATTTCGGACACTTGACAGTATTAAGATTAACACCTCTTCTGATTGTTTCCCAAATTTCATGACGGAATTCTTCATTCAATCACGGTACGGACCTTTAGAAAACAGGGGGGTCATTACAAAACCTTACCGAAAACGCCATTTTATGACGTTCACATTTTTATCACTTTATTTGCTTAAAACTCTTAAAATATATAATGTACATTCATATTCATTAATTCATTTGAAAGTATATTCATTTCCGAACAAAACAGTAGTAATTTGAAGACTTGAAGTGCTTTGGTTTGAAAAATATGGCTATTTTAGTAGAACTACCTTGAAATCTGTGATTATCCAAAGCGTTTTTTCGTCCGTGTGTATTACTATATTAAGGCCCGGATGCCACTCAAGGATAAGGGTTAATGAGTGAACAGTGGTGAAGGGGAACATGTCTTAATAATCGTTAGTAGTGGAACTTTGGTAAATTGGATTACTTAAGGAGACAGTTCATCAAGAATTTGTTTATGTTGGACTTGAAGACTATCAAATTGTAGTCAACTGGAAAACAGCCAAATGGAAGAGAGTTCCACAGGCATGCAGTTCTAAGAAAAAAAATCTTTGTTCATGGAATCTACGTTTAGGTTTAGGCACAAATAAAGAGGAAAAGAAATTATTGATAGTGGTTTCAGCCAAACGAGTGTTTTTTGTGAAATTTGACGAGGAGGGACCACAGATTGGAGCTCAGACAAGCACTTGCAATAAAAATAATAAAGCAGAGACAGGCTCGCACATCTCTTTTGTGGGATAGAGGCATGCAACATCTTTGGTAGGGAAAAAAGCATCGCCCACTCGGCTATAAAGTCTATTTCAATTTAATGCTATTTTAATTCATGCAGATTTCATATTTATTATTATACAGTCAATACTCTATTAGTTATTATATTGTACCCAATACATAGTAGTGATGTTAAAAGTTAAATAAAAATATGACTTGGGTGTCATCAGTTAGAATCAAACCCAAAACATCTAGTTTTCCAACATTATTCGTTACCATCTGAATTAAGTCCATACGCATATGAAAACTTAAAAAATAACATTGTTAAACGTATAAATGCATATTTGTGCATGCATTAAAGTAACATTTAATCTGCTTATGCCTGTCCAGTTCGGGTTTTTTTCAATCCACTTAGCAGCTATTTTTATTGGCTAAAATCTAAATCGAATTTCTTCCACAATTTATTATAAGTGTATTTATATAAGTGCATTTTTGTGCTAGGAATTAGAATATGCTACCAAAAATCTCCAAAAAATGAATGGTTTCCAAATAATCTGCAGTAAATGCACATAAATATGCTGCAATTTCTTAAAAATGCCATGTATCCATTAAAAGAAAAGAAGTTAAAGAACTCAAAGCTGAATTGTAATGCATTTTATGTACAAATAACTGAAATCGAAATCTAGGACTGTTTAAAAATGAATATATTGCAATATTTCTTTGGTATTATTGTAGATTAATACCTTCCGTTAACCCCTACCCCATCTGACCGCCTCTCCAAAATATGCAATTTTACCTTTGTAGGCAATTATGTGTGAATACCTTAAAAAAACTTTAATGAAAGATAAACAAGTATTATTTTAGAATTTAATGTAAAATGATTCCCCATTTTGAGCCTTGTAGTGTTTTAGGGCAGTTAACCATTTTTTTTTTTCTATCGGAGATAAATCCTGTGTGCCTTTTTTTTTTCTTTCTAAAGACGATTATGAGTGGTTTTTAGGGGGTCTTTATGCAATTATTATAGAGGGTGGGGAGGTTGCCACTCTGACTTTGGGTTAATGATAGAGCTAAGGAAAATTTATGTGTGAACACCCTGAAGACTTAATAGAAACAAAACAAAAACAATTTTAGAATTTAGAGTGGGGGTTAGATTCACATAAATTTAATTCGCCATTTCGAAACCATTCTAGCATTTTAGGACAGTTGACTAATTTATTTTTATGGGTGATAAATGGTGCACTTTTCTTTAAGGATGGATTTTTTTTTTTTTTTTGACACTTATATGTAGCTTACCAAGGAAATTTGGTGAGAAGCTTGCCACTTATACCTAGGGTTAGAGGTAGGATTAAGGGAGTTTTTTTGTTTTTTTTTTAAGGCGTTTGACCCCCATATTTACGGTTAGTGGGTCATAATTATTAGATTTTGAAAATGTTATATCTTAGATTTTGAACATCAAATTACTTTTAAATATGAAATTTATTTTTGTTTGTTTGTCGTAATTCTTAAGGAGTGTGAAACTTAAGAATTACGACAAATAGACAAAAATAAATTTTATTTAAAACAAGTGATGTCACTAACAGAAAACGTAACGTTTGGAAAACTTAAGTATTTTTGCCCACTTATTTAAATATCAGAAAACATTTTTTGCTAAAGCTAACAAATCGTTCAAATTTTTTATAAATTTGGTTTTATTTTCAATTACTTTTTTGTCCGAGTGACACATTATTTTGTTAAACTTTCCAGTTTAAGACGTTTTTTTTTTCTCTACCTGGACTTCTGGACAAGATCACATTGTAGTATTCTGATGCTACACTTTGCCTTTTCTGTCCTCTGTCAGTGAAGGAGAAATCCTTCATGACGGAGACAATTTTTATGTTTGTTTCTATCAAGATTGACCCTTTTTGGGAAGCTGGATTTTCCTCACATTAACTGACCTTGTGTCTAATTGTCCTCGCGGGGAGGCAAGTAAATAAGAACTTAACTAGAAACTGAGCACCTCCTACAAATATTTAAATATTGATTTTGTGTGTGTGTGTGTGTGTGTGTGTGTGTGTGTGTGTATATACTTGGGTAGAAGAGTATCCATTCAATTATAATCCGCTGAAAAAAAGATGAAAAAAAAAAAATATATTTACTGCTCGCACATATGAAGCAAAAAGATCATATTTCACGTTTTCGTTTTTTTTTTAAACAAAACATTGTTTAATTCACCGTTAAAAACTAATGTAATGAATAAAAGTGCACACGTTACATATTTGTTTTTCAACTATATTTTTTAAATTTGACCAAAAATAACGGCGGATTGCTTTAAATTTATATATTCTGATAACCGAATAGCTCTAGTTATGCTAATTATGTTCAGATAATATGAACTCCAACCAAATATGTAAGAACATTTTTTTTTATATTTATAGTTTCATTTTTTTTTTAATTTTTAATTCGTTCTGGAATAAAAAACAAAACAAAAAGTTTGTTTACAGTAATATCAGCGATAGAAGCTGCTGCTGCTTCTACAGATCGTTTTTGGATACTTTTTAAAAACAGAACGATTTTTTCCAGGTATCATGATTTTAAACTGATCAGTACCACAAGAGAAAGCCGGTTACATTTTTATTTTTAACGGATAAATGTAATAAAAAGATTGATTTATTTAACAGTGGATGTCCGAAGAAATTTTTTTTCAAAATTTTCCAAACTCGTCATGTTGAAGTCTTTTTTAACACAAAAAAAAAAAAAAAAAAAAAAAAATGATTTGTCAAAAGAATTTTCGACAACTGAATCTATTAAAAGTGATATCTCTTCTAGTTAATTTCCAAATTTCATGACGAAATTCTTAAGAGAAATGCAGCACGCCCATTTACAAATCAGGGGGTGGGTCATTAGAAAATCTTACCGAAAACGCCATTTTAGGATCTTAACATTTTTATCACTTTATTTGCTTAAAACTCTTAAAATATATAAATGTACATTATTATTTATTCATTTATTTGAAATTATATTCATTTTCGAACAAAACGAAGGTATTTTGAGAACTTAAGATGCTTTGGTTTTTAAAATATGACGATTTTAGCAGAACCCCTTTAAATCCGTAATTATCCAAAGCGTTTCATCGTCCGCGTGTATTGCATGCAGATGTTTCCGCACAATGCACTGTGTGACACTACATCCATAACCCCCCCCCCCCAGGAACTCTCATCCGTTTGTTAAACATGACCATACTATCAAAGCCTCCTGTTCTGCATACGCCTCCGTATGCTGTCCAGATTTAATCTTATCAGATTATAAAACCTAAACCTGTCTTTAAGAATAACAATACACTTACATCATATTATTCTCGTATCATTTCTCTCCATGCAACACATATCCTCAACTCTCACTTCCATATATAATATTGAGTTGCATCTGGCTCCCTTATCACAAACTCTGAGCATGGAAATTTTACTTTTTTCAGGGAATGGGAAAATCCAACCCTACAACCACTGATCAAAACTTTAGCCTTGGTGATGTTCACAGGAAAGTTTTAATGACGATTATATCCTCATTTCTTCCATAAGGCTGCATTTTTAACTCCGAAACACTTCCATTGTTTCCTCCCAATAGATATTACACTATATCCTCTCTCAACCTAACAATAATTACGCTGCACTTGTTGCGTATCGCATGTGTGCATGTACCACAAAAAATTGAGCTGCACTCAATGCTCGTACCACAAACTGAGGAGAAGGAATTTCCAACATTACAACTACCGATCAATACTTTCAGACGTTTACTTTCCATAGCATTCGCGCGCAAGCTTTGAACTTAAGTAAACCTACCATTGTTTCACAGGCAAATATTAAGTCATTAGCATACAGCAGCTCTTTCGAACAATCCGTACGGAAACTCCATGGACAATGCTTCTAGGATTTAAAAAAAAACAAAAAAAAAAAACACAGATTCCGCACACAGTCTTGATGTGTTCGCACTTTAAACAAAAGTCTTCAGGTCATTCATTGAATTTTAAAGATTAAAAAACTTAAACAAGGAAATAAGAAATTCCATTTTTTTCTTTTTTTCGGGGAAAGGGGAGACATAACTGCAGACACTTGTGCCCCCACAACGTAGACACCCTCGACAAACCCGACTGCAGCTAAATCCCACCCCCACACAATAAAGATCCCTAGATGTAAAAGATCTTTCTACTCCTGTAGTTTCTTCCCTAGAACCGCTAGACTCTGGAATTCCATTCCAGGCCCCTGCTTCCCTAACTGTACTGACATGCAGAAGTTTAAGTGTAACGTGAACCGACATCTTGCTGCCCAAATCCCAACATAGTGCCCCAGTAGTTGCTGCCCCTGATAGTAGCCCCCTACACCAAAGGTGCAATGTGCCTTGTTTGGGGTGAAAATGTAATAAAAAAAAATATTTTTAAAAATAAAAAACTTTTATGTGCGATTAATAATTAAAAACTTTTTTTTTTTAATTGCACAAACGTCTGCCAAAAAAAAAAAAAAAAAAAAAAAATTAAATAAAGCAACATTTTTGGAGGTTAATCCTGAAACGAAAATTTGTCAGACATATCTAAACTATCAGTGAAGAGCAAATATTTTCACATTGAAAACATGAAAAAAATGAAACTTACATTACGTCACTTTCTTCAGACTCAACTGCAGTTTTGGACTTTATATCACTACAAAAAAAAAAAAAAAATTATTAGAAAAGAAATTAAAAATAAATTTATTCACTGTTTATAACCATGCAGTGTTAAGACGTCAATATATTTGATAATTTGTAAAAATTCTTTCATTTCAAAATCATTCAAAGTATTTAAAATGTTTATTTGCAGACTGTTATCCTCATCCTTATAGTTGTTTCACAGCATTTCGACCAACTATTCCACTAGCCTTCGTCAAGTGATTAACCACGACGGGATAGGAATGCTGAGTCCCTTAACTGTATCCTCAGTAATTACTGCCTTCCATAGTTGTTGTCTTTACTGAGGATAGAGTTAAGGGACTCAGCATTCCTATACTGTCGCGGTTAACCACCTGACACCAACTGAATTGAAATCAGGAGGGCATAATTTTGCTGGTTTATCAACCATTTAAAAAAATTTATACGCCAAGTTCTTTATATCTTTTAAATATTTATTCATGTTTTTGGTTTGGCTGTTTTTTTTATTTTTTTTACAACCAAACAACCATTTTTGGGTTTTATAGTGCTGAATTTGAGGAGGCTCCATCTTTTGACAAGCTGCTGGGCTTGACCGTTACTCCTGATCTGAAACGGAACATGTACATAAAATCTGTTGCCAAGAATGCTGGGAAAATGGGGGGATCATTCTATCGATCCAGTAGATATCTCACTGCTGATGCAATTCTCTAAAAGCCAGGGACGTCCAAGGATTGTTTACTGTTGCCAGATCTGGGCAGGAGCTACTAGAAAGTCCTTATCCTTCCTTGACAAAGTTCAAAACAGACTTCGTAGCCTAGTGCGAGAATTCCTTTTCTCTTCCTTGCAACCTCTTTCTCACAGAAGAGATGTTGCGAGCCTGTCTCTGTTTTATCATTATTTTCATGGCAAGTGCTCGTCTGAGCTCCAATCTATGCCACCCCCAAACTTTCACGAGAAATACTCATCTAGCTGAAAACACTATCAATAATTTTCCCCCTCTTTATCTGTGCCTAAACCTAATCGTAGATTCCATGAACAAAGTTTCATTCTTAGAACTGCACACCTGTGGAACTCTCTTCCTTTTGCCTGCTTTCCAGCTGACGTCGTCTTCAAGTCCAATGTAAACAAGTTCTTGAGCCATTCCCCTTAAGTAATCCAATTTACCAAATTTCCACTACAATTATTACTACATTGTCCCATTGTACGCTTATTAACCCTTATCCTCGAGTGGCCTCCGGGCCTTGATAAATAGCGACTCCTTTGTAAAAAAAAAAAAAAAAAAAAAAAAAAAAATTCAGTCATTTTCAAAAATGACTTTATGCTTCAAGTTCTTTATATCTTCAAATATTTATTCATTGTTCGGGTTGGTTATTTTTAAGAAAATTGTTTTTGACTTTGCAAAACGTTTTCTTTTTAATTTAAACATTTTGTATGACTAAAAAAAAAAAATTTTCAGAAAATGTTTTATTCCTCAGTTTGAAGTTTCAACCTCGCAGAAAGTAAAATGAAAAAAAGTAAATCAAGACATTATTTTTGCCAAATCTGATGCTGGAGTGAGTTTTTTTTTCAGGCTGTAACAATTATGGCTGTTGCTTAAAAAGATTTCATAATTATCTTCATGAAATATTTTGCCCTTTTAAACAAATTCTGAATGATTTCCATAGAATCTTCCATTTAATTGGGAGTGGTGTGGATTCAAAGCAAGTAGGTGGCGTTCATGAAATGGAGCACGTCTCCAATAACATCTTTCACTTTATAACAAGGAGTATTTATTTGTGCCGATTATGCATACATATTGCATCAATTTATATATACTAGCAGTTTTTTGTTTTATTTTTACATAGGCATCACCACGTTATCAAGGCCCAGAGGCCACTCGAGGATAAGGATTAAAGAGTGTACAGTAGTCAATTGGACAACATAGTAATCGTTAATGGAAATTCGGTAAATTTGCTAACGTGAGTGAAACGGCTCATCAAGAACTTGTTTACATTGGACTTGAAGACAACCATATTGTAGTCAGCTGAAAAGCAGAAAAACAGAAGACAGTTCCACAGGAACTGATAAAGAGTGGGGGGGAATTATTGATAGTGTTTTTCAGCTAGATGAGTGTTTCTTGTGAAAGTTTGGTGAGGGGGGGGGGCATAGATTGAAGCTCAATCGAGCACTTGCCATGAAAATAACAATAAAACAAAGAAAAATTTGCAACATCTCTTCTGTGAGAAAGAGGTTGTAAGAAAAGAAAAGGACATCTCCTATGAGGCTATGAAATATATTTTGAACTATCAAGGCAGGATAAGTCCTTTCTAGCAGCTTCTGCCTAGATGTGGTAACAGTACTCCATCCTTGGACATCTTGGCTCTTGCGAAAATGTATGTTTTTGTAAATATTTTCTATTTTTTGTGTATACCAATCCCTTTATTTATTTATTTATTTTTTAAATCAAAAGCTATGTTTGTCAAGATATAACAGAAACTATAAATAAACAATTTTGCCATATTCCAAAATTCAAGGTTTTATCAATCATTTTTTTCAAATAAAAACTTTGGTACATTTTCTAGATTTGTTTCGTTCATAAGGAACAATCAATATTTGTATGTCAACATTGAATATTTCCATTCTGTTGACTCATCAGAAAAAAAAAGCAAAGTTCCTGAAGAGAAATATACATAGCGATGTAATATGTAAAATTCAGAAAGAATCAAAACACACAGCACATAATAGATATATAAACATTGAAAGTTAAAAATTGGTAGACAAATTCATTTCATGAATTGAGAAAGCGAATCTTTTTCCTTTTTTTTTTTTTTTTTTTAAAAAAACTTTACATTTTTAAAAACTTCTTTTTAAAACAATTTTTTTTTTAACTTCACACATTCAGACATTATTTGTTATTTTGGATGGAAGGTATGCACCGGTTATAGAAAAAACAAAACATACTAGTAGAAGTACCTATCAATGCTTGGTTTCTCAATTTTTTCTTAAAAACTTAGACCTCTTTCATGGTTATGCCAAGCATTAACAACATAGGCATCCTGAACATTTTTCTTTCTCTTTTTGTGCATTTTATCATCAGAACTTTAGTAGTCGAAAAAAACATCATTTGCTGATAGTTTCCTAGTTTTCTATCAAAACTTTTAGATTTCTGTACAGAATAAGTTTTGCTCCGTTTTTTTTTGTTTTTTTTTATTCAAACAGGAAAGTTATTGTCTTTTTTGTTATTGCAGTTTTAGTGACTATTTAAAAAAAAAAAAAAAAAATTATTGTTTTATTCTATCCATTATTTTTTTAAAATTTTTAATTGAAATGCAACAAAAAGGATAATTGTTTTTCTAAAGAATGTAAATGACCTTGGGGTGAATGTGATTTAAAAAAAAAAAAAAAAAAAAAAAAAAAAAACAGTTACATTTTTATATGTGCAAAACAAAAACAAATGAATACTGACAAAATTTATATTTTCTTGATTAATGTTGCTCTAGATGAATAAATCTAAAACTTAAAAAAAAAAAAAAAAAAAAAAATTAGTCATTCTTTTATCCTAAGCTGATACAGATTTTGCCAGGGTGGGGAAATGGAGGGTTCATTTCCATCCATTTTATATACTAAGGGAAGTAATTCTGATTTTTTAACCAAGCAGTTACTTCCCTTATGCCGACTCATTACTTGAGGAATGTATAAATAAGAGTTGTGTATATCTGCGTGTGTGTGTGTGTGTGTGTGTGTGTGTTCATAGACAGGAATATGCTGGCTGTGAAGAAAAAAAAGGAGATGGAAACCGGAAAGAGAGAAAGATAGACAGAGCTTAATATACAGTAACCTGATGACTGACATCCATTCCTAGGGAATCACAAAGTGTACTTACAAGGACACACTAATATGTTGGAATGGAGTTGTTGATAAAAGTCATAAGAAACCAAACTAAAAATAAAAACATTTTGAAATGCTGAGAGAATACATATTGCCAATCTTAAGAGTTTAAGCCAGTGGCTCTCACTCTAGGCAGGTTGAACTGACTTCCTCTAAAGCGAAGAAGGAAGTCTCAAGGGAATATCAAATATCAATATATAGAAAGAAACAGACAGAAGTAAAGAGACAAATTTTAATACAAATATGTTACATCTTTGGTTCGACAATGTCAGGTAGTTCGGCTAGCTACAAATAAAATTTAAAGTTTACTTTTTCAATTCTGTGTACATGTGTGTAAGTAATTTTTATACTAACAATACTCAAGAATTATAAAAACAGGATAAATTTCAAACCCATATGATTTACAAAATACCAATAAAAAAGAAAAAAACTTTAATTCACTTAAATATAAAAGGGATAATTAAACAAATAAACATGACGTAATTTGTAATTAATAGCAGTCTGCTAGTCATTCTTGGCAGGTTTTGAAAATTTCCCAAAACAAATAGGTGTTATGTATTGTGTCAAACATAAAGTCTATTGTGAAAAAACAATTGGTTTACTAGAAATAATAAGAACTACTGTCTTTGTAATGTGTACTCTGCCTATTCCTTTCTTGTCAACGAATGATATTTCGAACAGACACTTACTACAACTATATACTTAGAAAACGGAACTATTAAACCTGGCATAGTGATAGGGAACAAAAAGGAGAAAGAAGCAACCTTAGTAGAAGTTAGTGTCCCCAATGATGGGAGGTTAAAGATAGGTGAGAGGGAAAAGATAAAATACAAATGTCTTATGTATCACATGAAAAGAAACTGGAATCTTAGGAAGATCTCCATCATTCCAGTAATTATAGGAGCAACCGGACTCATGAAGAATAATTTCATAAACTACCTGTCAAATATACCTGATGAACCAAGTGCAAGAGAGATATAAACAATTGCATTTAAAAGGGACGGTTAGAATCTTAGGATCTCTCGGTTGGAATGTTTGCGATAGCTGGTAGATGTCTGGCATCCAATGGGATGCCCCATCCACAGCTGGAACAGAAAGAAGAAAAAACACCAAGGTTTTATTTTATTCATACATCAATTAATCAATTATTTAAAAAAAAAAATGTTTTTTTAAATTCAAATGTGTAAAATAAAATATTTTTTAATCCTATTTTTTTAAAAATAGAATCCACTAAATAATGCATTTTGGTTTCTTTGCAAACAAGTCAGCTTTTTTAATCAATTTGTAATAGCGGACAAATAGAATGAATTACTATTTGAAATTTTAAAGGAATTTGTTAAATTCAAATTGTCAAATAGAAAGACTTTAAAATTCTCAGCAAATTTCCGTATAATAAAATGATTGCTTTCGCAAGCAATCATAAACAGAGTTGATGACTTGCAACGTCGATGGACAGGAGAAATTGGAAGGCATTCACAAAACATCTAACCTCAGCACAAGACAACGAAAAGCATTATCTTAAGAATTGCCACCAAGATGTAAGCGAAGCTAGATTTATAGGAAGCATCCTAAGTGGGAAGTTGTGTTGCAAGATGTTTGTTCACATTACATTTAAATTTCTGCATGTTTTGTTGCACAGTCAAGGAGCAAGGTCTGAATAGCATATGCAAACATTTGAGAAAAGAAGCTATTAGAGTAGAAAGCCTAGAAGATGTGAAAAAAGTGAAGAACTGGTATTTTTGCTGATTTTTACATTGCTCAGAAGATATTTACGTTGCGGGAGCACAGAACAGTTTGAATGATACTCAGGTAGGGTGCTATTAGCTATGCTAATTGGAAAGGTTTTTCTTATATTTGCTGAAGGAAAGCAGTTTTGTCTTAGTAGCATTAAATGTAACTATTTTTGACTGGAGGTCATTTTCTTAAGTTTCATACGTTGCTTTGGATATGTATGCATTAGTTTCTCCCACAGTCTGGTGTCATTAGCAAATATACCCATCTCGGACGCAATTGTATCCGGAAAGTCATTTATAAAGATAAATAATCAACTCCTGGAGCATCATTTATTTGGAAGTGTAACCTGAATATTTCTTTTGACTAAAAAGGATCTGATTATATTAAATAAATAAATAATATACATATATATATATATATATATACACATACATATATATACATACATATATATACATACATATATACATACATATATATACATACATATATACATACATATATACATACATATATACATACATATACATACATATATACATACATATATACATACATATATACATACATATATACATACATATATACATACATATATATACATATATACATACATATATATACATATATACATACATATATATACATATATACATACATATATATACATATATACATACATATATATACATATATACATACATATATATACATATATACATACATATATATACATATATACATACATATATATACATATATACATACATATATATACATATATACATACATATATATACATATATACATACATATATATACATATATACATACATATATATACATATATACATACATATATATACATATATACATACATATATATACATATATACATACATATATATACATATATACATACATATATATACATACATATACATATACATACATATACATACATACATATATACATACATATACATACATACATATACATACATACATATACATACATATACATACATACATATACATACATACACATATATATAAACCTTATCTATCTGTGTGAGGAACCGTCTCTACCAGATTTCTCTGTACTTTCTTGGTCTACAGACTTGAAACTATATATAGGGGATCTGGATCAGTGGAACAAATTCAATTTGATTTTAGCTGGTAAAAATAGCTGCTAAGAGATCAAAATTGAAAAAAAAATTGGAACTTGATAGCCGTAAGTCGACTTAGAAGTGCTCTTGTACGCATGTGCAAATATGCATTTATAAGTTAACCAACATTATTTTTTAAAAACTTTTTATATAGATCAGACAGTAACAAATAAGGCTGGAGAACTACAGGTTTTGGATTCTAGCTGATGCCCCCCCCCCCAGTCCCCCTCCCCCCATTTTTAAAAATTTTTGAAATCAGTACTACATATTAAACACAATATAATGCATAATAAAAATCTCACCTGTCTGTTTAAATGTATGTATGTATGTATGTATGCCTGTCTAAAACTTTTGATAGAGGCGGCGGATTTTTTTAATTATTTACATTAAATATTAACGCTGAGATCATGTGTAAGTTAAAAAAAAACATCTTTATATTGCTCCATCATCCTTCAGATGTTCATTGCAGTTAAAAGCCGCTCATTATTAACAAATAATCAAGTTTTTACAGATATTTAACCCTAATATTTATGAAGCATCTCATGGGATGCAAATGATGAAGCAATTGGAATTTTATGATTGATTGCACTTTTCTCTTGATTGGGCTTTAAAGCCTGAATTAGATGGTGTTAAAAACTGTTTGTCATTAACGAATAATCAAGTTTTTATTTTAAACCCAAGAACTCACATCCATTCTTTCAACATGGCCATACCATCAAGATCTTCTGTACTGCCCAGATCTAATTTTTCTCTGAGGTCATGAGGTCTTTAAGATTCACATTGTACATCTATCATATCATATTCTGATATCATTTCTCTCCATGCAACACATGTCTTCAACCCTCACTGGTCAGGTTTCATGTCCATACATCATTAGGCTTCATACACATGATGGATAATGTCAGCATCATGACTACCTACTTAAACGAATTCAGGAACAGCTCGGACCAAGCTGTTAACCACTAAAGTCTGCAAATATCCGGAAGATGCAGAGAAAAAAAGCATCAACTATGACATATGTCAATTTAAAAAATTACATATGTCAAACACCGTCTAATTCAGGCTTTAAAGCTTAATGAAGAGAAAAGTGCTATCAATCATAAAATTCCAATTGCTTCATCATTTGCATCCCATGAGATGCTTCATAAACATTAGGGTTAAATATCTGTAAAAACTTGATTATTTGTTAATGATGAGCGGCTTTTAACTGCAATGAACATCTGAAGAACGATAGAGAAATATAAAAATGTTTTTTTTTTAACTTGCACAATCTCGGCGTTACTTGATATTTAATGTAAATAATTCGTTATACGATTATTATGAACACAAGTTGTTAATTTAAAGTCCATCCATAGTTGTGGTCAGTGCTACCAGATCAGGCTGTCTGAAGATATCAGTTTCTGGATTTAAATGCACTAACTATTAATGTTATTGTCCCCCCCCTTTTTTTTTTTGCAAAACGCAATTAAAAAAAAAAACGCCATGAATAAATATTGCCAGAGATCGGTTAGTTTAGAAGTCAATTTCTAAAAAAACATCTGTTCTTCATAAGAAATTTATATTGGTGATATTACGGATGCTTTGTGTGTTCAGGGCCTTAAGTGGTTTGACCATATACAGCTGGCCACTTGTATTGACTCCTTAACATGCCTGGATATCCCAGGAGCATAGTAGACCTGGCTTCATAGTAATATTAGAACTGTGATTTCAAATTGAATAAATCCTCAAAACTCATTTCCTGTTCGTTTTCTTCGTCTTGTCTAGTTTTTTCATAGGTTTGGAATAATTCTTGCATGCAACAAGAACCATTTAGATTGTTTTTTTGTCACCGACCGTTTCTCCACCTTTTTAACGCTCAGAGTTCTGTATATTTTGTTTTTTTGATCATACGAATATAAAATAATTTAAATGTTGTTTGAACAAACCTCTTTCTGTCCAACTTCCCAGTAAATCTGGCCCCATCACTCTTTAGTAACGATATATAATGCCTTGAGTGTGTGTGTGTGTGGGGGGGGGGAATAAAAAAAATGTTGTTGTTTTTTTCTCGTTCAAATTTCTGAGATTCAAGAAATAAATTTACCTCCTCCACCACCCATTAAAAGCTTTTGTGTAAATTTCTAGCAGTTCACTCGAATCTTTGCGGTTAATTGATATAATTTTGTAGCTTTTGTTTAATTAGTCCTCATTCAGTTTTCTTTAGTTGGTTTCGACTGAGACCGTGTGTACATTCACATATTATCACATGATTCTTTAGAACAACTGTGCAGTTTACGTATGCAATGTGACCAACAATAAGTTCTGTTTAGAAAAAAGGTTGAGGTGTCTTAAACCAAGCAGATTTTTATATTAAAAAAAAAAGTGAAGCTTGCATGGTCCCCTGTGAGTGCACAGTGAACAAAGCATAAAAAAAACGATTAGGTTCAACATTTGCCGTCCCCCCCCCCCACCTCATTTAGCCCCAAAAGGACGTCAATTCCTGGTGAAAATGAACAAACAGTGCAGTTTTAGGCCTTAACATATGTAAATTTGAGTTCTGCACCATGCAAAAAAAAAAAAAAATGACTGTCCATCAGTTACCCCTCCCCCCATTTAGCCTCAAAAGTCCCCAAGACTTTAACATTTTAATTTGAGTTCAGCACCATGCAAAACTGCTAAATAGACATACAAAGAAAATTTTGGACAAATATGGTAAAATAGTACCAAAAATGGAGTGTTTTTATTAGCCCTAAAAAAGCCCCTGGGGCACACCCAAGAGTTATTTGTGAGGTATAGACAAACAAAATTATATAGAAATCAGTTAGTTACAACTTTTTAGAAAGTTTTATAAAAATCCAAGACATCAATTGTTTTTTAATAAGCCCAAAAATGTCAATTTTAGCCATTTAACCCAAAAGGCACCTGTAGAGAGCAACTAGAATTTTCCCGGAAAATCCGTTCTGTTACTTTTTTACTCATATCATGTTTAATGTTCGTGCAAAATTTCAAAAAAATTCCAAGGCGTAATTATTGAGAAAAATACGAACAGATAAACGGACAAGGGTGAAGGGGTCCACTCTCCTTTTGTCGGGGGGACCAAAATGAATATATATGTAGATTCCATGAACAAAGCTTTTTTCTTAGAACTACAAGCCTGTGGAACTCTGTTCTGTTTTCCAACTGACTATAATATGATTGTCTTCAAGTAAACAAATTCTCGAATCCAATTTACCAAATTTCCTAACGGTTACTACGACATGTTCCCTTTGACCACTGTACACTCATTAATCCTTATCCTCGAGTGACCTCCGGGCCTTGATAAGTGGTGACTCGTAAAAAAAAGAAAAAGAAAAAAAATTATATATTAGCTCACTTGCCATAAGTATATTTCAATACTACAACTAAGTCCTACTCGTATATTCAGTGCGGCTGAAACGAAATAGCAAAGCAAAAAATATAAAATGATCCTACACCCAAACCTGAATAGCTTTGTACCACTGATGTTCCCTTACAAAAATTAAAATCAACACTACTAAACCTTATGTCTAGAACCCATATTCTAACTTTGATCAAAATCTGTTATATTATTTGCATTGAAAAAAAAAACAAAAAAAAAAACGAAATTCACAAAATATTGCTTAATGACTTTGGATTAAATTGAATGTAATTCTGAAATATTTGCATTTTTTAAAATGAGAGATTGCACCCATATTATGTTTGAAATTTAAATAATTATTTGATGCCTGATATTTTTTTAATTTCTCAAAAAATCAGTTATCTGAATTTTTACGAACAGCTTTCATTTGATCTTTGCATAAAACTAAATATAGCCCACATTACTCACGTGTTTTAAAAATTCATAATGATCAGTTCATTAGTTTAGAAGTGAATCTTATACATGCAATTATCTAAACATTCCCAACTTTATATGAATTAATAGTCATCCACAGACAGTGTTTACTCTGTATCACAGATTTTCAGTGTGGCTAGACAAACACTGATTTTACTTCAACTTGAAACCGCATCCACAGATGGGTTATGTTGAATTCATCTTTCTTCATCAATTGTGTTCCTCATGATGCTGAGCAAGCCTGACAATTTGAAACGATTTCTTACCACACACTTTTCTAAGATTAACTAGAAAGACAGGGGGCAGCACCAGGTTGAATTCTATTTACTTACATTTAGGAACTTCCATATTTTGCGATGCAGGAGGTAGTCAAGTTATGCCATTTTTTTTTTTTTTTAATCTGAAGCAAAATCCACAGTTTCTTCTGATTGCAATCAAATCTTTCTTGATTATCCGTTTCCAGTTCATTGTTGGTGTTCCTCTCTTTTTTCCATCGGGTGTCCATTGGAGCACTTAGTTGGCAATTCTCGCTCTTGGGCCAATCTTAAGGTATGCCCAAGCCAGTTTAGATGTTTGTAGATTGACAAAAATGTGCTGATTAATGTGGTTTCTGACATTTTTTTTTTTTTACATAGGCATCACCACTTATCAAGGCCGAGAGGCCACTGGAGGATAAGGGTTAAAGAGTGTACAGTAGTTAATTGGACAATATAGTAATCGTTAGTAATTGAAATTTGGTAAATTTGTTAACTTAAGTGGAACGGCTCATCAAGAAATTGTTTATGTTGGACTTGAAGACAATCAGATTGTAGTTAGCTGGAAAGCAGAAGACAATTCCACAGGCATGCACTTCTAAGAAAGAAGCTTTGTTCATGGAATCTATGTTTAGGTTTAGGCACAGATAAAGAGTGGGGGGAATTATTGATAGTGTTTACAGCTAGACGAGTGTTTCTTGTGAAAGTTCGGCGAGGGGTGCCATAGATTGAAGCTCAGTCTAGCACTTGCCATGAAAATAACTTGGTAATTTGATCGCGCGATCTATAGAATCCTTCTATGGAACAAATGGATCTGACCTTGAAGACACTTTGTGCTTTAGAAAGTCAGCTTCAACAAGCATCAGCCGAGTTTCCATTGTCAACGATATCAACTTTTCCAATTCTGTCGAGGAACTTTATAGATGTAGTAACATCAGTGTATATCAAGAGGAGATGGACAGTTCAAGAAAAACCCTCCACCAAAACAACTATCCAGAGAGCATGACATCAGCTCCAAGAAATCTGGACCAAACACAAAAGGACACTATTCAGAAACTCGCCACAGTTTGTATACTGTATATGAAGGGCTTGTCTGAAAAACTTGAACGAATATGTAATCCATATGACATCAAGACAGTATTCAGGAATGATTCAACTCTCCGGAAAAAGCTTATGAGAGTCAAGCCCCCTACAGAAAAAAAATCATGACTAAGAACTGTGTATATGAAATCCCATGTAAAAGTAGAAAACTATACAGAGGTGAAACGTGTCGTCAATTGAAAGTATGGTTAGAAGAACATCGAAAAGCCGTAGTATGTGGAGACTGAAAAATCAGGTATAGCTGACCATATCTGGAAAGAAAAAGGGACACCATCTACCGTTATTGGACGAAGTAAAAATTTTATAGACAGAGATGAACAGTGGAGAATAAGACGACTGAAAAAAGCAGCACATATGCTGGAGAATAAGAAACTGCTCAGTAGACCTAGTATAGAATTTAATACTATATGAGAACCAGTAATTATAAACAATAGATAATGTATACAAGTAATAAGTAAAAACATTAATATATACAAGTAATAATTATAGAGATAGATATACGTTAATACATAGTAATTAGTAATAAATAGTGATATTTACAACTAGAAATAAATATAGGTTTAAGGCTCCTAATATATATACTAGAATTGTCTGTGGCGCAGTGGTTAGAGTACAGGGGAAAATCAATTATAAAAAGTGATATTCTCCTGAAGGTTGAAGGTTCAATCCTCAGTGTGTGCGACCGAAAAAATACATTTGTGAAATACTTAGGATTTCTATCCAGTCATGAACAAGATCACACTACCCCCATGAAGTAAATAATGGGTTCCGCTCAAAATTCCCGAGTTCGACAAGATACACCTGGAGAAGGTCAGAGGTTATATCGACCGAAACATGAAAATCACACTCAAGATGAGAACAGTAGTCCGATGAATAATACAAATAACCAATCCTCATCTCAAAAATTCAGAACCGTCCTAATTTTTTACTGCTTTATTCTTAACTGGGTACAGAAACTCATTATGTTCATCCAAACAGTTTGTTTATTTGTTATATAAGCAAATGACTGTTTTGGCTTGTACTAATATATAAAAAATACTAAAATAAAAACCTGTGCTGAAACAATTGTTTGCTTTTATAATAAACAAACTTTTCGAATGAACATAGAGTTTCTGTATCCAGTTAAGAAATTAAAACTATTTACACATCTAGTATTACACTATTCAGCGATTTAAACGGAACTTTGAGTTGTTAAAAATCTATATTTGAAATAAATACTACCTAAATCTTAAAGATACGCCGACTCATCAGTGGAAAATTAACAAATACAAAAGGGGTCTCAACTATATAGCAGTGCAATGGATGACCTTTACATTGGCGAATAGATAAAGAGGGATCATCAGCTGTTAACATGCAACTATTTCAAAACAACTTTATATATGTTTAAAGCGAAAGAATTCCCCAATGATCATCACAACGATGGTGATGATGGATGCAATTAAATTAATTCAAGCATGAATAAATAAAACAATCCAACACATACGATACGTAGAACAGGCAGTCATGAGTTGCAATGTTGGTACAACTTTCAAATTGAAGGAGCGTTTCAAATCGTAGAATTCCCAATGATCATGACAACGACGGTGATGATGGGTATAATTAAATTAATTTAAGCATGAATAAATAAAACTGTGTGTGTGTATGTGTGTAATATATATATATATATATATACATGGTATAAATTTCTATTCATATTAATATTTCTTACTACACATGTGCATACATATTTCAGTCACAGCTTGAGACAGTATAAGTTTTGTCAGGTGAAAACCTTGGCATAAAAGTACATGTAAAATCTGAAGAAAAACAGGAATTCCGAGTGGGGTCGACATGTGACCAGAATATCAGCAGCTACCGTGAATCCAAGTGTAGTTGCCAATTATTTTGAATTTTTTTCTTTTTACAATTTGGTATCATTCTAATGAAGAAAGAGAACACTTCAAATAACACTGAACAAAAATTCACTCAGTCCTAATAACCTTTAATGTCGATTTTCACGGCAAATAAAAGCAATGAGATTATATTTAATTTATTTTACAAAATATCAAGGGTTGCTTTCTTAAGAGCAGATGTTATTTTTTAAAATCAATTATCGTATTCAGTTTAATGTCTGTTATGCTGGTATGCATTGGACAGCTTTAAGAAACTGACTTTTAAACTAACCTATCTCTGGCCAGGTCTTTATTTACCTCTCTTTCCCTCAAGCCATCCTTATCACTTGACCATATGATCAAAGTATACTTTTCTGCACACACGTTTATATTGTTTAGATTTCATCTTTCATTTGAGCTCATCAGAAGCTCATCTTAAAATCTCAAGTTACACATCAATCACATCATTCTCATACCACTTCTATCCATGCAACGCATGTCCTTCAATCCATGTTTCATCACACGGCATACACATACCTGATAGACTCCTTTCCTTGATCGACAGTGATAAAACTCTGATAGTTAATAATGGACGCAAGTTCCATTTCTAACTCTTGCAATCACACTAGCACCTACTCCACCCTTTGCTCCAATGTTAAAACATAAAAACACAATTCCAGTTCATGACACACACACGCACGCACGCATATACAAATTCACATGTAACAAACATATCCACAGCTATAAATATATTGCTCTGCTTGTTATCGAGCATCATTATAGAAACACTTTTAAACTACACCCTCCGCTCTGCCACTACAGTTGCGGATGGTTTCACTTTGAAACGTCACCACAACGGTCATTACGAAGTCGAAGTTCTAAATAGACCTCAACGATGTTGATGACACCTCTTCTTGATTAGGGAATCAAATCCATACAGAACGTTCGCATTCATGTAGAAAATGTATGTCAGAATGTTGGATTGTTTGTGAATGTTCCTAAAATTTCATAGAAATAATTATTATGGGAGACAATGAATGCAGATGAATTCTTAACTAAGCCTCGAATAGCCTCTTGGCCGTGATAAATGGTAATGCCTATGTAAAAAAAAAAAAAAAAAGGCACTTCACCTTATCAAATCATATTCCTGCTCGACGCACACAAAAATTTGTTAGGACACGGAATCAGAATTCTTTGACATCTAAAATTAGACATGGTTTTGTTCTTTCGTTCACACTGTTTAATTGTGCCATTGATTGGATCATCCACACTGTATTTGTCGAGTTTCCTGATGTCTCTGTTGGCTGCAAGTTTGTCCCGACTGATCTGGGCTATGCTGATGACATAGCCATTCTCAGAGAAAAGTTTTCTAACATGCAATCAGCCATCGACAAAATGCAACACTTAACATCCAAGATTGGCATGAAAGTGAATGCTTTGAAAGACAAAAATCCTCTTCGCAGGATTCCTACCCTCTGCGAAAAACAAGATTCTTATAAATGGGGAAACCATAGACGAGGTCAATTGCTTCAAATACCTTGGCTCAATGTTTATCATCATCTGTCAGAGGTCGGAGGACATCAACATCCGAATCACTAATGTCCCACATGATTTCAGCCGCCTACAACCTTTTTGGGGTCTTGTCCAGAGATCATAATAAAGACAAAAGCCTGGATTTATCAGGCACTTGTTTGGACAAGCCTTCTCTACGGCCGAGAGACATGGCTATTGAGAGTTGCCGATCTCAAAAAGTTGGTAGTGTTACTGCCTCCACCAAATTCGACAGGTCTACTGTCACCATTTTGTCCCCAATACACAAATCTGGCTGCAATGCAGGATTATCCCTCTTAACCAAGTGCTTTTAATAAAGCGGCTTTGTTGGTTTGGTCATGCTGCGTGTCACAACTCAGGAGAGTTCACCCACAAAGCAATAGCTTCTGAACCACTTTAGGATTGAAGACACCCAGGATTGGTTGGTTGTTTTTGTTTTACGGCATATCAACCCTTTTCAGGTTATTTAATGCCGAATCCAAAGATTTTGAAGAAAATTTTTTTAATACAATATATTTTTTGTTTTCAAGTCCGTTTCTATTTAGTCCATAGTTAGGACCCTAACAGGTACTACCACTCCGGGTCAGAGTGGACCTGGGAGCAATGGCAATTAAAGGGTGGCTCCACACTCCCCAAAGCCCAAAAGCTGGGGCCTCACCACTGGATATAGTTTAAGGTCATATCCAGGACCGACACCCAGGAAGTCAGCTAGTTACACACACAATCAAAGCCGACGTTGAATGTACCTCTGGTTCCGGTACTGGCTGGCTTGGCCGCTGCAAACTGTCATGTGTGATCAGCATTCATTTGCCCCCAAAACGAAATATGTGCACCTGAACCTCTAAACAACTACCATTTTGATCTCCTCAGATGGAGCACAAATCGAACCTGTTCAGGACATTAAGATATGCATCTCGGCCACCATAATCATCTTCACAAAATCTGGAAAACTTATCAAAAATGAGACAAAACTAAGTTTTCTAGGCATCACTTGAATCCATCCTATTTTATGAATCAGATGCTTGGAGACAAAAGGTTGCTTAACCTAAAAAAACGAGAAATCGTACACCAAAATCTGTTTCATCTAAAACGTGACGAAAATATGCAAGAACCTAATTTGTGGTTTTCTTCTGTGTAAATCTGCGGTTGTTCAACGCCAACTGCATTGACTGGACATAAATCTGGACATGAACTTGCTCAAAAAAAAATGCTTCTTTGCTCCAGAGATCAACTCCATCCTCCTCTGCCAATTAAAGTATACGTTTTTTTTTTTTAGGCAATTCCGTGTGATCACATTATAAGGAAACAAAACATTCTAAAATTTAGAATGGGGGATCAGTTTCGTGTATAAATTTAACATAAAATCTATGTACAGGATATTTTAAACTTTTAAGGTAGTTTCTTTATTATTTATATTATTCATTAACCCTAAGTTCGACTGCCATGGTCATAAAATCACCGGTAATCCCCTGAAAAAGTAAAATTTCACAAAAAAAAAAATAATAAATAAATAAAATATTCGTTTTTGTTTATTATTTCATTTATTTTTCTTTTCAAATTCTTTGCTGTTCACATTATAATGTGAAAAATTTTAAACAAAAATAATAAAAAGTCAAATCTTTTGGAGGTTGGGGGTTACACAAAGTACGCTCATCTGCAAATTTATGTTTGATTTTTTTTGTGAATAGAAAAATTAGTATTTACGGCATATCAACCAGTTTTATAATGTCGATAACAATTCTCATTAATTTTTATTTTTACAAATCACGATTATTTGTGTGCGTTTATATATATCACACAATATTTCATAATATTTTTATAAATCAAGAAAGATACGTTCAAATTCTGTAGATGCAATGAAAGATAAAAATATAAATTTGAAAAACAAGATCTAAAAATATTGAGTGCTTCTTCAGAATTTGAACCAAACTAAATCAATTTTTACTGAACTAAACCTGAAATTAGTTTATGGTTAAAACAAAAACAGGTTGAAATTGGATAAAACTACCAAATATTATTTTATAAATTAAAATTTCCAAATTATTTAGATTTTAGAAATAAAAATTACAGCAACGTAATTTAAGGTGCTTATGCAAAAAACAAACCATGCTATCGTTTTTTATTTTTAGATATGATTTTCAAGTTAAATTCATTTTTATATCTTTTATGTTAAATTGTTAAGTGAGAGTAGAGAATAGTTAGAAAGCACTCCTCTTCCCATGTTAAGAATGGATTTCTAAATAATAACATTATTTCTGCACAGTAACAAAAGTGCATAAGTACCGTTTTTTTTTAATAATAACGTTAATATTTCAGCATTATTAATTACTTTTTTTTTGCACATTGATAATTTTTATTTTCAAAAGTTTAAATACTTTGGCAATTTTGATACTTACGGACCGTGCTGAAATAACATTTAGAAAGCCATTCTTAAGATAGAGATGGAAGTAACGATTCTGTACTTTCACTTAACATTTTAATAAACAAAATACCCTAGAAATTTAATTTGCAAATCATAGTAAAAAAATAGCGCATAAACTGCAAAAGTACCATGTAACGAATCGGGGTTTGTTTTACAATCCACAGAGATTCGAAAAGTGGCCCAAAAAAATCAAATACATAACAAATAAACGTTACCAAAGGCAAGATAAATTACTTTTCTACCTAGCTGTGTAGGTTTTTAGTATTTTTACTTAATGTAACATTTTTCTTTGGGTTGAAAAACAACTACTATACAAACAAAATGGAAAAATGGGCGCAATATATTTGTTACGCGGCCATTATTTTTTCTTGTGCTCGTGTAACGGTTGACACTAGTTGTTTTTCGAGCCAAATAAAATATTTTCACATTAAATAAAAACACTACAAACCAACCCAGCTAGACAAAAAGTAACTTATCTTGCCTTTGGTAACGTTTATTTGTTATGTATTTGCTTTTTTTTTTTTTTTTATACCACTTTTCCGAATCTCTGAATTATAAAATAACCCCCTTGAATTATTTAATCTGAGGTGAAAGTATGTTTTTTTTTCAATTATATTATACCTTTTATTTATACTAATCCTTTAATTTATGAAGCTCAATGTAATTACAGAGCATATAACAAATAAATGACAAAAGTCCAAATTTCAAGATCTTGACCATCTTACAATTTATTCTTTTAAGTACGCTGACATCAACTGTGCATGTCAAGAATCTTAAAGGAATAAATTTTAAGATAGACAACTTCCTTGGTCGTCGAGCCAAGATCACGTTGTAGTATCTGTTACACTTCACTTTTTCTGTCCTCGGTCAGTGTAAATCCTTAATGATTGAGGCGATTTTTATCTTTGTTCCTATCAGAGTACCTCTTTTTGGGGAGTTGGATTTTCCCTACAAAAACCGACTTTGTGTCTAACTCTGCCCTCGTGGGGGGGGGGGGCAAGTAAATAGGAACATCTTGAGATTTGGAATATAGGCTTTTATCATTTATTTGTTATATATATATATATATATATATATATATATATATATATATAATTTAAAGGAGATTAGAATAATAGTCTAAAGAGCTAAGTGTATTTTAATGTAACAGTGAAATTACTAGTTTAATTAAAATACAGGAAATGCTCGTGCTCGTTGTAATTTAGATATATAATAAGCTCGATAGTTAAATGTCCTAGAGCTAATTCAATATTAAGTAAAGTGATTTTCAATTTAAAAATTAAAAAATTTTTTTTTTAAATTTAAAAATCAAATTTTAATTAAATAAAAAATCAGTTTCATAAGGAACAACAACAAAGTCAACTTTGTTTGACTTTGTTGTTGTTCCTTCTTATGAAACTGATTTTTAATTTAATTAAAATTTGATTTTTAAATTAAAAATTTTTTTTTTAATTTTTAAATTGAAAATCACTTTATATATATATATATATATATATATATATATATATATATATATATATATATATATATATACGTATTAAACTTTAAAACAAACAAAAAAAACGATCAGAAATCGAGTAGACACACAGACAAAAAAAAATAAAAATAAAAACATTACAAGTTATGCCTTTTTTTTGTTATGTGCAGTTGTTACTGCGCTGAAATAACATTATTTAGAAAGCCATTCTTAACACGGGGAGAGAAGGGGTGTTTTATAACTATTCTGTACTTTCACCTAACAATTTGATAAAAGAAAAAGGTTGCTAGCGCACTTATTTGATCCGCGCTATTATTTTGGTAAATAGTATTTAAGTTTTACGATATCTGTTTTTATTATTATTATTATTAAATTGTAAGGTTAAAGTACAGAATAGTTACAAAACACCCTCCCCTCCCCATGTTAAGAATGGCTTTCTAAATAATAACCTTATTATTTCAGCACGGATCAATAAGGGCACTTGCCTAGTACCAGAAAAAGATATCGTAAAACTTGAATTTAACTTGAAAATACCATTAAAAAAAAGAATAAAATAAAATAGCACGGTAACAAAAGTGCATAAGCATCGAACAATTAACAAAAAAAAAAAAAGAAAAAATGTTCTCGTCTTGACAAATAAATTGTAAACAAAAAATAAAGACACTGTTTCCCAATTTTAATTTCCCCAGTCACAAAAAAAAAAGTCGCAATTTCTTGATCAAAAAAACATGTAAATTAGTTTAATTAAATGAGATCAGTAATTAAATGATATTTTAGGAATAAAAATATTAAATTAATTATTTATTTGGTAAATTTTTAAGTTTAAATTTTGCAAAATAATGAAATGAAAACGTCTACTTCGTATCCAACTTGGATGTTGTATGTATGTATATATATATATATATATATATATATATATATATATATATATATATAAACAAAATAACTAGTTTTAAAAAAATTAAAAACATTGTAGACTATAGAAAAAAAAAATATATATATATAAAGTTCCAGATATATAAATAATCTAATAAATTTTAAAAATCATCAACAATAATATATAAAAAAAAAAAAAAAATCAAGACATTTTGTCGGCTTTTTAAGGAGTTTTTTTTTGTTTTTTTGCAGCTCCATAAAACAAGACAGAAATGGAGGTTTGACTACTCAGACGAAATAAGACGTTTACGCCGCTTAAAAATAAAAACAACCACAAACAAACTTTGTAATTAATTAAATAAAAGATCCCCCATCCTAAATAGAGTCCATAAAAATTGTATTTTAGTTCGAACCATTCTTGATTCGTGGTTTTACAAGTTAAATAAGCATTACGAAAATAAACCCTCATTTTGTGACCGCCTCCTGCTAGACTGGAAACATTATTTATTACCAAAAAGAAACGGCTTTGTTTTTATATATATATATATATATATATATATATATATATATATATATATATATACACACACACATATATATATATATATAACGACATAACTAAATTACTTACCTTGCGGCTTGGTCTCCGCCTGGACTATTTTGATCCTTATGTGAATTCATAAGCAATACTTAAGAAAAAGTTAATTTAATTTCCTCTCAGTCATTTGAAATAATTCTCGCCGTGAAAATAACACAACTCGGAACGGAAGACGCTAAACCAGTTGCCTCACCTTCTCCGTCATCAACTAACGTTTCGCGAGACTTCATTTTTTTTTTTTTTTCTTAGTTTTTTTTATTTTTTTTTTTTATATCATTACAAATAATGAACATTATAAAAATGTATATATTGTCAACTTTTAATATTTAAAACTATTTTAAATACTTATGCAGAGAACGGTCCGTTTTTTTCCGTGAATGTCGTTTCGGTTTGTTCCGGTACCTTGCGGAAACCACCGAAGTCTGCCGAGCGCTGATCGAATTTTAAGACGCTAAAAACAAAAAAAAAAAGAAAAACATTTATCGTATAGTAATTTTAATATGAAAAAAAAATGGAAATATAATAATTGAATTATAAAATCAATCTACTGTAAGTTTCATGAATAAATATGTATTTCTTTGAAAAATAATGTAACAACAAATGAAAACATTTTTTGTTTTATTCTTTTTTTGTAAGAAACTTTTTGAAAACATTTTTTCTAAAAAATGTTACTGTTTTAAGGAGTTTTTGGTACTTATGCAGAGAACGACTCGTTTTTCTGTCAATGTTGCTTCGGCATTTTCCGTGAGCTTACGTAAACCGCCGGAATATGGCAAAACGCTCAGTCAATGCAGCAGACGACAGTTAATAAATAGGAAGAAAATATTAGTTTTAATCGTACAAAAAATTTAAAATCATTAAAAATAAATAATTTGAGTAAAACCATCACGATTAAGCTAGCGGTGTGCAGATTATGTTATAATCACTGTAAAACAAAAAAAAATCTTTCACTATAAGATACGGAACATGAAAATGAATTTTAAAAAGTAGTATCGTAAGTGACGGATTCGCTTAAGTAATAATAAATATAAAAGTGTATATATTGTTAATTTTAAATATTTAAAACTATTTTAAATAAATAAAAAAATTGTTTAAACATTTTTATTAAAAAAAAAAAAAAATTGTTTAAATTAATAGTAATCCGGATGTTATCTCCCATGATGCATTTTTACAAGATGGCCGCTATCGGCTGAATCGTCTGCTTTGTACGTTTTTCATGTAAGTATTTTTCTATTTATGATGGCAAAACGATATTTGTAATAGGTATATTTGAGACGAGCGGCTTTCTAACTGCATATATATATGTGTAGACTATAAAATAATTTGGGTTTTGTTTATTTAGTATAGTTTTTTTTTTTTTAATGTTCACTGATAGTGGATAAGCGGGCAGGACACGCGACACGTCAAATAGATATTTTAGTCTTTTTAAAATTGTTTACTAAATACATTTATCTGTTTGTTTGTTTTTTAATTTTTATTCCTTTATTAAAAAAAAAAAAGATGTGATTTATACGGTTTATTTTTTTAATTAAAACATCGGATATGTAAAGAACGATATGCCTTATTGAAAAACAAAAAACAAAAACTTAACAAACACCGGATGATCAAGAAATTAGATTTTTATCTACACGTATTCGACAAGTTTTTTTTTTGTTTTTTTTTTTAACATATGGATAATATTTTATTACGTTTAAATTAATTATTTTATTTTCATTATTTAAAATGACGTTAAAGTTAAATATCAATTAATATTTTTGAACGTTTTTACTTAATATTGACATGGGATGTCAGTTGCAAAATGACATTTTGAAAATGTATACCTGACTTCCGAAAGGATGGTGTCAATTTAAATCACCGTCTTTATATTATGATACAGAAACATATTTCCACCTTTGAAACAAATTCTACACTTAGATTCATTATTTATTTAATATAAAAATTTAAAACAATTTATTTATAAGCAATAACTTGACACCCGACAACAATTTACTAAAAACTAGCAATGCCGTGTACGTTTTTTTTTTTTTTACACGGTGGTCACCATCACCACTTATCAAGGTTCGGAAGCCACTCAGGGATAAGGGTTATTGCAAGTACATTACGTTAGTGTGGAGATTTGATGAAGTGTTTACTTAAGGGGGCGGTTCATTAGGAATTTGTTTACGTTGGATTTGAAGACATCCAAGTTGTAGTCAGGTGGGAAGTAGGCAGACGGAACAAAGTTCCACAGGCGTGCAGTTCTAGGAAAGAAGCTTTGTTCATGGAATCCACGTTTTGATTTAGGCACAGATAAAGAGTGTGGGAAATTTTTCACAGTGGATTCAGCTAGACGGGTATTTTTCGTGAAAGATTGGCGAGGGGGGACCAGAGAATGGAGTTCAGATGAGCACCTGCCATGGAAATAACGATAAAACAAGGATAGGCTCGCAACATCTCTTCTGTGGGAGAGAGGTTGCAGGGTGGAGATTTTTAGGTATAGGGGAATTTCTCCAAAAACAACTCGTACATTGGCATGATTTGAACCAGTATATCTCGCCGGCTAACATGTCAGCTGCCTTCCCTTAACAGCTCCATCTACCAACACCTTGTAGCACATGACATTCCCAAAAACGAATTTAGAAACATATTAATAAAAATATGGTCATTTTAGTCGTCTCACATTGTAACTTGCACCTCTCAATCATTGAAGCCCTACTCATCTGCATAAACAAACCGACTATCAATCAGGCTCAATATGAGGGATAATGCATGCTTAAGTGCTTTTAATGATTTCAAACAACTTTTCAATAAATATAATAAACGCAATTTTTAATTCATCATTTGTCTGAAGACGGCTCATGGAAGTCAAAAACGTTCGCAATTGGCAAATTTCTTTTTAGACTCAAACAGAGCGTTCAAACATTGACCTGCCAAATGGAAAAAACGGATTGCAAGAAAAACAAACGAAATATGCATAAAAGAAACTTTAAAAAACAAACAAACAAAAAAGAACCTTAAAGTGTTATGTAGTCGGGAACATATTGTGACATATCAGGGAGTATATCAGAAGACGAGACAGTTATGTGACACTGTTACACAACGACGACGTTTGTATGACAGCACCAACGGTGGCAATAATTCTATTTGTGCATATTATTAATACAGACTGAGGAGAGACATTTATACAGTTCTTTCACATATGAGAAGGGAATACATTATTGATGATTGCGGAGGGGACCAGACGATACTTGAAGAGGGTTATACATAGTTCATTTACAGATGATCAACAAAAACACATTTACCTTTCAGTTGTAATGAAGACACGAAGACCAGCAGTTTACAAAATATAGATGGTGATTCTTTATTCATCTAGCCGGCTGAGTGATGAATCAGGAATTCAAGCTTGTACGACTACATGGTTTCTCTTCTCCCCTTCGCCTCCAAGGGCATCAGCTCCTAGGCTGACCGACTCTTCTCCTTTCTGTCTTGGATCTCACTAAGTCGCTTTCTGACTCTGTCTCTCTAACTGACTCGAACTCATCTCAATATATTGGAATTTTCTTTCCTTTATGATGTCAAACAATGTGATTCCCTCACGTTTCAAATTACACGTGCGCTTTGCACATGCATCCACATGCCTCTCGTAACAAAGAAATTCCTAAATGAGTTGTTTCATTTATAACCTATTTATTTCATCATTATTTCTAAACTGCATTGTTCATATCTAACTCTGACATAATATTTAGTTATTTGCAAGAACAATGACAATGTCCTACATTCCTAGGATTTCAATATCTATTCTTTTTTTAAATTTTCTTACTGCGTTCGATTCTAACCTTTTCCAAATATCATTTTGGAACTTATCTAGTATCTATTTGATGAAGTGTTTACTTAAGAGGGTGGTTCATTAGGAATTTGTTAACGTTGGACTTGAAGACATCCAGGTTGTAGTCAGGTGGGAAGCAGGCAGACGGAACAGAGTTCCACAGGCGTGCAGTTCTAAGAAAGAAGCTTTGTTCATAGAATCCCCGTCTTGATTTAGGCACAGATATAGAGTGGGGGAAATTTTTCACAGTGGATTCAGCTAGACGGGCGTTTTTCGTGAAAGATTGGCGAGGGGGGACCAGAGATTGGAGTTAAGACGAGCACCTGCGATGGAAATAGCGATAAAACAAGGATAGGCCCGCAACGTCTCTTCTGTGGGAAAGAGGTTGCAGGGTAGAGAAAAGGGCATCCCCCACTAAGCCACAAAGTCTATTTTGTACTCTGTCAAGGCAGGATAGGCTGTTTTTAGCAGCTCATGCCCAGATATGGCAGCAGTATTCCATCCTTGGACATACTTGGCTTTTATAGAGATAGAAAATTGCATCAGTAGTGAGATATCTTAAAACAAACAAAGAATTCCCAAATTTAATCGTTCAATATCTAACCTATTTTTAATCATTATTCATAAACTCGCCTTGTCCATTCTTTTAACTGACATATTTAATATCCAGTTATTTTTAAAAGAATGAACAATAACTGCATTCCTGAATTAAATATCTTTCTCTGACGTAAATAATATTTAGTTATTTTCAAGAACAATGACAATCGTTCTGCATTCCTAGGATTTCAATGTGTATTTTTTTTTTAAACTTTTCTTACTGGGTTCAATTCTAACCTTTTCCAAATATCATTTTAAAACTTATCTAGTTTGCTCTTTTAGTTACTGGGGTCTGTCCCTTTTCATGTAACAAAAGAACTTAAAAAAACAACTTAAATAAAAAAAAAAGCAGAAGAAAACGATTTGGTGTGTATTTTTGTGTGTTAAACATGATGAATTTAAAAATAAAAAAACTGGAAAGGTTAGCTAACCGGTTTCAATTAGGATTTAAAGTAGTTTTACTTTATATTTATTATATGTATTTAATTAAGAATGTGACCCTTGCCTAGAATTATTCTTCCCTTATTAAAAAACAAGAACAAAGAAAAGTCTGCGTATACCTATAGAGAAGGTATCGTGATTTTGTGGACAACGGCCAGCAGAACCCATAAATCACCAGAAGGTGCTGACTGAAAAACTTTGAAAACAATGCAAAAAGTGATCAGAAAATGTTTGTGAAATGAAAGTTTTGGATTTTTTTTTTTTTTTTTTTTTTTCTTTTTTTTAGTGGTTTAATGAAATTTTATCGTGATTTTATGCAGAGAAGGTAATGTGCTGAAATAACGTTATTATTTAGAAATCCATTCTTCAAATGGGGAGGGAAGGGTGTTTTGCAATGATTCTGTACTTTCATCTAACAAGATACTTATGTAGAGAAGGTACCATGTTTTCTTTAGCTATGTCTGATGTTTTCGTTGATGAAAATTTTTTTTATCTGCTTCCTTGAATTGCATTGGCTAAGCGTTTTGACATATCTCAGCAGTTCAGTTTACGTTATCTACCTGAAAAAAGCAATGAAACTTCGGCTTCAGCATAGTACCGTCTCTGCATGAGTATCAAGATCTGTAGGGTGTACATAAAAGATTGACATTTTTTTTTTGTCATATTAACATTCTACTCTGCAGGTTAGTTTCTTGTACACTATTTTAATCATGGAAAAGAAACCTGCATTTCTCCGTAAACATGGCCGTGGCCGGGGCAGAGGAATGGTCAACCAAAATAATGGAACTGGTCCGTGGAAAAAAATGAATGAAACAGATGAAAACCAACAAGCTGGCCGGAGAAAAACGACAGTTGACCAAACAAACCATCATGCCACAAAAAACGCCTGGGGTAAGTACCCAATAAATTTATCATCTTATTTTATTATCTCGGCAGTACCAAATATACTTTAAAGAATAAATTGTTAGATGGTTAACATCTTGAAATTTGGAATATAGACATTTGTCATTATTTGTTTTTATATATATATACTAGACTAGTTGTGACCCGTTGGGTCAGTATGTTATATTAGCTATGGAATTAATTTATGAGCGTGACACTTGTGACGTAAAGAAAATAGTTTTTTGTAGGCACAGCCAAAACTTGGGGAGGGGGGAGCAAGTAAGTACTTTTTGATGGACCGTCTTTTTAAAAATCTACCAAAAATCAGGTAATTATCCAATCAATATGAAATTTTCAGCGATTATCAAGAGAAGAACGAACTTTATAACAGTGTACTTATTTTTCATAAACGATATTTATTTATTTTTTTTTGCTTACAACCCCCCCCCTTGTTTTGAGGGGGGTCCAAATATGCTTAAAATAATCATCTGAAACTGAACAAAACATTGTGTTGCTGTAAAAAAAAAACTTGTTAGCATATCTTGATGTCTGAATATCAGAACTTCGATTGTGTTTAATTATCCCGCTTTTGAGTTTTGAAGTGTGAAATTCGGTGAATATGTTAAGTAAAATAATTAAAGTTAAACAAAACAAAAAAAATTTTTTTTAATATTTATATGAAAAAAGCCATTTTAAAATTTTTGATAAATAAATTAACAATTTGTTTTTTAGCGAGCCGAATAATGCATGACCATTATTAAACAGGGAATGCTTTGAAGAATCGATACAAAAAAAAAACGATAAATATTGTGCCTTTTGTGTTAAAAATATCATTTTTTTCGATCCCGTTTGAAAATGTTTGCCACCTTTTGACTACAGTGGACCAAACGCCCTGAAATAATTTTTTTTAATCTGCTTTAAATTGCCCCCCCCCCATTTTGGGGAGCGTGACCCACATACACATTAATAACCAAACTCATACAAATGGTTACCCATCTGGTACTGGCCAGCCTCAGCGTTAATAATACATTGAAATTTTCGTCACTGAAAAATAAGTTCTTTTGGCCTGTTTGGTCTTCCATAGTTTGCTTTTTATCAATGTAAACATTGTATCAAATCGACGCGAAGTAACTGGTTGCCTATATGAATAAGTGGAATTATTTGAAATCCAGGTTCTTATATTATAATATTTTTGCATATTCTCATAGAAAATCGCCCTAATTCTTTTAAAAAAACTTTTTTTTTTCTTTTTTTTTTTTTTTCTTTTTTTTAACTATTTATATACGTTTTTGTGCAAGACAAAAAATGCCAATTGTTAACTTTTGGAGAAAATTTAACATTTAAAATTTAATTAAAAATAGTAGAAAAAATTTTACATTATTCTGCTTTCTATATGATAAAATTCAGGGTTTTATCTTTCTGGAAAAAAAGTTACTCAGAAATAATGGATTTTAATAAATGTAATTTTGTTTTAAAAAACAACTTGATTTTTCGGCCATTTTTGGCGGTGTCTAGTTTTTTGTGACATAACAGAAACAGTTCTATGAAAGTATATTAAAATGAAAAAAAGAATATAGATAGATTTCTATGAGTCGTTCTGTTTATAATTGTTTATTTTTGAAAAAGAAACTTAGTCATTGAATTATAAGTGGTTTGCCATACTTATAGGTAAATGTGCACTGAACAGATACCATAATAAAGTTGAATTCAAATTTTGATATATCTTATTTAAACGCAAAAAAAAACAATTTTTTTTTTTTTTACATGGAGGTCACCGCTTATCAAGAACCAGTAGCCACTCGGGATAAGGGTTATTGTGTGTACAGTAATCAATGAGGTAGTGTTGTATTATTCGTTCATATTGGAGATTTGATAAAGTGTCATTACTTAAGGAGGCGGTTCATCAGGAATTTGTTTACATTGGACTTGAAGACATCCAAGTTGAAGTCAGGAGGGAAACAGGCAAGCGGCAGAGAGTTCCACTGGCGTGCAGTTCTAAGAAACAAGCTTTGTTCATGGAATCTATGTTTTGATTTAGGCACAGATAAGGAGTGGGGAAAATTATTGACAGTGGTTTCAGCTAGACGGGTGTTTTTTGTGAAAGATTAGCGAGGGGGGGCAGATATTGGAGCTCAGACGAGCACTTCCATGAAAATAACGATAAAGCAAAGACAGGCTCGCAACGTCTCTTCTGTGGGAAAGAGGTTGCAGGGTAGAGAAAAGGACATTCCCCACTAAGCCACAAAGTCTATTTTGTACTCTGTCAAGGCAGGATAGGCTGTTTTTAGCAGCTCCTGCCCAGATATCGCAGCAGTACTCCATCTTTGGACAGACTTGGCTTTTATATAGATAGAGAATTGCATCAGTAGTGAGATATCTTCTGGAGCGGTAGAAGGATCCCACCATTTTCCCAGCAACCTTGGCAACAGACTTGATGTACGTGTTCCATTTCAGATCAGGAGTAAAGGTCAAACCCAGAAGTTTATCAAAACATAGAGCCTCCTCTAGACGAGAGCCATCCATTTCAATTGATGCCAGATGGGGATCAGAGCATTTATGATGTAAAGATAGGAGATGCATTAAAGAGTACCAGCCACCTCTTCCCCCACTGTACCACACGTTCAAGATCAGAGGAAAGAGAATCAGAGAGAACTTTGTCATTTATGGTCTTTGATTTGTTGCCATAGATGGTCGTGTCATCAGCATAGATGTCAACGAATGATTTAAGTATGTGTTTTGGGAGATCATTGATGTAGATCAGGAAGAGAGTTGGGCCCAGGATGGATCCCTGAGGGACTCCAGCATTAATACTGTGGGCCTCTGATTTCTGCTCATCAACCACTACTCTTATGAGCCTATCAGAGAGAAATGATTTAATGATTGAGAAAACATTTCCATTTATACCGTAGCTGGAAATCTTGCAAAGTAGGCCCTTATGCCATACCTTATCGAAGGCCTTTGATATGTTAAAAGTAATTTCCCTAGAAATGACGCCTTTGTCAAGAGATTCACTAATCCTATGAGATATAACCGTTAGCTGTTGACCTAGCAGAACGGAAAGCATATTGCATGTCACTAATCATTATTGCATGTCACTAGTCATTATTTCTGCTGAGGTGGTTGACTACTTCTCTATTTAATATGGATTCCAGCAACTTACTCATGACACACAGAAGACTTATTCGTCTGTACTGAGAGAGAGATGACTTATCACCTGAATTCTTAAATACAGGGCATACTGATGAGGTTTTCCAGGGTGTTGGAAAGCACTTCTCCTTAAGGCAATGCTTAAACAGTTTTGTAAGTATGGGGGCAAGTTCTGGTTGAAGTTTTTCGAGTACTATAATTGGAATACCGTCAGGGCCAGTTGCTTTACTGGAATCAAGGTTTTGGGATGCTGAAAACATATACAGTACAACAATACACTTTATTGTCGTATTGATTATTTATTTGTAATGCAAATTAAAAAAAAATATTTTCGGGGTTATTTATTTATGTTGATAGTGTAGAAGAAAATGTATGAATGTTTTTTTAAGAAAGGTGTGTTAGAAAATGAAGGCGGTGGGTAAATCGCCGTTGTAAAATGCTCTTATGGTTGTCAACGGATTAAAGTAGATTTATTTGTTAGAGAATTGCGTTAAAATAACTTAAACGTAATACGGAAATGAACGCTGTAAAAAAAATGCAGAAAGTATTAACAATTGTTTATTTGGATAATTTAAACACGAAAACAAAAACAATTGGGACGCTGAAAACGTACACAGTAAAATCATACGTTTTATTGTCGCGTTCATTATTTGTTTATTTACGCATGCACAACTAAAAGTCGTAAACCGGATGTTGGGTTACAACACCTGTTACAAGGTCATTTGAGTTTTATAATGTGTGTATATATATATATATATATATATATATATATATATATTTATTTTCTTTATTGATTTTATATTATAAGGTTATATATATATATATATATATATATATAACCTTATTATAATATAAAATCAATAAAGAAAATAAAATAAAAAGTATCTGAATTTTCACATAGGACTTTGACCCTTCTTTGCCCTTTCCACATAAAACTAAATTAACATAACCCACATTTGAACCCCTTACGTCTCCTCCAAAATTCATAATGAACAGTTAATTTAGGAGTAAATTGTGTATATACATATTTAAAAAATTTTTCATATGCATAAAAGTTTTTCATGGACATGAGTTTCTTGGAAACTAGTAGCCCGGTTGTAAAAAAAAAAAAAAAATGGGAAGGGGTGGGTGTGGGGGGGGGTAGATTGCCAGATCGTAAAATCCACTTTAAATTAAAAAAATAATTGTGACAACGGGGTCAGGGTATCGTTTGGGTACCATCAGCCAGAAGTGAAACCGAAAGCAAAATTGTGCAAGCAAAAAAAAAAAATTAGCATGGATATTGAGCAACCTAAGTCCCTATAAAAAATAAACAACCGTGAGTACCCATGCAAGCACACAAAAAAAAAAATTTAGCCACAATAGCCAGGCTCAAACTTGTAACACTAAAAGGAAAAGGAGGTAAAAAAAAAAAAAGAAACTGTTTGGTTGTCTTGCCCATGCGACTTATGACGTCATGGCCTTCGAAATAACGTGTTATGCGTATGACGATGTCGTGTGGTGTGAATGACTTTGCAGAAATGTCGACGAAAAAAAGTGACCCCTCCTTGGAGAAAACTGTTGAGTTGACGGTGAAAGAATGAATTTTTTTTGGCTAATTTTTTGGATATTTGTCCGCCAAAAGATTGAGCTTTCATACGACACCAATTTTGTCAATGTTGGTTGCATGTGTGGAAAGTTTTAGCAAGATAAACAAACATACATACATACGTACAAACATGCTTACATACATACATACGTAAACGCACACTAACCGGCGATTGAGATTTATATTATTGATGGATCCAAAGATTATATTGTTGGCATTGGTTTCCTTGATATTTTTCTTGTCGGAATTATATCTAGAAAGACATCAGGTACTTTGCAGGATAGACCATATGAAGGTTGCCAGCACCTTAAATCAAAGTGATTTTTTGTGGGACAACCTGGATTCGAACGTGGAAAATCCAGGTCGTCAGTCCATGCCATAACCACCATCGCCATTCATAAATGAAGATGAAAAGGTAGAAGTCAGTTTACAATTCTTTATATTTTTAGTGTAACAGTTTTGTTTTTTTTTTTGTTTTTTTTAATATAAAATTCTTCTAATTTTTTTTTTTACAGGCGTTAAAGAAACGGCACCTTCAAAAACTGCTGCGAAACGCTTTGAAGAAGCAAGTTGTCAGATGCAAGAATCTGTGCAGAAACATCTCCAATCTGTTCCAGCTCTATCAGATGATGCTGACTCTTCTGAGGAAGAATTGGCTGTTAATGTTCTTGAAACTGTCTTTAAAGGCTACTCTGGAACTTACGGTAACAATTTCATTTTTCTGTTTGTCCAGAATACCACTGATATTAAAAAAGAAATTACAGAAAAATCGTTATGATGTAGGTATCCATGACACATATTCCAAAAATCACATATAAACTGATCAATTAGTTTTATTTTTATAAAGAAAATCATTTTTAAACGATTAATGGGAAATTGTCATCATTACAAGGTTAATCTTGCAAGTTTGAATTATTGTGAAATTATCTTCCCATGTTTCTTCAAGATGGCGACACAAGACAGTCCCTTTTGCTTACTTAAAGAATTTGATTTTCTTATCTAAAAAGAAAACTATTTGATGAATTTATGATTTTTGGAATATGATATTTTCATTCAGTTATCTGTACATCATACAAATTTAAAAAAATGTTATTTTTTGATATTAGGGAAATTCTGGACAACAACCTTTCATTAAAGTCCTGAAGTTTTGAGATGAGGGCTGATTGTTTATATTATTTGTATTGATCGGACTATTGTTCTCATCTTGAGTGTTGTTTGTACAACATTTCCGTTAGATTGTCCTTCGACCTTTATCAGGAATGTCGGTTGTTTTGAAAAGAAAGGAGAAAAGTTATTTGCTATGTAGATATTTTCATATTTCTGTGAGTCAGTTGCCATTTTTTGGCCATTGTTTCAAATCTGTGAGAAAAAAAATATATATATAAGCAATACTTCATTTAAAAAATTTTTTTTTTTATAGATATTATTCATCCAGAACAACGCTGGTTCAGATAATACCAACTTTGTGTGTATTTGTTTTTGTTTTTTTTAGTTTTAGCCAGATATACAAACACACAAACAGCTGTCCTTTATATTATAGATAACAATAAACTAGATCCCTTGTATTCTAAAATAGACTTATCTTATTGGTCAAGACAATTCTTTTTGACTGAGCAAGCGAAAGATAAAGATACTTTCATTCTTTCTCTTTTGGATGTTCTCTTTTTCTCAAGCAACTGAGACTTAATTTTGGGTAGGCTGCATGCAAAAAGAAACTTGCCTTATTTATACACATGCACACTCACACTCACACACACAGCAGACCTGGACAAGTTTGCACCATACCTGTAAATGATTTGCTTTTCACTTTTAAAAAATTTTTTCTGTGGAATTATCATTGATTACAGACTTTTAGGTTAGCAAAAAAAAACTTTGTAAAAGAAATATAGTAGTTTTAATGACTTTTACCATTGGCGATCACTTTTTAATTATAACATTCTACTAAATTGATCCCTCACTTCCGGATACAGTAGCTGTCATCACATTTGTACGATGTCCCGTGACCGTTGATGATTCCCATGTAAAATATTCACGATATTTATGTTTATTAAATCGTTGCATGAACCGACAATACAACAGAAGCAAAAAATACCAAAAATTTATAAGAAAGAACTAAAAGAAAACAAAGTAATTCAAATTTTTTTCTTTTAATTAAAAATGAATGTTTAAAATGTTCATTTTTGTGGAGATGGTGAGATGTTTTTTTGTTTTTTTTCCACACACGAATTGTCAATTTTGCAAGAGTGGTTAATGACTTTCTGATGTGCTTGTTGAGTTCTACATCAAGAGATAGGCCTGAGACATTGAAATTGATAAACTACGTCTAAGCTCTGCCTATTTATAGTGATGATGGGAAATGATGGGGTTTCTTGGATCGGTTTTCTTCAAGCTGATGATGAGGCCAAGTTTAGATATGTATTAAAAAAGCTGGCATAAGACAGCTTAGAAAAAAAAGAATATAGGAGGATGTTAATAATAGACATAGATAAAAAAGATAATAAAAGTAGGGACTTATACAGGAGAGTAAGGAAGATACATGGGGAGAGAATGTAGAGATGTACAAAACTACATAAAGTACACATAAAAAATACAGGTAAAACAAAAAGTCAGATTTTTATATTTATATTATAGTATTGATTGGACTATTGTTCTTATCTTGAATGCTATTTATGTAATGTTTCAGTCGGATTGTCCTTTGACCGTCTTCAAGCATGTTGGTTGTCGTTTAGGAAAGAAAAGAGAATAGTTACTAGCTCTGTTGATATTTTCGTATTCTGTGAGTTAGTCTCTTTTTGTGGTTTTAGTTTTGAATTTTTGGAAAAAAAAATTGGTTTACAAAGGGGAGGCAACTCTAATAAAAATAGATTATCTCCCTTTTTTTTAGCCAAAATTTTATGGGTATACAATGTTTTTTCTATAATTAGAGAATCCCAAATGCTATTAAAATCTAGGTGTGCTTAGTAATGTTTTTAGCATATGTGTTGCCTCCTTCAGTCATCTGACTCTTCACCTTGCATCTGCATATCTATTTATACTTATATGGAAATTAGATAGAGATAATATAAGAGGAGGATGTTAAAAATAAAGATAGTAAATAGATGAGATAAAAGAAAACGTAGACAAAAGAATATATAATAAGCATAAATAAAATAAAAAAATATAAAAACAAAAAAATATATAAATAAAATATGAATAAAATAAAAAAAATATATATAATAAAAGAAGGGACTTAAACAAAAGATACATAGGAAGATGAGAATAATTAAGTAATCCAATTTACCAAATTTCCACAACTAACAATGACTACAACATGTTCCCTTTGACCACTGTCCACTCATTAACCCTTATCCTCGGGTGGCCTCCGGACCTTGATAAAAAAAAATGTAGCGAGAGACATGTACATCACGTTAATTTATTAACAAAATTATAAGTCTAAATCATGACACAATTTTTTATTTTTGTAAACGAAATGAAATTGTCGATTTTCAGGCACGAACGAAGTTGGTAAAGTTTCCAAGGCACAGGATGATTTGCTGCATTCATTTCGATCCAATATATCCGCCTGTCTTGTTTGCATCGAGTCTATTAAAAAAACGGATCCCGTAAGTTGAGATTTCATTTTGCTTTTATATCTTTCTACCGTTTTTGGAAACGTTAATTGAACATTACTCATCTACTTTTCTTTCAACTATTGTTCTCAAACAAACACTATGAAACTAGCGATCGAAGATACGAAAAGCTTGAAGAATGAAAAACTTCTCCAAAATAACTGGATGCAACATGAATCCTATTTCAAAAATAACTAAAACCTATCTTCCCATCATCAACACTGTGATTCCCATCTGGCATCAATTGAAATGGATGGCTCTCGTTTTGGGGAGGCTCCATGTTTTGACAAGCTTCTGGGTTTGACCTTTACTTCTGATCTGAAATAGAACATGAACATCAAGTCCGTTGCCCAAGTTGCTGGGAAAATGGTGAGATCCTTCTACCGTTCCAGAAGATATGTCACTTCTGATGCAATTCTCTATCTGTATAAAAGCCAAGTACGTTCAAGGATGGAGTACTGCTGCCACATCTGGGCTGGAGCTGCTAAAAACAGCCTATCCTGCCTTGACAGAGTACAAAATAGACTTCGTGGCTTAGTGGGGGATGCCCTTTTCTCTTCCCTCCAACCTCTCTCTCACAGAAGAGACGTTGCGAGTTTGTGTTTGCTTTATCATTATTTCCATGGCAAGTGCTTGTCTGAGCTCCAATCTCTGGTCCCCCTTTGTCAATCTTTCACGAAAAACATGTCTAGCTGAAATCACTGTCAGTAATTTTCCCCACTCTTTACCTGTGCCTAAATCAAAACGTAGATTCTATGAACAAAGCTTCTTTCTTAGAAGTGCACGTCTGTGGAACTCTCTTCGGCTTGCCTGTTTCCCACCTGACTACAACTTGAATGTCTTCAAGTCCAACATAAACAAATTCCTGATGAATCGCCCCCTTAAGTAAGACACTTTATCAAATCTCCCATACTAACGATTACTACAATACTATCACATTGATTACTGTACACGTAATAACCCTTATCCCCGAGTGACTTCAGGGCCTTAATAAGTGGTGACCTCCATGTAAAAAAAGAAAAAAACTGGACTCTGCATTAAATAACCCAAAAAGCGTTGATATGCTGTAAAACAAAACAACCAAACCAAATTATTGTTCCCATTTATTTTACTCCCCACGAGGACAGAGGTAGACACAAGATCGGTTTTTTAATGTAGTAGTTTTTAAAGTGTGATGATGCCTCCGTTCAATCTCGAAAGACATAGGATACCCCCTGTAGGGGTAATAACGCGTGTAATTATGTGACAAGGATTGCCCATCCCCACCCACACCTCTTCTGAATCGGCACTGCTTGAGTACAGTGGCAAGGAAAAGTCCAGGATGAGTGGAAACAATGCCGAGATAAGCGGAGAGTATATACAGCACCTAGAAGTCCCAAATGGTCACCCATCTGATACTGGCCAGGCTCATCGTTGCTTAACTTTGGTGATCTGACGGGAACCAGTGTGTCAAACCTGATTATGCCATGATAAAGTGTAGCATCAGAACAGATACTACACTTTGAAAAATTTATCTATTTCTCAAATATACAAAAACAAAGTAGGTTCTAGGCCATTCAAAAGTGTTGGGGAGTTAAGAGTCTATGGTCATCCTTGTCACTTTACCTCATATATGTCTATCATTTTCTTGGACTCTTCAATCACTATAATACCACATTTATTCGAGGGGTCATCCTACTTAAGATTCCCAAATCGATTTTTTTTTTTTTTTTTTTTCAATTAAATAAATATGAACATATATAAATCATTTTTATTAAAATAATTTCATTGGCGTGGGAATGGGGGAGGGGGGAAACAAAATGTACAAACAGATGTTAGTAAGACCCTCTCAACCCTTTCTAAATAGTATGTGACATGGAAAGGGGATAGCCCTTTCCATGTAGATAAGAAGAATATTAAATAAGTGAAAATGAGATTAGGATAAGACGAGAATTGAACCCTGTAGGCAAAGTTAAGAAATGGAATGTGAGAAGTTAAGTCTATTGTTTATATCGGAAAAAAGAGTTGATTGTTCATTCTTTTAGAATTTTGAATATTAAATATGTCAGCTAAAAGAATGAACTATGCAAATTAAATTATATTCTTTAAAAATAGGTTAGTTTAGAATTGAGGATTCTTTTGTTTGCAGAAGTGTGTTTTGGACAAACATATGCATAGCTACGTGAAATTAGTCACGTTTGAAAAACACACTTCTGACCTCATAGACAAAGGACGTTTCTCCATATTATGGGTTCAAATTTTAGTCAGTCAATCAGAGAGAGTTGAGAGTCAGTCAGTTGGGCAGTTGACCCTTTGGAAGCAAAAGGGTAGAAGATTAACCATGTAGATACAAGTGAATTCCTGACGTTCATCGACCGGCCGATCAGATGAATAAAGCAATCATCATGTTTTGTAAGTGTTGTCTTGTGTCATCATTTAGTTAAAACGAAAAAGTTAATGTGTTAATCGTTTGTAATGAACTCTTGTGTAACCCCTTCCAAGTTATTTGTCCCATCTCCTCTATCACAAGAAATGTCTCCCCTTCTCCAAGATGTGTTATAAAAACTGATATATAAATGTCTTTTCTCCCCCTCATCATCACTATGTGATGCGCTTTCAAGATGAGTGCAAATTGGGGGGAGGCCAGAGGTGAAAAAAAAAATGGGGAGCGAGCGCCTTGGAAGTTTTCTGTCGGAAGGGGGTATTCACTTGCCCAGCTAAGAAACTAAAAGTGAGCTTACCTTAAAGAGTCTGAGGTCCAACAGGACCAGGAACCACGTGCGCCATGTTCAAGCAGGGAGTATTTACTCAAACTTGACTCCTCTTCTCACATACTTTAATCCATCTTCTTTTAAAAGTCATGGGATGTAATCTTTTCCTATCACATCTAATTTTGATTTTCAGCTGGTGCTTAAAGAACACGATCGGATTCTGATCAGCAAAAGATTAAAAAAAGCCAAAGTAGTGTGAACAAAAAAATTAACTTTATACCATGTAAAGGATTAATTTAGTTATATTTTCTTTTCTCTCTCTCATGAAATTTTATAAACAACATCTCTTTGCATCTTTGTGTGTTAACTGTAGCAGGTTTTCTTATCCATAAAATCTTTTCACACATTAAATTTAAACTTTATTTCTTCTTTCACTTGCCTTCATGCTAGTGTCAGCTCGGTATATTTAGGAGTTATTTCTCTTGAACCATATTTAGTTTATCTCTCCTGCATTATACTAGGCAACAGAGAATGAACTCTTCTATAATGAAGTATAAAACAATTATCCTCTTTCGAGCTGTGGACTTAAAGTTGGATGCATTTTGGCCTGTTTTATTTCCTCAAAAACATAATGAACTTTTCTATTATGAAGTACAACAAAAAAATCTGTTTCTTCATGTGAATGACAAGTCACTTCACCCTCCAGGGTCGTGAGAACACTGCATGAAATAATGCAGCATGTCGTGAGCAAGAATAGCTTGGCGGCACCCATCCCTCTCCAGGTAATATAGTACCTGGTAATACCAAATGGTCACCCATTTTAGTATTGGCCAGGCTCAAAATTGCTTAACTTTGATGATATAATGGGAACTGATGTGTCAATGTGACACATATATTGCATTTGTATGCTTACTTTTTTTTAACTCATCCCTTACAAAGAATATCACTACTTGGACATAAGGAGCTACTTTTTGGGGCCATGTCTAGGAAAGATTAACGAGATATTTATGTTACATTTTCTGCATATCAGCACAGCTAGGGAAGCAGGTAACAGGAAGGGAATTCAAAAGTCTAGCTGTTCGAGGAAAGAAACTATTAGAATAGAAAGCTTTCTAGCATTTAGGGACGTCAACAGCGAAGGGGTGAGATATGTATGTCAAGGAGGGTGCAAGTGAAACGAGGTCATCAGAACACGTTCCATTAAAATATTTGTAAAACAGGCACAGTGATGCGACGATGGGACAGGGGCCGGAGCTTTGTTGATAAAGTGGGACCGATTCGATCGATAACTCTTTTTTTTTTTTTTTTTTTTTTTTTTTTTTGACACTATTTAAGAGCGAGAGACTAGTGGTAGATGCACCAGCCCAGATGTGGCAACAATATTTCATGCATGGATGAATGGTGGCCTTGTAGAGGTACAGGATATACTTGCATATTGGTATATGCAGCATAAGCCGTATATAACAATATGCAAGTGTCAGCTCACTATATTTAAGAGTTACTTCCCTTGAACCATATTGAAGTTATCTTTCCTGAATTATACTAGGCAACAAGAAAATGAACTCTTCTATTATCAAATAAAAAAGGACTCTCTCCACATATGTGCAAGATTAAAATTAAGCTAGATGGATGCATTCTAACTAGCACCACTTTTTCAAAAATATAATAAACTCTTCTATTATACAGTTATTTTTTTTTTCTTGCAGATTTGGAATTGTCTTGGATGTTTCTGTATGTTCCATATCCAATGTATTCAAAAATGGGTTCACGAAGGCGTGCATCAGCAAAATGTAAAACCAAATTCCTCTGGCGGTACCTTAGCAGCTCCTTGGTATTGGTAAATATCTTTTCTTCTAGATTTACAAATCTTACCACCTCAAGCAAGCAAGTTATGTATGCGGTCAAATTTTTAACCATGTTTGTTTTGTGTGTAGTCTAGCATCTACAGCACTTGACCAATTGTCACTAAACTTGTTTAAAATATCAGTCATGATTTAACTTAGAACAGATTTAATTTTAGTAATCTAAAAAAAAAAAAAAAAAGTCCAGGTTACTGTTAGTGATAATTCCGTTCTGTTGCTACTCTTGTTTTGTTCACTTATTACTTGACCCATATTGTAGCCAATGAAGTCTTTCATTTTACATGACCTTGATTTTGGCATCTGATTACCTTTGATAACAATTACTTCCATGCAATAATTTCAGTCTGATAATTTTTCAAATGTTGCCATAATTGAGGTTCTCAATCTATATTTGGTTGCCTTTTTTAAGATAATTGATAGTGAAATTATTCATAACTTTTTTTTTTTTTACATGGTAGTCACCACTTGTCAAGGCTAGACAGCCACTCATAGATAAGAGTTAATGAGTGTATGGTAGTCATTGAAACAACAGCGTATTAATAGTTAGTGGTGGAAATGGGGTACAAATGAATTATGTAAGAGGGCTCAACAAAAACTTGTTTACATTGGACTTGAAGATGACCATATTGTAGTCAGATGGAAAGCAGGCGAGCAGAACAATATTCCACAGGCGGGAAGTTCTAGGGAAGAATTTTTGTTCACGGAATTTGCATTTAGATTTAAGCTCAGATAGTGAGTGGGGGGAAACTGTTGATGGTCATTGTAGCTGGGTTTTTTTTTGTTTGTTTTTTTTTTGTGAAAGTTTGGCAGGGAGGGGACCATAGACTGAAGCTCAAACAAACATTTGCCAAGAAAATAATGATAGAACAGAGAGAGGCTCGCAATGTCTCTTCTGTGGGAAAGAGGTTGCAGAGAAGGAAAAAGGGCATTATCTACTAAGTTTAGAAGTTGGTTTTGAACTTTGTCGAGACAGGACAGGGTGCTTTGAACAGCTCCCTCCCAGATATGGCAATGGTGCTCAATTTTAGGATGAATTGTACTCTTATACAGGTAGAAGATTGCTTCAGGAGTTAGATATCTTCTGGAGCGGTAAAATGATGCAACCATTTTTGCAGCAACATTGGCAACAGATTTGATATGTCTTCCATGTCAGATCAGGGGTAACGGTCAGACCCAGAAGTTTGTCAAAACAGGAAGCCTATTTTAGATGAAAGCCATTCAGATCAATTTGAGCCAAGTGGGGATCAGAGCGTTTATTGTGAAAAGATAAAAGCTTGGTTTTGGATGCGTTAAAATTAATCAACCACTTTTTATCCGATTGCACCACGTGCTCATGGTTGGAGGAGAGAGATTCGGAGAATAGATATTTATTCTTTATAGAAAGTATTTGTTTGTAAAAGGTATTTATTTTTTTTTATAGAAAGTATTTTTTATTTATTCTATTTGCAGAAAGTATTTGTTTTTAAGAGGTATTTATATTTATTGGTATTTTGTGATAAGTAAATGTTTTGTGAATTTTTAATAAAAAAAAGTCAATTTGCAATGTCATGATTAGGGCTATGACAACAGAATATCCTTATCATTGTTTTGACTCTCGAGTATATATCCGACATAGGTAGACACAGTTAATCAACCGAGAACCACGTCACTCTATATAAAAGCATATAAGATATCAACAGATATACACTCGAGAGTTAAAACAATGAAAAGAATATGCTGTTGTCATAGCCCTAGTAATGAATATGAGTACATCCGGGTTCTTCCTTTTTACAAGATTGTGATTTACTGGTTAAGCCATAAATACCGACTGGTAGAGCGATTGGAGGATGGGTGGGGGTGGAGGGTAAAAGGTATGACAAAAGCTTTTCAGTAAGGAATAACATTTCCATTCACGAACATTGTATTATTACATTTAGTTACTTTAAACGAATATATCCCTTTCGCGAGACATATTAATGTTTGTTTTGAAAGGTATGTCAGTTTAAATGAAGTCGGTTACAGTGTAATGCTAAATGCATTTCTTCCAGATGCTATTATAAATGTGTATTCTGAATCCGTCCACGGAGACAAAGATAATCGACCGTGCAAAATTTTTTTTTTTTTTTTTTCAGTCCCAAGTGCCGATTTGAATACCAACAAAAGGATTGCCCAGTGCGATACACATGTTTTTGTGGCAAAGTCGAAGATCCTGAATTTGATCCATGGATGGTGCCTCATTCGTGTGGACAGACATGTGGGAAAAACTTGCAACCATCTTGTGGGCATACCTGCTTGTTATTATGTCACCCTGGTAGGTTGTTATCGTCTTTTATTTGTGTAGTACTCCTTGTCTGTATTAGGATTTTCATCATCTTTTACTTGTATTCTTTGGCGGCCATCTTTTTCACGCACGTGCGCGTACACCATAAACAAATCTACACGCGTAACAAAGATGGCCGCCAAAGAATGCAATGTATAAAACAACTTTTTATATCTCAATAACTACTTATTTCTGCAAAATTTCAATGCGATTTCCGTATTCAGCATAGTCGAAAACCTATAAACGTCGTCATTTAAAATACCTTAACAATTGCACACGATGACTAAAATTACTAGAATCCCTACTTATTAAAAAAATGGTATTTTTTTAGATTAGGTCCACCTCCACAATTTTCTTTTAAATGACAACTTTTATAGGTTTTTGACTATGCTGAATACGGAAATTGCATTGAAATCTTGCAGAAATAAGTAGTTATTGAGATATAAAAAGTTGTTTTATACATTGCATTCTTTGGCGGCCATCTTTGTTACGCGTGTAGATTTGTTTATGGTGTACGCGCACGCCCGTGAAAAAGATGGCCACCAAAGAATACAATGCATAATACAACTTTTTATATCTCGATAACTACTTATTTCTGCAAAATTTCAATGCGCTTTCCGTATTCAGCATAGTCGAAAACCTATAAAAGTCGTCATTTACAAAAAAATCTAATCTAATCTAAAAATTTACCAAAAAAAGTAAAGCCCCTTTTTTAACCGGATCTCATTTAACACTGGAACAAATACACTAACTGTATTCAATAACTAGCAAGAAACTAAATGAAGTATAAAATAAGAAAATCAAAATTAAAAATAATTCAACCCTAACCCTGCACCCACCTTTTTTACAACTAATAAAAAAAAAACCTATAAATACACTAAGCCTCAAAGGAAAAGGGAAGGAAAACGATAATAACAATTGCTCCTGATGATAATCAGACACAGCAATAGAAAGCGCTTGAGTAGAATATGGTTGAACAACAACTTTTGGCCGCCATTTTACACAATATGCTAGCTGAGATAAAAAAGACCACTCGGCGAATGGAAAAGATATCCAGAAAAATTGGAGAAAAGAATAACTCTGTCGTGTTCAATCGGACATACTTGAAAAATGAATATGACTCTAGGATTAAACAATGAATTTTTTTTTTTTTTTTTCTAAATTTAAAATATTATTCATCTGGGGTAATGCTGATCAAGAAAATATTAACTTTGTGGGTGTTTTATCATTTTTGAGTTTTAGCCAAACATACATACATACAAATAGACAACAGCCCTCCTATATTTCTAACCTAAACTACAGCCTCACTTTTAATTTGTTGATTATGCCTCTGATATTATCTGATTGTGTTTGTATTATTCTAAGAAAGTTATTGATTTTATCTATTTTGTAATATAGGACCATGCCCTCCGTGTCCTAAAACTGTGAAAGTCCAGTGCTACTGTCAACGTGCTCAGAGTCAAATCCGACGCTGCTCTGATAAAGCGTGGTCTTGTAATCAGCCATGCAAACGATTGTTGCCGTGCAATCAGCATCAATGTCAGCTGCCTTGTCATGAAGGTAAGTACAAGTTTTTATAATCGTATCAGCGTGAAAAATAAAACATTCAGAAGTGTAAGTTCTTTGCTTTTTTTAAATCCAGAAAAATCAAATTTTTGCTTAAATCGTTAGAGCATCTCATAATATAAGTTCTCTGCTTCTTTTTTAATAATAAAAAAAAAATGGCTGAATCGCTAGGGCCTTACCTCCTTATTTTTTTTGTGCTTTGTGGCTGAATTTTATTTCTCTTTTTCCTTTCATTTTTCTATCTTTTTATTTTACCTTTTATTTTTTTCCTTTTCTGACAGTTCTCTCTGAAAGTTTTTCTGTGAAGGCTAAGACTTCAAGCAATTCATGAACGCTTTTGTTTTATCAAAGAATGACTTTCTGCCTCCTTCCTTTCACACACAATGTGTACTGGATGAAAAATATTTAATATATTTTTAAGTTCGGTACTTGTACAGATTAATGAAGACATTAAAAAATGAAAATATCAAAAGTTTAAATTGTACGTATCCATTATGGATTGAAGTTCTCCAAAAAAAAATTTCACTTAATTTCATCAAGTAGTTTTTTTTTACAGCAAAAAAAACAATTTATGGTACCGAGCAAAAGGTTTGATGCTTAGGAAGAAAAACTAGTATTGAAGATGGGGACAGTGTCGGCGCTTTAAATTATCTCCCCGTGGCGTGTTAAAAAAATTTAAAAATGTCTGCCTTCAACACGTTGTCATGAAAACATGTTTTTCCGCTGTAAAAAAAAACAAAAAAAACTACTCAATCAAATTAAGTGCAATTTTTTATTCGGAGAACTTCAGTCCAAAATGGATACGTACGATATAACCTTTTTTCAATATTCTCATTTTTTTGTGTCTTGATTAAACAGTACAAAGTTCCTTAACTTCTAATCTTGGACATAAAATTCTGGAAAAGTTGAGAAACTCAGCATGTCAACTAGTTTATAATACTCTGCAAGTTGCAGGAACAATTATTTTTTTTTTTGTTTTTTTTACTAAAACAAAAATAAAATTTTTTGTTAAAAGAATGTTATTTAAATGCATAGTTTCTAGTAATTAGTAATATTTCAAATTTTGATACTTTTTCGTTATAATAGCAAAAATCAAAATATTGAATTTCAAGGAAAATGAATGTTATCTACTTAATTATGTCGCAATGATGAACATATCTAAAAATTATGAAAAACGATAAGGTCGAAAATTAATTAGTAATAAAAATAGTTTTTGGAGACAATAAGCAAAAATTAAGTTTTACTGAACTGGCCAAAGATTTCATTACATTTTTACCCCAAACAAGGCACAATGCCACTTTAATGTAGGGATCTAAGTTGTAGGGGTACTATGTAGGGAGTTTAGCAGCAAGATGTCTGTTTACATTACACTTGAACTTCTGCATGTCAGTACAGTTGGGGAAGCAGGAAACCGAAAGAGAATTCCAAAGTCTAGCAGTTTCGGGGAAGAAGCTATTAAAGTAGAAGGCCTTCCTACATCTAGGGATTTCTGTGTATGGGTGGGATTTCGCTGCTTGTCAGGTTTGTCGAGGGTATTTTCGTTGAGGGGGTACAAGTGCTTGTAGTTTGCCAGAGCATCCACCATTAAAATACTTGTAAAACAGGCGAGAGGGATGCAACATTTCATCGATAGAACAAGGACTGAAGCTTAGATGACAATTCAGGACCTATCAGGTTGGTGACTCTCTTTTGAACCCTGTCCAGGAGCAAGAGACTAGTAGCAGATGCACCAGCCCAAATGTGACAGTGGTACTCCATACATGGGCGAATGGTGGCTTTGTAGAGGTACAGGATACTTTTAGGCATAAGTAACTTTCTAGCACAGCCTTGGTAATGATCTCGATGTAGAAATTAATTACCCCTCTTTTATGATTTGAGATCTTCAGTTTTTTTTGTTTTTTTTTTTTTGCAAAATTCAATTTTCTCTAATTGTCTTCAAAAAATGTTTTCATTAATAACTAATTTTCTATCTTATTGTTTTTGTAATTTTTCGATATTTTCATCATTGCGGCATGACAACTAAGTAGCTACCATTGGTTTTACTTGAAATTGAATATTTTGATTTTCAAATTTCGTTATTATAATGAAGAAGAACCAAATTTTAATTTTCAGGCAATTGTCTTCCCTGTACCAGAACCAGTGAGCAGAAATGTTTATGTGGAAATAAAGTTAGCGTTCGGCCCTGTGCAACACCACAATGGCAGTGTGACAAGGTAAATGAAGTCAAATATGCGTCGTTTCAACCAGATGTAACTCGGCGTTCGCTCGGCTTACTCCATAGCATGACATCAACAGCTGGATAATGCCGAGCATTGCCGATGAAATCATAACAATGCTACGTAAAAGAAAATAGTAAAATTTTAAATGTAGAAACATCAACAGAAAAAAAAAAAAATCTCACTGTAAATTTTAATTTTCATTAACTGTGTGAAGAAAGTGTTTGGGGGGGGGGGTCCACTAAATAATTTTAGAGCAATATTTTTTTTTTTTTTTTTTTTTTCAAATAAATAAGTGTTATCAAATGTTTTTTTTTTTTTTTTTTGTCCAATAAATAATTTTAAGCAAATGTTTTTGATAATTTATTTTTTTTTTATGATGAAAAATTGAAACAAACTTTTTTGGGTGGAGGGTGTTATGTTTTTCAAGTAACAAAAGTGGGTTGGATTTTTTTTTTTTTTTTTTTTTTTTTTTTTGAAGGAAAATTAAAATAAACTTTTTTTTGGTGGGGGGGGTATTTTTTTCAAGTATTTATGAAACAACAAAAGTGAGTGGGTTGGGCTTGTTTTTTTGCGTTTTTTTGCCGATTCGACTGGGAGTAGTTGGAATCTTTTTTTTTATCCAATGCCAGGAAATTTTCCTGAGGAAGATGTTTTTTTCCTCATACTTTTGGACGGCATCAGATGATGACAAAGTGGATGGAGAAGAGGTAGCAGATATGTAAGGAAATTCTTTACCAACTAGGTAGCTTTCAACGATGCGAGTTAATATCAAGACAAACGTATCGCTACCAAATTTTTGCTGCCACATAAACTCTAAAAGATAGGTGTCTAAAAGCTCCCGGCTTGTTCCAGATTCTTGTTTGTTGCGCCGTTTGGCCTCCTTCCACATTTGTTCCACATGATTTGTAGTTGCCTGCGTTTCAGAATCTACTAAGTGAAGGTACTCCTCTCCTCCCACTTTGCTATATTCGTTCCAACAGTCTGATACAACCATGGTCGCCAGCAGAATAGAATTTTTTTTTTATTAGTGAAAGGACGGTTTCTGCATTTCAGTTTGTACAGTACACTCACCAAGAAATCCTCCTTATCGGCGGGTTCCTATCCACCGAAAACCTAGACTAGTGTAAATAGTCTGACAATGTTTGCATCGGTTGAAAACACTCGTCTGTCTCCATCGTATGGACTGGGCCTCCTATCTGCAAGAATTCCTGAGAAAATAATCCCGGCAAATGTCTCACAGAAAATTCTTCTAATCGACTATAGTATGCATTGATCCCAACCCACATTCACATGGAGGTTTTTATTCGTTGTAATCTCGAATGCCCACAGGTATATTAGTTTGATAATACACACAATTTTTAGCCATGCTTTTTGCAAAGATTTAACATTGCCTCATCTCCAGCCATAACCATCTGTTATGCTCCGTCTTTTTGCTAGGATGCACTCATGGCTGTAGGTTGCACATTTATAGTGAACCTACCAATTCGCTTTGTCTAGATCAAACACACAGACACAGAACAAGCTGTGTGCAGTCGCACACACACACGCATGAAGTGGAGCATGTGCAAAACAACAACAAAAAACATAGCAACTAATAATTTGATTTTTCTATTCGCAAAGAAAAAAACTAAATAATTACATTTTTATGTTTATGTGGAATTCCCTCCATGACAAAAGAAAGAAAAATTTGTATAATGTGCATATAACCACAGCGGAAAGAAAAATATCATATTCCAAAAATCACTTGAATTAATCAAGTTGTTTAATTTTATAAAGGAAATCATTTTTAAGTGATTTTTAGTTTTTCCATTGTCTCCTCCTCGTACAGAGTATCCCAGTAAAATGTATACAGTCTTTAAATTATCTTAGCTTGCTACTTGAATATGCGATCCAACGTTTCCAAGAGATGTTTAAGAATACTTCCAGTAGGATGGACCACATTGCCACTATCATCATGATGTAACAGCCTATCTTTATGATCACCTGCCAAACAGATGGGTAGGACAAAGAGTAAGTATCGAGTACTATCCACGATCAGTGGATCTAACCCCCATGGATTTTTTGGAGGGTGAGGAGGAATTTTAAACACAACGTTAACACCAAAAAAACAGCTACCTTGACTGAGTTGAAAGCAGCCTTTGAAAGAGGATGTCCCAGCATCCCAACTGAACTCATTATGAACGTTTTGGATTAAATCAGTGAATGTTGTCAGCTGTTCCTGAACACTTTCGATAATTAATTTGTTTCTATATTTGTTCACAGTATTTTGGTGTATGAAACTTTTATCATAATAAATGTTGATTTTATAGACATTTAAAGAGTGTATATATTTTATTGGAACATGCTGTATTAAGAATGGCTTTCTAAAGTCTTGCAAAAGTTTGAATTATTGAGTTATCTACCTTATTCCTTCAGAATGTTTTCAAGATGGCGCCATGAGACCGTCGCTAGTCGTTTAGCCATTAAACTTGATTTTCTTAATTAAAATAAAACTGCTTGATCAATTTATGTGATTTTTTTGGTTATTCATATTTTTTGGATTCTTCGGACTACTGTTCTCATCTTTAGTGTCATTTTCACAACATTTCGGTTGATGTAACCTCCGACCTTCTTTAGGTGTATCTTGTTGAATTCGGGAATGTTTCTGTTGAACTCAGGAATTTGGACAGAATTTCGAATGGAACCCTCTATTTACTTCATGGGCGTAACATGCTCTCGTTCCATCTGCCATGACTGGATAGAGGTCCTAAGTAATTTGTAATTGCATTTTTCAGTCGCCTACACTGAGAATTGAACCTTCGACTTTCAGAAGACTATCACTTTTACAATTGATTTTTTTTTAAGTACAAATTTTTCAATTTTGGCACAAACATTCCTGAGTTTGACAAAATACATCTGAAGAAGATCTGAGGTTACATCAACACTCAAGAATCCAAACAGGAAAAACAACATTAAGCGTTTTGTGTTGAGTGTCATCCTCGCTTTTATAGTAATCTGCCAACATGCCAGGGTTCCATTTTTCTTTAAAATGTTTCTCCATCACTGAATATCCTGATGGAATCCCTCACCATGTTCATCACTAACATTCTCCACAAAATCCCTGAAATTGACAATCTTTCAAAAAAAAAACTGTACCTAATTCAACAAAAAGGACAGAAATAGATTTTTCATGTTATTGTGCATATAAAAAATAGTCCACAGATATCCTGTATTTTTTTCCAGTGTTGCTCAGTGTTATCAGTGAAATTTTAATTTAATTTTTTAAAATTTTTTTAGATTTGCAGCAAATTATTGAATTGTGGTAACCATACGTGTGAACAGTTGTGTCATGCTGGAAAATGCGGTCCTTGTCCACGGAGTGGCCCAAGGAAGTGTCCATGTGGCAAGATGAGTAAGTAACAAAAAACATGCTTTTAAATAATTATATAGTGATTTTTTTTAAATGATTATATAGTGATTTTTTAAATGATTATATAGTGATTTTTTAAATGATTATATAGTGATTTTTTTTTAATGATTATATAGTGATTTTTTTTTAATGATTATATAGTGATTTTTTAAATGATTATATAGTGATTTTTTTTAAATGATTATATAGTGATTTTTTTTAAATGATTATATAGTGATTTTTTTTTAAATGATTATATAGTGATTTGTTTTAAATGATTATATAGTGATTTGTTTTAAATGATTATATAGTGATTTTTTTTTTTAATGATTATATAGTGATTTTTAAATTATTATATAGTGATTTTTTTTTTTTTTAAATAATTATATAGTAATTTTTTTTAGATACGTCTGGTATCAATTGAAATGATTATCTAATCATGGATAGTACTCAATACTCATCTGTTTGGCAGGTGATCATAAAGATAGGCTGTTACATCATGATGATAGTGGCAATGTGGTCCATCCTACTGGAAGTCTTCTTAAACATCTCTATGATTTTAGTTAATTATATGGTGATTTTTTTTCAATAATTATATGGTCATTTTATAGTGATTTTTTTAAAATAATTATATGGTCATTTTATAGTGATTTTTTTAAAATAATTACATGATGATTAAAAGTTTATTCATACGTACTGCTTTCTTCAGTCAAGTTTCTGTTTGTAACAAAACTCCAGAAGAACTTTAGCATTTGATTTTGAAATCAAAGAAAAATATGTTTCAATCTTAAGTATAACAAACCAATGAAAATCATATATCGATGTTAAACATGGCACAATCAAAAATGATAATTCAATGTTGGCATGAAAAAACAACAAAAATCATACTTTAATCTGAGGTATAAGAAACCAATGAGTGGTACAATGGGGAAAAAAGTGGCTGGTCACTTTTAATGCATCTAAAACCAAGCTTTTCTCTTTACATCAACAACGCTCTGATCCCCATTTGGCATCAATTGAAATGAATGGCTCTCGTCTTGGGGAGGCCTCATGTTTTGACAAGCTTCTGGGCTTGACCTTTACTCCTGATCTTAAATGGAACACCTACATTAAATCCATTGCCAAGGCCGCTGGAAAAATGGTGGGATCCTTCTATCGATCCAGTAGATATCTCACTGCTGATGCAATTCTCTATCTATATAAGAGCCAGATACGTCCAAGGATGGAGTACTGTTGCCACATCTGGGCAGGAGCTGTTAGAAAGGACTTATCCTGCCTTGATAGAATTAAAAATAGACTTTGTAGCCTTATAGAGGATGTCCTTTTCTCTTCCCTGCAACCTCTTTCTCACAGAAGAGATGTTGCGAGTTTGTCTCTGCTTTATCGTTATTTTATGGCAAGTGCTCGGCTGAGCTCCAATCTATGGTCCCCCTTTCACAAGAAACATCCGTCTAGCAGAAAACACTATCACTAATTCCCCCCACTCTTTATCTGTGCCTAAACCTAAACGTAGATTCCATGAACAAAGCTTCTTTCTTAGAACTGCATGCCTGTGAAATTATCTTCCGTTTTCCTGCTTTCCAGCTGACTACAATATGGTTGTCTTCAAGTCTAACGTAAACAAGTTTTTGATTAACCATTCCAATTGTTAACAAATTTACCGAATTTCCATTATTAACGATTACTATATTGTCCAATTTCTACTGTACACTCTTTAACCCTTATCCTCAAGTAGCCTCTTGGCCTTGATAAGTGGTGCTGCCTATGTAAAAAAAAAAATGATAAAAAAAACAAACTAATAAAAACGATGACACCAACAAAAATTAAAATCTGCATTTTATTATTTAACTAATTAGTGATTATAAGTTGTCAAGAAACACATCTTTTTTTTTTTCTTTTGTAAAATATAAATTGAAGTCAGATTTTTATAATTTCTTTGTCATCGATAGCTTGCTTCCTACAAAACGAATCTGATTCTGATTTGTTAGTTATTCATGTGAATTGTTGCAACATGTTAAAAAAAAAATACATTTTATTCGATTTAATTTCTTCCTGAAAATACTTTATCTGTGTCTGAATTTTTTTCAAATGACAACCATTTAAAAAAAAAATGTCCTTTTATATTCATCAATATTATTTCCATTTTAATCGAAATAACTGTAACTATGCAGAAGAAACTATATATATATATATATATATATTAATATAATAGCTTGTTATACATCTTTTTTCTTCCAAGTGACTGCCGTTTAATTGTTATGACCTTCCATTTCTTGTAATAAATAATTTTACCAAAAATTCCTCATAAGTTTTGGTTTCAATTGGAGCTGAAAGAAGTCAAATTATATAAATTTCATAAGTTTTGGTTTCGGTTTCAATTCCAGCTGATGCACGCAAGTCATATGGATATACTTTTTTATTTTTTAAATTACAGCTATATAATATATAAGAATCGATAGCAGATTGACTCTATAATAATATATACAAAATCTGCATTAATTAAAATATATTTAAGCGTATTTTACAACCAGGCTATGCCGGGTGTCCCTGCTAGCTTAGATAAATATTTTTGCAGCTTTAACAGAAGATGGTATCTACAATGGTATCAGGGTGTCTCCAAAATGCCAACATCAATATATTGCATATGATAAAGTCCGCTGTGGAATTTCCACAGGTCCCGCTAGTGTAATATATATATATATATATATAAGTAAATTCTTGGTACAGCAAAATGGAAGGAGAAATTTCAGAGGAAACATAATTTAATTTAAATACCAAAAAAACAAAAAAAACGGGCAGGTGAAATTATTAAAATTTCCTTAAGGCCTTATCGTCTGACCCTCTAAGAGGAAACGTCAGAATGATAAATTAAAAACTAAGAAACGAATGAGGAAAGAAGGGAATTTGGTTTCAGTTGGAAGACCAGTGAGAAAAAAAAAAAAAAAAATCTCACTGTTCAGGTGGTTTTAAATCAATAAATATCTCCAACTGATGTTTCAAAATCTTTTGTCTACACAGGCTAGGTCGAGAGTTATTAATGACTAACGCCTCAATGATATTGAGATGATAGTTCGACCTCGCACTGTATAAAACAGAAAACCACCCATCGGAATATTGATCAGAACACCTATTTATACTCATCAGGTGATTACCAATGGCGGACTCATGAGCTTGGGAGTGCCCGGATGTTCTCGAAACCTGGTGTAGTCGAATATCCCGAGGGATATGTTGGGATATTCTCATTTCTAATCTTTGGGATGTTTTGCCAACGTAGTCAGCTCCACACTGACAAACAAATTTATAAACAACAGAATTCTTTTGAATGGTTGGCAAAACATCTTTACGAAAAGAAGAGAAAAAGGTTCGAGTTGTGTAAACTACTCTAAGCATAGTAGCTGGAAAACAACGTTAAGTAGCAGAAGAAATCCTTTTAACAATATGAAGGCTTTGGGGCTAAATGCGGTGGGTATATATATATATATATATATATATATATATATGTATATGGGGGAGTTAAAAGTATAAGAATAAGGTTGATTCTTTAAGAGGAGACTTATCGGGACAACGCAAAGCTCACAAATTGCTATAGAGCTTTTCTAGAATATAAAGAAAATAATAAAACAAAAATATAAATATATTAATGAATATAGATGTCAGATATGTAGAATTCTTTATACCATTATATTTCGAAGCCTAATGCCCCAGAAGAGAAGATTCTTGGTAACATGATAGGAATGCAACATCTAGCGATATCTACATTTTTTTTTTATATGGAGGTCTCCACTTATCTTTAGGAGCATCCCTATCATGTTACTTGGCATCATATCTCCTATTCTGATGAGAAGCATTAGGCTTTGAAATACCATGGTATAAAGACTTTTACTTATCCTACACTCCTAATTGACGTATCATCCTTATTGAATAAATAAATAAATCTATATTCATTAGTATATATTTTATCAGTTTCATATTTTATTGATTCTCTCTCTCCATATATATATATATATATATATATATATATATATATATATATATATATATATATATATATATATATATATATATATATACAAGCAAAAAGTTAATAAAACCTGTTAAAAAAACACTTTGAAATGAGTTAAAAACATATTTAATCTGAAAAGGAAACACTAGATAAATGGATAGTCCTTAATCCGCGGAGTTTCAAAGAAATACTTTCCTTCTCATCAGACGGTAGGAATTAGCAAAATGCAGGATCGGATTTTGCATGCAAAAGTATTTGATGAAACAACAAGTAAGTCAAAGATCTTACTTGAAAACAAAAAAAGTTAAGCAGAGGGAATATGGTGAAGAAAAAGGTGATTTCACGTGAATGGATAGTCTGGTGGAAGATAAATAATCCAGTGACGTACTCTCTCTCTCTCTCTCTCTCTCTCTCTCTCTATCTATATATATATATATATATATATATATACACACACACATACACTTTTTATTTGTTTTTTTACATAAGTAGTAATATGTTGCTGCACATTCATGAGCATGTTTTGGTCAGCTAGTTACCAGTAACTAGAGACTTCTATACAGCTTATACAAAAGCAAAGTTTGCAATGAAAATATCAGGTTTTCCTCGTCACAGGGAGTTAATACCACGAGGTTCCATTAGATGTTGTGTAAAAAAAAAAGATTCGATTGTATGTAAATAAGACCCAATAGGGATGCGGATTTGAATCTGTGTTTAGATATAGGGGTGTGTGTATGGGGTGGGGGGATATTAAAGGTCGCGATAATGGAAGGCTAGTTTGTTTATGATTATATTGATAATATTATATTTTTCGGTATGTTGTATTTTTTTCCAGGTGTAAAGCTGCCTTGTACTGAAGACATTCCTAATTGTGGTGATACCTGCGGAAAAGACTTAGCATGTGGAGTTCATCTGTGCCAACAAAGATGTCACACGGGACAATGTGATATTGTAAGAAAACTGAAAGTTTCTAAAAAATCCTTATTTTAATTTGTTAACTGAATAATACTCACAGTTAAACAGGCATATATGCTCCATCTGATTGCAGATTTTTGGTTCCCCGACAAAAGGAGGGTTAGGTTTAGGTTTTTTTTTTTTTTTTATCCCCCCCGACAAAAGGAGGTTGGACCTGTAAATTCACCCTTGTCCATTCGTCCGTCCGCATTTTTCTCAATAACTACACCTTGGAATTTTTTGAAATTTTGCACAAACATTAAACATGATATGAGTAAAAAAGTAACAGAACGGATTTTCCAGGAAAACTCTAGTTGCCTACTTAGGGGTGTCTTTCAGGTTAAAATCGCTAAAATTTAAAAAAAATTGATGCCTTGGATTTTTATAAAACTTTCTGAAAAGTTGTAACTAACTGATGATTTCTATATAATTTTGTTTGTCTATACTTCGCGATAAGTCCTGGTTGTGCTAATAAAAACACTCCAATTTTGGGATTATTTTGCCATATTTGTTCAAAATTTTCTGTGTATGTCTATTTAGCAGTTTTGCATAGTGTTAAACTCAAATTTAAATATGTTAAGGCTTTGGGGACTTTTGGGGCTAAATGGGGTGGGTGGGATGGACTTAGTCATTTCTTTTTTTTTTTTGCATAGTACAAAACTCAAATTTACATATGTTAAGGCCTAAAACTGCACTATTTGTTCATTTTCACCAGGATTTGATGTCCCCTGAGGACTTTTGGGGCTAAATGAAGGATGGGGAGACAAATGCTGAACTTAGTCATTTTTTGTTATGCCCCATTCACTGTGCACTCACGGGGAATCATGTATGCTTCACTTGTTTTCCTAGTGTTGAGGCTTCTTTGATCTCCATCGATTGTCGTTGTTTTTGTTTACTGTTTAAACTTTCTTTATACATGGATCTTTTATCGCCATTCATTGTCATTTCAGTTTTTCATCAGGTTTCAATGCCATGGTTAGCTTGATGAGTAGGGCTATGACAACAGCATATTCTTTTCATTGTTTTGACTCTCGAGTATATATCCGACACAGATTAACAATTAATCAACCGAGAACCACATCACTCTACATAAAAACATATAAGATATCGATGGCTATATACCGAGAATCAAAACCATGAAAAGAATATGCTGTTCTCATGCAGAAAGAAATACAAGGACACTTGCTGAGGGTTTCTAAGGTTTTATTTCTAAAGAGATCTGACTCTCGCAAATGAGAGAGAGACTAAAAATCTCCCAACTAATTAATCGTATAACTTCTTAAATGTTTTGAGTGACGTGTGAAAGATCTTCGAGGTAACATTTTGCATTTGATGATTATCAAAATTTCCTTACAGTAGCGTGTGTCTTGTACCCGTGGTCAAATATGCCAATTACATCAGCCAGTTCCTGCCAGAAATGAAGATCGTTATTCGGAAGTTGTAAAGGATCTAAAAGAGAATTAATAGACAAAAAAAACGTCTATTTAATGATATATAGAATAAGCTGGTGTTTTCTCTTCTTTTGATGAGAAGCATATGGCTTTAAAATGCCATGGCCTAAAGAGATTTCTCACCTATTCCTCTTTTTGTTCGGTTTGGTTTGGTTGTTTTTGTTTTCTCTAGATGTAAACACCTTGAAGATTGCGAATACAATGATATGCTTATTTCCCTTTTCGACACTTTAATGGCAGACTTTTTTTTTAGACCATAGCAATGGACTTTTTTTAGACCATAGCAATGGACTTTTTTTTAGACCATAGCAATGGACTTTTTTTTAGACCATAGCAATGGACTTTTTTTTAGACCATAGCAATGGACTTTTTTTTCTAAAAACAATATAGCAGTTGTTCTACTCATTGAATTTTCTTAATTTTTGGATATATTACTATTTTCGGCATGGCAATTAAGTACTGTTGTTTTTTATTAAAACATATTAAAAAAATAATTGATCTGTCGACTCTATCTTAATAAGCCCCTTTTATTTTATCCTTTTCTAGCAGATCCCTGTCATATAAAAGATCTAAAGATTTATTGATTCAAATTTTTTTAAAACTATTCTTTTTTTCTTTTTTTTTTTTTCATAACTCTGTCATTAGTGTCGTCAGACTTTGGTGAAGAAGTGCCGTTGTGGTCAAAGACAAAAAGAAGTGCCTTGTTGCAAAGACTACATTTGTGAGGTGAAGTGTCAAAAGTTCAAGAATTGTGCCAGACATCAGTGTAAACGCAAGGTAAGTTGAAATTTCTATTTGTTGCTTTTTCAATTAAATCCTGGACAGTGATAGGGAATCTTAATCGCCTTCGTTATACCAATATTCCAGAATTTTTGCGAAAAAATTGAGATTTTATTGTTGAATAGCCGGTTCATATTGAGAGCTGTATCTCAGTGTATGTATATATTTTTCAGGGTGTTTATCTCGTGTGTACATATATGGCAGAGTGTATATCGTCGAATGTGTATATCAAGATGACAGATGACGAGGATATATTCATAACAAGTGAATGTGCCATTTGTTACACAGAACGAGACGTTCGTATATCAGTGTAAACGGCGGTGATAGTTCTATTTAGTTTATCTTATTATTAACAGGTGAGAAGAGAGATGTGGAATAAAGTTTTTTTTTTTTTTAACTCCTCAGAGGGGAGATACTTTCTGATGATGACGGAGGGGACACATAATACTTTGAGGGTGTTGCACAAAGTTCATTCACAAGATGATAGACAAAAACACATTTACCTTTCAGTTGTAACGAAGACACAAAGACAGTTTACAAAATATAGATGGTGATTCTTTATTCATCCAGCCAGCTGAGTGATGAATCAGGAATTCAAGCTGGTGTGACTACATGGTCTCCCCTTCCCCCCTGCGCCTCCAAGGGCATCGGGTTCGACTCTGTCTTCTCTCACTAAGTCACTTCCCGACTCTGTCTCCTTAACCGACTCAAACCCATCTCTATATATTGGAATTCCCTTTCCTTTATGATGTCAAAGGCGAGGCCAAACAATGTGACTCCCTCACGTTTCAAATTACATGTGCGCTTTGCACATGCATCCACACGCGTCTGGTAACAAGAAATTCCTAAATTTTTTCATTTATAACCTATTTATTTCAAAATGTAGGCACGTTTATTTAATATCTGTAAAATGTAAGCACGTTTATTTAATATCTGTAAAATGTAAGCACGTTTATTTAATATCTGTAAAATGTAAGCACGTTTATTTAATATCTGTAAAATGTAAGCACGTTTATTTAATATCTGTAAAATGTAAGCACGTTTATTTAATATCTGTAAAATGTAAGCACGTTTATTTAATATCTGTAAAATGTAAGCACGTTTATTTAATGTCTGTAAAATTTACGCATAAAATTTATGTATCCTTGTCTCTCTCTTTCATTTATAAACAATGGTTGCCAAAAATTATTAATTGTTAAAAATTGCAAAATTTGATTTTCTTAATTAAAAATAATAAATAATTAATATGATTTTTGGAATATGACATTTTCTTTTTGTAACAGCTACATACATTACAAAGATTTGTTTTTTAGTTTCTTTTTTTTATTAAGTCGAATTCAAAATAAGAACCAAAAAAGCTTATATATTTTCACTTGCCAAAGAAAAATTCTCTGGTTAAAGAAAATTTGGAAAAAAAAAAATCTTTGAAAAATTATTTTTATTTATTTTTATGCTTAATTTTATTTATTTATTTATTTATTTATTTATTTTTTCAGTGTTGTGAAGGCAGCTGTCCAACATGTGAACAAGTGTGCGGACGACTCTTGTCCTGTCGTAACCACAAATGTATTTCAATATGTCATCAAGGTATGTACCTATAAATTATATTCAAGTAATTTTTATTTTTAGATATTGTCGTAAAAAGAATTTCTTTCTAAATTCATATCCTTTATTTATATACTTATTGAGAACAATGAACTCTTCCACTCACTATAAAGAGATTTTGTGCTTGACTGTATATATATATATATATATATATATATATATATATGTATATATATATATATATATGTATAAGGAATGAAAAAATACCAGCGGTGGTTGACGTTATGTTTTAAGAAAAATAGAAAACCCGAATGAAATTATTAAAAAATCAACGTTTCGTCCTTATTTCAGAGGACATCTTCAGGATAATTGAAATAAAAATGTAAGAAAAGAAAAAGTCATAGATCGTGCGAAAAAGACAGTTTTTGAATCCTACCCATGTCGGGAAGGAAACAAACATGTGTGCATATGGGAAGGTTGGGTTGTTCGATGTCTATATATACACTTTTAAAAATGCATTAAAATAAATATGTACATTTTTTTTTTTTTTTTTTTTTTTTTTTTTCTTCTGCAAACCTACTCATTTTCCTGAAACATTCAAGGAAAAACGGCTAGCCAGGATCCGCCCTGATACCTTGCTCTTTGATTATTATTTTCCCTATGCTAGGGGTTAAATGGTAGAAGCCTTTTCTTTGCGTAATAGTATTAGTATTCAATATTAGTGCTGATTCTAAAAGTCTTCTTTTAGCTCTATCTATCACGTATTTAATAATTTTTGCTTGATCTAAATTAAATGAGTGATCGTGTTCTGCACAATGGCAAAAGAGTGCATTTAGGGCGTTACCATTCCTTATATCTCTTCTGTGCTCGTTAAGTCTTAATTTCAATTTTCGCTGTGTTTCACCTATGTACGCTTGTTGACAGTTGTTACATGGGATGGAATATATACCGGCATCGGATGTGAGGGTTTTGGGAGAGTGCTTGGTAGTTTTTAATGTATGTTTTATTGTTGTGGAAGTTGTTTGTATCAAGTGAAAACCAAGTCTATTAAGAGTGTCGTAGATTTTTGTATTTTTGGTGTGGGTGGGAATGAAAAGATGTCTGTTTAATAGTGAGGTATTTGTTTTATTTTTCTGTGTGTTTATGTTATAGTGTATTTTCGTAGCTTTTTTCTTTGCGTAAGAAATGAAATAGGATGGATACTGTAGTTTTCTTAAAACATTCGTAATATATTGAAATTCATCATTAAGAGATTGGGGACTGCATATTCTAAAGGCACGCAAGAAAAAACCAATAATCATGCCTGTCTTTATTTTATCATTGTGGTGCGAGTAGTAATGAATATAGTCGTTTTTGTGTGTGGTCTTTCTATGTACTTTGAAACTCAGATCGGTTTACATAATTTCCCTCTACACCAATATTCCAATCAAAAAATGCTTTAATCTACTCCACAAGCACTTAATCAAAATTAAAGCCGACCTACCTTTTTCCTCAGATACACTAATACAAATCATAAAACTCATCACTGATAGAACCTACTTTCAATTTAATAATTCTTACTACAGACAGAAATTTGGACTCCCTATGGGTAACCCCCTTAGTGGTGTACTAGCCTGCTTATTCTTAGAATTCTTAGAAACCCACTCTTTTAAACACAGACGTCCTAAAAACTCCACATATTTTAGATATATAGATGACATTCTTATTTTTCTCCCTAAAAACACACAAATAGAACAAATTAGAAATAAATTAAATTCAGTGGAACCATCTATAAAATTTACACATGAATCCGAACAAGAGCATTCCCTAGCTTTTCTAGACATATTCCTCATCAGATCAGAAACCGATCTGAGTTTCAAAGTACATAGAAAGACCACACACAAAAACGACTATATTCATTACTATTCGCACCACAATGATAAAATAAAGACAGGCATGATTATTGGTTTTTTCTTGCGTGCCTTTAGAATATGCAGTCCCCAATATCTTAATGATGAATTTCAATATATTACGAATGTTTTAAGAAAACTACAGTATCCATCCTATTTCATTTATTACGTAAAGAAAAAAGCTACGAAAATACACTATAACATAAACACACAGAAAAATAAAACAAATACCTCACTATTAAACAGACATCTTTTCATTCCCACCACACCAAAAATACAAAAATCTACGACACTCTTAATAGACTTGGTTTTCACTTGATACAAACAACTTCCACAACAATAAAACATACATTAAAAACTACCAAGCACTCTCCCAAAACCCTCACATCCGATGCCGGTATATATTCCATCCCATGTAACAACTGTCAACAAGCGTACATAGGTGAAACGCAGCGAAAATTGAAATTAAGACTTAACGAGCACAGAAGAGATATAAGGAATGGTAACGCCCTAAATGCACTCTTTTGCCATTGTGCAGAACACGATCACTCATTTAATTTAGATCAAGCAAAAATTATTAAATACGTGATAGATAGAGCTAAAAGAAGACTTTTAGAATCAGCACTAATATTGAATACTAATACTATTACGCAAATAAAAGGCTTCTACCTAGCATAGGGAAAATAATAATCAAAGAGCAAGGTATCAGGGCGGATCCTGGCTAGCCGTTTTTCCTTGAATGTTTCAGAAAAATGAGTAGGTTTGCAGAAGAAAAAAAAAAAAAAAAATGTACATATTTATTTTAATGCATTTTTAAAAGTGTATATATACATCGGACAACCCAACCTTCCCATACGCACACATGTTTGTTTCCTTCCCGACATGGGTAGGATTCAAAAACTGTCTTTTTCGCACGATCTATGACTTTTTCTTTTCTTACATTTTTATTTCAATTATCCTGAAGATGTCCTCTGAAATAAGGACGAAACGTTGATTTTTTAATAATTTCATTCGGGTTTTCTATTTTTCTTAAAATAAATAAATATATATATATATATATATAATTGTAGCCTTATTTATAGTATTCCGAATTTTACTGGGTTTATATAATTTATATAATTGAAAATTCAGTAATCGTTCATATACCAATAAGTTTTAAGCTAAAAAGAGATGATTTAAACTGTAAGCTACAAAATTATTATATTTCGTAAATGAGCATTCATATATTGTTTTAACAAAAACCAAGACATCAAAGAATGGATTGATAGCAACAAATAGTATATTTCAATGTTAGTTACAATTGTTTCAAGACTATTTGGACAAATTCAAGCATTGTCGTTTGAAAATTTTCACAAGCGCAGCCTTTCATCAGACTTGTTGAATAAAAAAAAAAATTTTCAAACGACATAATGTTTGGATTTGTCCAAATAGTCTTGAAACAATTGTAACTAACATTGAAATACACTATTTGTTGCTATCACTCCATTCTTTGATGTCTTCGTTTTTGTTAAAACAAAATATATATATATATATATATATATATATATATATAAATAAAATCAGTTGGATTAAGTGGGAGGGTAGGGGAGTCAACATCGATGGCGGACACCTGTCACATCTCATCTTCGCTGATGATATAATACTGATGGCACATTCTCCCCAGGGACTAAATGACATCCACTCTAAGAGCAAACCGGTTGGCCTCAACATGCATCTTGGAAAGGCTAAGGTAATGTTAAACCAGCACTCTGCCAAGTCACCAATAATTGTTGATGGAAAGACCATTGAGAAAGTTGAAAGCTATGTCTACTTGGGAAAGAAAATAACAAAAGATGGAGATCTCCTCCCTGAGATAAAGAGAAGGATAGCATTGGGATGGGCAGCTTTTGGGAAAGTGGAGAAACTAAAAAGCAAATATGTCAATCAAAGGGAAGATCTTCAATGAATATGTACTACCTGTGATGATCTACGGTAGTGAAACATGGGCCATGACAACTCGTCAAAGTGAAATTTTGGCAGTAGCACAAAGGAAGATGGAGAGGATAATGTTTAGGCATCACTCTAAAAGACAGAAAAACAAACATCTGGATCCACCAACAAACAAGAGTTATTGATATCAATACTGCCATCAAAACATCCAAACACAGATGGTCAGGGCACATAGCCGGACAACATGACAACAGATGGTCCATTCGAACAACGGAATGAACACCATCGTGAACACAAGAGGCCAAAGAGAAGACCAAGAACGAGATGGAGGGACGACCTGATATAACACATGGGTCCCACATGGCAACGGATATATCGGGACAGAGTTAGATGGCTAAAGTCCAGGGAGGGGTTCCTCATTGGGTGATAACTCTTATTGATTGATTGGTATATATATATATATATATATATATATATATATATATATATATATTTTACAGAGAGAACATATCCTTATATGCCTTGTGCGTGACCACACATATCTCCTAACCTGGATATTTGTAAATCGACATTGATGATATAAAAGGGATCTTGTTTTTTTCTAAGTGACATCATGCCACCAGGGATGAATAAGATTAAAAAAAAAAAATATTGTGTCTATCCTGATGATGACGAGATTATGTCGAAAAGTACTCTTGATTTATAAACAAATAAATGTTAACTTTAAAAGAGAGGGGTTAAGTGACATTTTAGACTCCAAACATAGAGAGCGATAGGGAGAAAGAGAATGTCAAGACTTAACAGGATAAAAGAAGGAATAAAAAGGAAAAGAAAAAGGAAAGAACAGAGACACGAAAGAAGGAAATGGGAGGGGAAGGTGAACACATTTGAAATCATCTATGAATAAAGGGTTGGAAGGGAAAGTGTTAAAAACGAGTTTTGTCTACCATAGAGGAAACATTAAGAAAGATGTCGGCTCAAGAGGTTGGAGAGTGTTCATAATGAAATCTCTATTATTATATGTCACTTGATGCGTGTGTGAGTTCGTTCCTCATAGGTTCCGAAATGGCTGAGCCTATCTTTTGCAAATTTCACACAAAGCTAACTTATATTTCTGGTAGTTTTTTGTAGATATGTTTTCTACAGAAAAAATACAATCTTAAGAATAGTCTTTCTTCTCTTATAGATAAAAAAGAAAAAAATGAATTTTTATAGGGGAATATTTTATGTTACACCTGTGTAACCTTGGCCAGTGTAATGTGTAATATTCTCTTGTAAAAATTCTTTTTTTATTTATAAGTGAAGAAAGAGTATTTTTAAGATAGTCAACCCCAAATATCAGCTGACATAATATTGCAAACAAACACTGACGGAATTTGACGAACGACATTATCAATTATTTTTTTATTTTTTTTATTTATTTTTTTTTGCGAATTAGTCCTTCGGGCAAATTATTTGTCGTAAAATATAATATTCAATACATGATTGATTCTATAATAATACATATGCAATCTGCGTAAATTAAAATATCATGTTTAAGCGTATTGTACGACTGGGCAACACCAGGCTGTTAGGGAAGTTTAAAATGAAATCCTGACTTGAAGATTTTTTTTTTTTTTTTTTTTAAGGTCCCTGTTATCCATGTACACTAAGCGTAGACATTTATTGTTTTTGTAAATCAACTTGGATTACGGTTCCATGTGGACGGGAAAAGTTCACTAAGCCACCGCGGTGTTATCAAAATTGCAGGTAAGTAATTTTGTCGTTGTTGTGTTGGCATGCGTCGTTCTTCACTCATCCTAAATTGCAAATGGTATTGCAGCAGAAATGAAAAATTGAAACAAAAAATTTTTTTTTCCTTTTTATATAATTTTATTGTAGTTTTTAGAAATTGAGTGCCAAACTAACCTATCTCTGACCAAGTCTTTATTTATCCCTCTTTTGTTCAAATCCTTCTTTATTATTTGCTTGTTAAGTTCTTTACCTTTCGTAGACAATAATTAAGAATCCTGTACGTCTACAAGGCAACCATTCGCCCATGTATGGAGTATTTTTGCCACATTTGGGCTGGTGCATCTGCTACTAGTCTATCTCCTAGACAGGTTCAAAAGAGAGTTGCCAACCTGATAGATCCTGAACTGTCATCTAAGCTTCAGCCTTTGACCTATCGACAAAATGTTGCATCCCTCTGCCTGTTTTACGAGTATTTTAATGATAGATGCTCCGACAAACCACAAGCCCTTGTACCTCCTCGACATAAATATTCCGACAAACCCGACAAGCAGCAAAGTCCCACCCCTACACAGTAGATATCTCTAGTTTTCTACTCTAATAGTTTCTTCCCCAGAACTGCTAGACTTTGGAACACCCTTCCAGGTTCCTGCTTTCCCAACTGTACTGACATGCAGAAGTTCAAGTGTAATGTGAACAGACATCTTGCTGCTCAATTCCCTACAAAGCATCCCTGCAACTTATGGCTCTGTTACGTGAACCGACATCTTGCAGCCCAACTCCCCACATAGTACGCCTATAGCTTATGTCCCTGATAGTAGCCCCTTACATCAAAGTGGCACTGTGCCTTGTTTGGGGTGGAGATGGAATTAAAAAAAAAAAGATCTCCAATAATTAAGAATTTTATCCAGTTCTTGTAAATGTTAACCATGTAGACACGTAGGACCATACATGTAGCAAAGTATGTCGCGAGGAACATAAGACAAGTAATAACTCAGCTGATGTTTTAATTTATTTTTTATTTTTTGTAACACCATTTATTTCCAGATACTTTCCCAAATAAAACGTGATCGTGCTCCTGCTTCTTCTTTCTGACCTCTGTCATATCAAACATCGTTTCGAACATGTTCTCGAATGTCCTCTCGCTCCTTTTTATAGTCTTTTTCTTTACCATGCCGTCATTTTACGCACAGCTCTGTATTAGCATATAGTCGCCATACGTGCGTGCGTACGTGCTCGGTTACATTTATACTAGGAAATTCCACACTTGCTTTCTTCAACTATCAACATTTACGCTTACTGGTGATATTGTATTTTATAACTGGGCAACACCAGGTGGCCTGCTAGTTTCACATAAAAGCTCTGTATCAGGTTTTATTGCAAGTTTTATTTATATTCTGAATATTAAACCGTATCCATCCAGCGTGGCCGCAGCCGAGATTGAACACACTGCACGAGTTTTGTAGTGCAATTCAAATCTTGTCAGTAGCTAAATATTAGATGCTTCATCAGGGCTATCAAGGGTATTTTTTATCGTGACGCCATCACTAGACAAGGTGCCTACCATGGCTTTAGAAAGTCTCATCTACCCTCGAGAGAAGGATAGACTACGCCAGTTTCTCGACCTGGTATTTAACCTCGCGGTACATACAATGCCTCGGCTTCCCAAATGGCCACCCATCTGGTACTAGCCAGGCTCAATGTTGCTTAACTTTGGTGATCTGATGAGAATTGGTGACAAGAACTGGTGTGTCAATGTGATTGGGCCGTATATTAAACCGTTTTTAAACCGTATACAAAAGTAAAACTCAGTGATGTATTGTTAATATGCACCATGTGTAATTTTACGTATAAATTTTGCTGTTTATGATTATCCGACATGAACTCGGACACCACAAAGTAAAACAGCAACCGGATTAGAGTATTGTTATTCTAGAGTAGCATAATTGAGCATCCGGCTATTAGCCTTAATGTCATCAAGCGGTTGTAGATGACGTGTGCCATATCAGCTTTAGAAGCTAGAATTGCTCCCTCGATTTCCTACAAAGTTCTGCGAGTGATGAAGCAATTGATGCAATACTTGGAGTAATAACAATCTTGCCATCTACTATTTCCCTAAGTAGGGAGGCAAATTCACTAACCATTGGGTCACTATTGAGATGCACATACACGTTTGTTTGTTTTTCGTTTTTGTTTTTTTTTGTTTTTTTATTTATTATGTTTTAATTTTTTTTTTTTTTTTTTTTTACCCAAAACAAGGCATATTGCCACTTTGATGTAGGGGGCTACTATCAGGGACATAAGCTATAGGGGTACTATGTGGGGAGTTGGGCTGCAAGATGTCGGTTCATGTAACACTTGAATTTCTGCATGTCAGTACAGTTAGAGAAACAGGGACTCGGAAGGGAATTCCAAAGTCTAGCAGTTCTGGGGAAGAAACTACTGGAATAGAAAGCTCTCTTACATCTAGGGATCTCAACTGTGGAGGGGTGGGATTTTGCTGCTTTTCAAGTTTGTCGGGGTTTTTTATATCGAGGGGGGTACAAGTGCTTGCAGTTCGTCAGAGCATTCACCGATAAAGTACTTGTAGAACAGGCAGAGGGAAGGGATGCTACTTTTCATCGATGGGACAGAGGCTGAAGCCTAGATGACAGTTCAGAACCAGGTTGGCGACTCTTGTTTGAACCTTGTCTAGGAGCAAGAGATTAGTAGCAGATGCAGCAGTCCAAATATGACAACAATACTCCATACATGGGCGAATGGTGGCCTTATAGAGGTACAGGATACTTTCGGGTGTTAGTAGCTTTCTAGCACGGTAGAGAGAACCTACCTTTTTCGCAGCAGTCCTGGCCTTATAGAGGTACAGGATACTTTGTAGATAATGTTACAGTTTTCATGCATTTCCATAAATACGACAATTTTAATGCAAACACCGAGCTCATCAGCAGAATTTCCACGTGTAACAACAGGAAGTGAATAATAAAAATCTGATGCCATTCACGACGTCACGTTTCGTGAGATTATGCACAGTTTTATGAAAGTAAAAGTTATAGAACTATTTGTAATTTAAACGTTTTTTTTTTTTTATTTAAAAGAAATAAAAAAAATTGTGTTTAATCTCGTTTTTATTCTTAGCATTCCTTCAGACTGCCATCATCCATCACGTAAACCTCATCGGTGTCACTTTGGCGATTGTCCATCTTGTGATGAAGTCTGTACCAAGCGGTTAAAAAACTGTGAACATACATGTCCAGAAATCTGTCATGATGTTGTTAAAGTAAAAAAAAAAGTGAACCCTGTGAGTACTATTTTCTATACAAATATTTGTGCTTCTATATTATAATTACGGAAAAAATACTGAATTTCAAGTGAAACAAATGGTACCTACATAATTGTTATGTCATAAATAGTAACATATCCAAAAATTATGGAAAACGATAAGATAGAAAAATAATTAGGTACTTGTACAGTTTAATCAAGACATTAAAAAATGGAAATATTGAAAAAAAAAGTTATATTGTACGTATCCGGTTTGGACTGAAGTTCTCTGAAAAAAAAATTTCACTTAATTTGATTGAGTATTTTTTTTTTTTTTTTTTTTTTTTTTTTTTTTTACAACGGAAAAATGTTTTTATGACAGTGCACTCAAGGTAGCCATGTTTGGATTTTTAGAACATGCAACGGGAAGATAACTCAGTCTAAAGTGCCGATACCCCCTTTCCCATCTTAAATAATGGCTTTTCTTACTAAAAATTGAAACATGGCTACCTTTTGATCGATACAACAAATTATTTTTCCGCCGTAAAAAAAAACAAACAAAATACTTGATCAAATTAAGTGAAATTTTTTTCTGGAGAACTTCATTCCATAACGGATACGTACAATATAACTTTTTTTGATATTTTCATTTTTAATGTCTTTATTGAACTGTACAAGTATTAATAATCATTTGTAAAAAAACAGTTCCGATAAGGTTAAAAATAGTTTGATAAGCTTACATGCTGAGGTGGACATATTGGGTCACGTGACTTAAGCCAAGGGGAAGTAACTCAGTTGAAAGACCACATATAGCAGAAAGAATTTATTCAGAAAACAAAAATAAACATAACATATATACATAATTTGTGCATTTTTTAAAATATTTTTTTAACTGTTTGAATTTTTCAATTTTTTATAAAAAATAACTTCGATTTCCAACACATTGAAAACTTAATTACCTCCCCTGTTAACTCTTCAATTCGAATCAGAAGATCTAGAAAGCAAATCACTAGATTTTACGAATGTCTTTTTTTTTTCATAATTAATTTTCTACCTTGTTGTTTTCCGTAATTTTTGGATATGTTCCTATTTGCGACATGTCAGTGATATAGGTAACAAATTATTTTACTTGAAATTCAATATTTTTTCATTATTTAAATATAGAAGCACCTAAATGTTTTCTATATTATTTTAGTCTGTCATGTTTTCTCAAAAACAACTGGGCTGATCTGACTGAAATTCTGTATAGAAATTGGTATAAATTACAAAAAAGAATCCATTAGAAAAATAATTACAAGTAAAGATAGAATATACTGAATTATCAAGTTTTATTGCATGTTCTAATGTGTAAGTGTTGTCTGACCAATTCAGTATGACTAACAAGGGAGATAACCCTTGACTTAAGGATACGTCATTTTTAAACAAAATTTGTCAGAACGTAATTGCGGAGGATTTTTTCATTTTTTTTTTTTCTTTTTTTTTTTTTTTAATACATCTTGCACATCTACTGGATCATTTTTCATAATTTTATTTATACTAAATTCAACATGACAAATAAATACACAATAATGTTTTCACCTGAAATGCATTGATTTAAAATATCACTAATCAACACAAGCACCAAGAACTATTTTGTTTATTATTAAAATTCATTGGACAAACATTCAGACTGTAGGGATAGAGCATGGCTTGTTGCACTTTAATCTCGTTTTTATTCTTAGCATTCCTTAAGACTGCCATCATCCATCGCATAAACCCCATTGTTGTCACTTTGGCGATTGTCCATCTTGTGATGAAGTTTGTAGCAGGTGCTTAAAAACTAAACAACTGCTATTTTTTTTTTGTTTGTTTTTTTTTTTGACTCTAACGTTGAATGAATATTTTTTTTTTTTTTTCAGCTGATGTATTCAGGCAACAAAAGTATTATTCCTGAGTTTGATAAAATCCGAAAATCTTGCCCGCCATGTTTGGTGCCGATGAAACAGCATTGTTTAGGGAAACATGAGGTAAATCTCATTTCAAAATTAAATGTACATTAACCATAAGAAAAACGTGTTTAAAAATGATTTTATATCCCAATCATGCTTATGTATTAATTAGCATGGTTATCTGACGTTGCCCAGGGGGCATAGACAACAAAATAGAAAAGTTAACAAGTGTGTGTAACCTTTACTTTTTTTTTTTTTTTTTAAAGAACGTTTTCCTCTCTCTTTCTTTCCTTTCTTTTTCTCTACCCCTCTTTCTCTTTCCCTCTATTTCCTCTCTCTTTCTCTCTATCCCCTCTTCCCCTCTCTCTCTATCCCCTCTTCCCCTCTCTCTATATCCCCTCTTCCCCTCTCTCTATATCCCCTCTTCCCCTCTCTCTATATCCCCTCTTCCCCTCTCTCTATATCCCCTCTTCCCCTCTCTCTATATCCCCTCTTCCCCTCTCTCTATATCCCCTCTTCCCCTCTCTCTATATCCCCTCTTCCCCTCTCTCTATATCCCCTCTTCCCCTCTCTCTATATCCCCTCTTCCTCTCTCTCTTTCTCTATTTCCTCTCTCTCTTTCTCTATTCTTTCTTCCTCTCACTCTCTCTCTATATCCCCTCTTCCTCTGTCTCTATATCCCCTCTTCCTCTCTCTATATATCCCCTCTTTCTCTCTATCCCTCTCTATCCCCTCTTCCTCTCTATCCTTCTCTATTCCCTATTCCTATCTCTTTCTTTCTAGTCCCTCTTCCTCTCTTCTTTTCTTTCTCCTCTCTCTTCTTCCCCTCCCTTTCTACTCATTACCCCCTCCCTCCATAACTTCCTTTTCTCTCTTTATTATACTTAGTGCTTGCTTTCAACACAAGCTGTTGTGTCAATCCTATGTCTCGGTCAATGCTATAACAAAAAAATTATCTTTTTTACAACTAAGGGAGAGAATTCGGTATATATATTTAAGTGAAATCAAATGCAATTATAAGGAGCAGCTGGCTTTAGTGAAATTCATACAATTGGAGACTGATGACTCTGCATGCTGTGTTCGAATTGGATCCAAAGCACTATTTTCATTAAGAGTATTAGTAACTTTCACATAGTATTTCCTGTGTATACTTGATTATAAAAAACAAAAAAATGGAATTTGGGGAAATAATGTCAATTATACTGATTATACTGCTTCCGGGATGCGTGTACTTTGTAGAAATGTACACAACCGTTAGACAGTTAGCATAAACTCTCATCGACAATCAAAACTCTGAGGCGTGTTTTATGCACAGGTTTATTGATCACTGACGAAGGTAAAACTGAAAGGGAAAAAAAAGCTTTGTTTCAGAAACATGTAAGCGTAAAATGAAGATGAGGATTTTGACGTTAAAGACAGTTGTAGACGTGATACGTTCACAGAATGGAGAGCATTTGAACATAAAATGTTTATAGAAAGTTTTTAAAAAATATGAATTTCGAGAGATTAGGAGCTGGTTCAACATGTGGTTAGAAAGCAAAAGTTTGTTTATATAAAAGAAAAAATACTAAACTTGCTACATACGTACAATACTTACATTGTTATCATCATCATCATCATCGGCGGTCACTCGTGTCCGAGTAAGACTGTCCTCTGTTGTGGCTTCTGTGGGTCCTCAGGTGAGCATAGAGCCCAATCCTAGACCCAATTTTTCTTGTGCAATTTGGGCAGATAAAGGTAGTGGTGGTGGGGTGGGGTTGGGTCTGTCTGGTTGATAATCTGTCCTTTCTGTCCTTGCGTTTATCTTTGATTTAGGTCACTGCTATAAAGCGCAGCACCTTCGTGGACAGCGCTCCTCCATGCCAACCTGCTCCCAGCCATGTCCTCCCATGTCTCAAGGTCCATGTGAAACCGCTTTAAATTTACTTTGATATTGTCCTTATACCTTATCTTTTGGCCACCCTGGGCACTGTTATACAGCATAATTGACACACTGGTTCCCGCTGGATCACCGAAGTTAAGCAACGTTTAACCTGGTCAGTACTAAATGGGTGACCATTTTGAACTTTCCGGTGCTGTATGTGCTCTCCGCTTATCTCGGCATTGTTTCCAGTCATCCTGGTCTTTTCCTTGCCACTGGACTCAAACAGCACCGATTCAGAAGAGGTGTGGTTGGGATTGCACAACACTTGCCTCACAATTACACGCGCTACTACCCCTATAGGGGAGTATTATTTGTCTTTCAGACTGAACGGAGGCATGGATGGACTTATATTATTTTACTTCTATAATTATAAAGAAGAAAGGTAACAAATCTTACCGGAGATGTCTGAGAATGTCAAGATATTTAAGAGATCGAAAAAATTTATTCATGTTGGACTGGGTTAACCTTGATTAAGAATGGATACCAGGAAGTTTCAACAGATGTACCTATTTACTATACCTCCTCACGGGACAGAGTTAGACACCAGGGTCGTTTTTTAACGTGGAGAAAAGGTACAAAAATAAAAATTGTCCCAGTCGTGAAGGATTTCTCCTTCACCGAAAGTTTCAACAGATGTAGGGTCAGAAAGAAGTCCTTAAGCTAGAAGGACCGGTAAAGGGAGATAAATGCTAATCAATCTATGCAGCTTGTTAAGATATAATCGAAAGATCGATTTTTAAAAAAATGTTGTTTTAAGCAAAAAACAATATTATGTACTTAATTGTCGAAAATAATAATATATCCAAAAATTACGAAAATTCATTAAGTAGAAATTTATATATAGTTAAAAGTAATTTTGACAAAAAATTGGGTAAAATCGCATTTTTCTTAGACACTATAAAGTAGGCAGTAGGAGGTCATACAGGCGACATAAATATTTTCGATTACATGGCTGAAATATGTTGTCTATAGCAACAGACTTTTTTTTCTTTTTTTTTTTTTTTTTTTTACTAAAAACACAATAGCAGTTGTCCTAGTCAATGAATTTTCATAATTTTTGGATATATTATTATTTTCAACATGACAATTACATAATATTGTTTTTACTTAAAATGATATGTTTAAAAAATCGATTTGTCGACTATAGCTTAATAAGCACTCGATCTATTGTACACTAAACTGAACACCAATAATGGAATCAAGCAGAGTTTTTAAAAAAATCTTGATTCATATAAAAAATTTAGAAATTAATTTTTAATTTTCAAATTGCTTCAAAACTTCATCCAGTTTTAGCACCCGTCTAGCCTGTGGAACTCTGTTCTGTCTGCCTGCTTCCCACCTGACTACAACTTGGATGTCTTCAAGTCCAACGTAAACAAATTCCTAATGAACTGCCCTCTTAAGTAAACACTTCATTAAATCTCCACACCAATGTACTGTACTTGCAATAACCCTTATCCCTGAGTAGCTTCCGGGCCTTGATAAGTGGTATGATGGTGGAAATGACCCACATGTAACCAACATTGCTTCTTTACATCAACCAAAGCAAGGGTAGTCTGCATAATCCTTCTATTGAAGGACATCCTTTCCCAGACATAGCATTTTTTTTTTTTTTTTTTAATGAAAATCGCTCCAGACAAGACATGAAGCCATTTGATGTAAGGTGATAAAAATAAATCTATATATCTATAAAAATGAAAATATCTGTCTGTCTACATTTCCCTACACAATATGTCAATTTTCGGTCTACAGACTCGAGATTTAACATAAGGAGTATTGAGATTTTGGAAGATCTTTCTGATCGGATTTCGGCCAGAAATTTTGCTGTTAAAAGGTCAAAGTTTAACGATTTGATCTTTGAGAACTCTACCAAACTCCTCCGCCAATTTTGAGTCTAAACACTTGAAATTTTATGTATAGATTACTTGGACATGGATCTAACTTTATAATTTGATTTTAGCCCAAAACAATAAATTTTAAGGGGTAAAAACTGGGGTCAAAGTTAAAACAAATTTGATCTCTGCAGTCTCTAACAAATAAGTCAGCCAATTTTTGGTCTAAACATTTGAAATTTTACATAAAGTGTATTCGGTTTTGGGCCGAAAAGTTGGTTTCCAAGGGGTCAAAGTTCAAAAGATTTGACCTTTGCAGTCTCTAGCAAACTATTAAGCCAATTTGGGATCTAAACGTTCGAAATTTTACATAAAGGGTATTCAGACTTTCAGCAAGCTTTTAAATCATTTTTTGGGGTGAAAATTTGGCTGCCAAAGGTCAAAGTTTATAGAGTTGATCTTTGCAGACTCTACCAAACTCCTCCACTAATTTTGGGTCTAAACACTTGAAATTTTAGCTGTGGGTCTCTTGGATATTGGTCAAACATTTTAATTCAATTTAAGCCCAAACAATAAATGTTAAGGGGTCAAAATTGGGGTAAAAGTTAAAAAATATTTGACGTCTGCAGTCTCTACCAACTTTTCTCTATCATAGTTAAGGAAGCTTATTTTATAGAAAGGCATTATCATACATATTCACACTTTTTAATATATACATATGCACATAAAGTTATGAATGGTATATAGGGCCCCAGCAAAGCCGGGCGAAACTTTTTTTTTTTTTTTTTTTTTTACATAGGCATCACCACATTATCAAGGTCAAGAGGCCACTCAAGGATAAGGGTTAAAGAGTGTACATTAGAAATTGGACAATATAGTAATCATTAGTTATGAAAATTTGGTAAATTTGATAACTTATATGGAACGGCTCATCAAGAACTTATTTACGTTAGACTTAAAGACAACCATATTGTAGTCAGCCGGAAAGCAGGAAAACGGAAGACAATTCCACAGGCGTGCAGTTCTAAGAAAGAAGCTCTGTTCATGGAATCTACGTTTAGGTTTAGGCACAGATAAAGAGTGGGGGGAATTTTTGATAGTGTTTACAGCTAGACGAGTGTTTCTTGTGAAAGTTTGGCGAGGGGGGACCATAGATTGAAGCTCAGTCGAACACTTTCCATGAAAATAACGATACATCAGAGACAAACTCGCAACATCTCTTCTGTGAGATAGAGGTTGCAAGGAAGAGAAAAGGACATCTCCTACGAGGCTATGAAGTCTATTTTGAACTCTATCAAGGCAGGCCAAGTCCTTTCTAGCAGCTCCTGCCCAGATGTGGCAACAGTATTCCATCCTTGGACGTACCTGGCTCTTATATAGATAGAGAATAGCATCAGCAGTGAGATATCTACAGGATCGATAGAAAAATCCCACCATTTTTCCAGCGGCCTTGGCAACAGATTTGATGTACGTGTTCCATTTATGATCGTTTAAATAAACAAAATACTACTTCAAGGTCAAAAAACTTGCCAACGATAAATGTTAGATGAGTTGCAAAACAGCAATTCTTCCCTCTTTGTCAGAAACACTGCTGATGAAATGTGAGAACTAGAAAACAAAATAAGGGAATTGAGTTACGCGGCTGCCAAAAGTAAACCTAAGATCCACTTTCTCTGCATATCTGCCCTGGCATTGTGTTCAGAATCGTATTTGGTTCAAATGCCTTAACAGTTCTACAGGCCTAGCTATGTGTTGAGTTCCTGATTCTTTCATAATATTAGTTTATTTTACTGCTTATCTACTATTCCATATACTAAACATTCTAATTCCAACTGTTTCTTCATTATTGTAAGTTTTTTCTTTTTATTACAACTATTCATACTCGAGTTCGTTTGATAGCCAGCCATCTCCAGTTATAGACCTTAGTTAGATATCCTCCCCTTTAAGTGTTATATATATTGGTTTAGAATTATCAAGCCATTATCTTCCTTGAACAGTATCAAAATTGTCTCCCCTTGAATTATACTAGCCAACAGAGAATGCCGTCTTCATGTGTACTCAGTATAACACAACGCACATCATGACAGTCACGTCTCTTGGAAAGAAACACAAATAGTCTTAGAAAAAAACGTAAAATCAAATATGAAATATTATTTTTCACACTCATACATTTCATAGTCCTTCATTTTGCGCTCCTACATTTCGTATTCTTACACTTCATGTTCCTACGTTTTGTGCTCCTACATTTTTCGCACTCCTACATTTCACATTAATACATTTCATAATTTATGTGGTAGTGATTTTTTGCATTTGTTTTTAATTTTAGCTAAACACATTTGTAAAATCAAATATGAAATATTATTTTTCACACTCATACATTTCATAGTCCTTCACTTCACGCACCTTCATTTTGCGCTCCTACATTTCGTATTCTTACACTTTGCGTTCCTACGTTTTGCGCTCCTACATTTTTCGCACTCTTACATTTCATGCTTCTACATTTCACGCTAATACATTTCACAATTTATGTGGTAGTGATTTTTTGCATTTGTTTTCATTTAATTTTAGCTGAACACATTTGCTTGCTCTCAACTGGGTCCATATTCTTGCAAGAGGCCATGTGGACGACAACTGGCTTGTACCAATCACACTTGTTTCTTAGAATGCCATGAAGTCATCGATGCTGCTGATGAGAAAAATGTAAGTTTTTTTTTTGTTATTTTTAATTTTAACATTTTTTGTCATAATTATTCATTTTGAATTTATTTAAATTGCATGAAATTCTTATTATAAGATTTTTTTTTTTTAATCCGTTTTATTAACATCACCACCAAAAATGAGAAAAGAAAAACAAAAAAAAAAACATATTACGAAATATTCCACTAAAAGTCTCTGAAAATTGAAAAGAAATGATTTTCATTTTTCAATAAAAAAAGAAAAAAATTTTTACGGCATAACTAGATCTTTCAATTTTAACGAAATCATACTTTCAAGAACGTGGCTTTACTTCGGTTCCATTTTTATTATTTCATGCTATTACGTTTCTGATTTCAATAATATACTAGTCCGCAACAAGTTCAATGCAAGCAAATTCTTGATGAACCGTTCCCTTAAGTAATCCAATTTACCAAATTTCCACTACTAACGATTACTACTATTGACTACTGTATACTCAATACCCCTTATTCGTGCGTGGCCTCCGGGCCTTTATAAGTAGTGATTCCTATGTAAAAAAAAATATGAATTTATTAAGATTCCTAAGAAAATAGTGTTGATTGTACTTTAAATATAGAACTGGCCCAAATGTGATAAATTAATAAGTACTAATGCATACTCAGAAAGTAATATTGTGCTACATAGTTCAATACAATAATAATGATACTATAAAATATGGGTGCTTATTTAGAATTAAAACTATTTTCGAAACAAAACTTCAGAAAAATCTTTAAAAAACAAACTTTGATGTACTTGCCCATCATGGAAAGAAAATGCCATAACAATCTCATCAAATCGACACACCGCAATACAAAATGCAGTGACGCAAGACACATTATCAGAGCAATGTATTTCAACCACCAACAAATGACTTATCGGCTCGTTTTTTATAATTGTTGGGTAAAACTAAATTTGGAGTAAGATGGATGTACTTCATTAGTAGACTTGATTTGCAATTGAAAGGTATCAGGTTCACTTTTCACCACAGGTAGGCCCGGCATACGCTTGTGCACTTCTGTGCATGCTAGGCACAATGTTTAGAATCTTTTTTGAATTTTAATCAAAATATATATCATTTTGATTCTAGAAAATATCTAAGATTTAATGCCTAAGCTTAAAGGGTCTTAAGAAGAAAGTAAAATTCAATAAATTTTGTTTAATTGGTGTCTAATGATTTTGGATCAAATTTAATGCAAGTTTGAAATATTTTAATTTTCAAATGTAAATTTTTTTAGTGTCATGTCTCATAAAAAACGTTTCAAAAAAGCATCCAAAAAAAATGGAATTGAGGAAATATTTATTAATTAACTAGCTTAATAGAATTAGAACAAATTGAAATTCAAGAAATCTTGCTTAAATGGTCTTTAATATCTAGAAATCAAATTTAGATTAAATCTGGCATATTTGAATTCTTTGCATGCTTGTATTGCATGCACACCCCCTCCATAAACAAGGTCAGTCAATTTTTATGCCCATAGATTAAAAGCTGATAAATCTTGAGTGTATTATTTGCATGCTACCCCCGCGAAGTAAATAAAGGTTCCGTTTGAAATTCCATCCAAATTCCTGAATTCCACAGAAACATTCCCAGGTTCAACAAGATATCGACGTGAAGAAGGTTAGAAGTTACATCGACTGAAACGTTGTGAAAATAACATTCAAGATGAGAACAGTAGTCTGAAGAATCTAAACTATATAAATAACTAATCCTCATCTCAAAAAATTCAGAAACGTAATATCTTTGCATATTATAATAGCAAGGGTATCCGGCGTTGTTTGGGTATGTCAAGTAAGGAAGCCCGAACCGAAGAAAAAGTAGTAGAATCAAAATGACAATAGGCAGTTCAGGTGGAGGAAGGTGTTTTTTAAAAAAAAAAAAAGTGGTAGTAGGCAGGCAGGCTCAAACTCGTAATGTGAAGGAAGAAAAAAAGGTAAAAGTGACATCTTTGCCGTTGTTTATGACAAAACTGGAAGTCGCAAACGTTAAAATTAAGGCTAGTCAATCGAAAGAAGACGATGATTTGCAAAAATGTTAGCAAAAAAATCGACCCCTCTTTGTAGAAAACTGGCGAGTTGAGGGTGACGGAATTAATGTTTTGGGCCAATTTCTCGATATTTGTCGTCCGAAAGATCGAGCTTCAAAACGATACCAGTTTTGTCACATTCTGAGGAGTCTGTCGGAAGTTTTTGGCAGACATATGAATACACACATAAACACACAGACTTTTGCTCTTTATATTATAGATGCCCCATCCCACAAAAAAAAAATTGAAATACCATAAAAAAACTGAAATTTTGAAAAGATTCATTAAATTGATCTCAAATTGATATATTGTTAAAATTTCACAAAAATTGAAAGCATTCAAATTTTCTCAAATGGCTTCCACTCCCTCTTTGTGTCCCTTTACATAAAACTAAATTAAATATGAAACACATTACCCACCCTTAGGCCTAGCAGTGTTCCAAGATTCATAATAATCGCTTAAATAGTTTAGGAGTTAATCCTATATCTAGAAATATATAGTCCTTATGTTATGCAGTCCATGACATGAATAGCGCGATTAATGCAGGATGTCATTGGGTGTGATGGGGGTTCAAAGGTTACCAGTGACATAGATCAAAACCCAGTGACTCATGCAGCAAGGAGTTATGAGACGGATTAATGAGTGTATTTTGAGTGCGAGCCGGCTAACAAGAATTACAGCCCTACACACATACCGTAATATAAAAAGGAGGGAGCATGTGTTTGCAGAGAGTCTACAGTCTTCAGGTCAAGTCTTGAGTCTGACCAACACAGTTGTCGGATTGAACATTCTAATGGAGCAACAAGAGACAGCTATGTATGGAAGTTGGATCAATAGAGAAATTCCCACCGTCCTTCTAAGGATAGGCGACATTCGACCGGGAAACAAATAAAGTTCAAATTGTCCAGAGAATGAGACTTTGCATTGTTGTTATGAACTTTTTGTTCCAGGCTAGCCAACAAGGTCAAGAGATGTGAAGACGATATGAACATTGACTCGAAATAAGCAAACACCATCTTTCCCTCCCCTTTCCCCCATCCCCCCATATACGCAACACTTAAATAATCCAAAATCTACCCAATTTACACCATTCACGATTTGTACACTACCAACTTACATTCATTGGCCTTTGTCCTCGAGTCGCCTTTACCCCTTGATAAGTGATGATTCCCTTGTAAAAAAAAAAAAAAAAAAAAAAAAGTCCTATACACATATCTAATTTTATATAAATAAAGATTTCAAGAAGTCGGAGCTATCTGAATTTGCACAAATAGCTTCAACTTCGTCTTTGTACTCCGTTGCATAAAATTAGATTAAATCAAATATTGCTCACATTACAACCCCGTATGCTTAGCGGTTATGTTCCAGACTTGATAATGATTGATTGCTTGGTTTAGGAGTAAATCCTGTGCGTACAAATATATAAACGTAACTTTATAGATCGATATTGAAAGTGAGCTCATGTTTTTTTTTTTTTTTCCAGGCTGGCTCCAATTGTGTTAAATGTGAATATGAGTGCCTCCGAGACCGTCCACAAGGTTGTAACCACAGTTGCTTGTTGCCGTGTCACCCGGGAAACTGTCCTCCTTGTGAGCAAATGTTCCGTAGTCGATGCCATTGCCGAAGCATCGTGAAGCACATCGAATGTTTTAAGTGGTCGTCTGCTGATCAAGATGCACGTAACATTTTAAAATCGTGCGGACAAGAATGTCCGAGAATTGTAAGTAAAATCAATTCTTAGCTAGAATTAAAATTAATTTAAAAAAAAAAAAAAAAAACACAGAAAAAAATCTTTATAATGCACGTACCTGTCACAGAACAAAATTTTTTATTCCAAAAGTCATGTAAATTTGTGATTCTATGGACGACTGAGGTTGTTGAGTATTTGAGAGGTAGGAAAAAAACAAAAGATGACAAAAGAAAAGGAAGTAGGTTTAGTGGGTAATAAAAAAAATTATCAATAGAAAATTGGTTGGAATTTGTTTTCAACGCAGATAAAAAGAAATAATGATTAGGGTTTAAATTAAATTAAATGGCGATAGCAAACGAGCTGAACAATGAATTAAGGATCGAACAATAAGAACTCCACTTTATGGGTGGAGGGAGTCAGTCATACGTTTAGTCAGTTGAGGTTTGAAATTTGAGGTAAACAGTTGGATTTTGGATGCAGTCAAGTGCAGTTGGAGGTTTTATGAGGGAGACGAACTGACAGCAATAGACACATACGACCTCGACAGTAGGTATAAATGTGAACCTCAGCGTGTAGAAAGCAGTTCATACACATCCGGATTCCAACCGTATGTATGTGAAATATCAGCGTGTGTTTTTCTTGTGTTTGTTTGATTTTATTTTTCTACTTATGAACCCACGTGCGTCCTCATTGACTATTGTTAGCGAACAAGAGGCGGCCATTAGATAAGCTGATCGAAAAATCCACATACAAAGTTTGAGATCGGCGGCTTGTCAGTGGGGGCCACGTGGGTCACAAATTAATCAAGTATTTTTTATATATACAGAAAATAATTTTTTTAATGATTTTAGCGATTAATAGTATATTGTAGCCACTACAAGGCTGATTTTCAAATCTTGAGTTGTCTCCCTTTATTAAATATGGCAGATTCAAGACAGACCATTCTTGCTTCATTTATAAAATTTGATTTTTTTAAAACGCAGCTACTTGATCGATTTATGCAATTTTTAAAATATGACATTTTTGTTCAGTGACGGGTACATACAATTTTTAAAATATGTGACGGGTACATACAATTTTTAAAATATGTGACGGGTACATACAATTTTTAAAATATGTGACTGGTACATACAATTTTAAAAATATGTGACGGGTACATACAATTTTAAAAATATGTGACGGGTACATACAATTTTAAAAATATGTGACGGGTACATACAATTTTAAAAATATTTGACGGGTACATACAATTTTAAAAATATGTGACGGGTACATACAATTTTAAAAATATGTGACGGGTACATACAATTTTAAAAATATGTGACGGGTACATACAATTTTAAAAATATGTGACGGGTACATACAATTTTTAAAATATGTGACTGGTACATACAATTTTAAAAATATGTGACGGGTACATACAATTTTTAAAATATGTGACGGGTACATACAATTTTAAAAATATGTGACGGGTACATACAATTTTAAAAATATGTGACGGGTACATACAATTTTTAAAATATGTGACTGGTACATACAATTTTTAAAATATGTGACGGGTACATACAATTTTTAAAATATGTGACGGGTACATACAATTTTTAAAATATGTGACGGGTACATACAATTTTTAAAATATGTGACGGGTACATACAATTTTTAAAATATGTGACTGGTACATACAATTTTTAAAATATGTGACGGGTACATACAATTTTTAAAATATGTGACGGGTACATACAATTTTTAAAATATGTGACGGGTACATACAATTTTTAAAATATGTGACTGGTACATACAATTTTTAAAATATGTGACGGGTACATACAATTTTAAAAATATGTGACGGGTACATACAATTTTAAAAATATGTGACGGGTACATACAATTTTTAAAATATGTGACGGGTACATACAATTTAAAAAATATGTGACGGGTACATACAATTTTAAAAATATGTGACGGGTACATACAATTTTAAAAATATGTGACGGGTACATACAATTTTAAAAATATGTGACTGGTACATACAATTTTAAAAATATGTGACGGGTACATACAATTTTTAAAATATGTGACGGGTACATACAATTTTAAAAATATGTGACGGGTACATACAATTTTTAAAATATGTGACGGGTACATACAATTTTAAAAATATGTGACGGGTACATACAATTTTAAAAATATGTGACGGGTACATACAATTTTTAAAATATGTGACGGGTACATACAATTTTAAAAATATGTGACGGGTACATACAATTTTAAAAATATGTGACGGGTACATACAATTTTAAAAATATGTGACGGGTACATACAATTTTTAAAATATGTGACTGGTACATACAATTTTAAAAATATGTGACGGGTACATACAATTTTTAAAATATGTGACGGGTACATACAATTTTAAAAATATGTGACGGGTACATACAATTTTAAAAATATGTGACGGGTACATACAATTTTTAAAATATGTGACTGGTATATACAATTTTTAAAATATGTGACGGGTACATACAATTTTTAAAATATGTGACGGGTACATACAATTTTTAAAATATGTGACGGGTACATACAATTTTTAAAATATGTGACGGGTACATACAATTTTTAAAATATGTGACTGGTACATACAATTTTTAAAATATGTGACGGGTACATACAATTTTAAAAATATGTGACGGGTACATACAATTTTTAAAATATGTGACGGGTACATACAATTTTAAAAATATGTGACGGGTACATACAATTTTTAAAATATGTGACTGGTACATACAATTTTAAAAATATGTGACGGGTACATACAATTTTAAAAATATGTGACTGGTACATACAATTTTAAAAATATGTGACGGGTACATACAATTTTTTAAATATGTGACGGGTACATACAATTTTTAAAATATGTGACGGGTACATACAATTTTTAAAATATGTGACGGGTACATACAATTTTAAAAATATGTGACGGGTACATACAATTTTAAAAATATGTGACGGGTACATACAATTTTAAAAATATGTGACTGGTACATACAATTTTAAAAATATGTGACGGGTACATACAATTTTAAAAATATGTGACGGGTACATACAATTTTTAAAATATGTGACGGGTACATACAATTTTTAAAATATGTGACGGGTACATACAATTTTTAAAATATGTGACGGGTACATACAATTTTTAAAATATGTGACGGGTACATACAATTTTTAAAATATGTGACGGGTACATACAATTTTTAAAATATGTGACGGGTACATACAATTTTTAAAATATGTGACGGGTACATACAATTTTTAAAATATGTGACTGGTACATACAATTTTTAAAATATGTGACGGGTACATACAATTTTTAAAATATGTGACTGGTACATACAATTTTTAAAATATGTGACGGGTACATACAATTTTTAAAATATGTGACTGGTACATACAATTTTTAAAATATGTGACGGGTACATACAATTTTAAAAATATGTGACGGGTACATACAATTTTTAAAATATGTGACTGGTACATACAATTTTTAAAATATGTGACGGGTACATACAATTTTTAAAATATGTGACGGGTACATACAATTTTTAAAATATGTGACTGGTACATACAATTTTTAAAATATGTGACGGGTACATACAATTTTTAAAATATGTGACGGGTACATACAATTTTTAAAATATGTGACGGGTACATACAATTTTAAAAATATGTGACGGGTACATACAATTTTTAAAATATGTGACTGGTACATACAATTTTAAAAATATGTGACGGGTACATACAATTTTTAAAATATGTGACGGGTACATACAATTTTAAAAATATGTGACGGGTACATACAATTTTAAAAATATGTGACGGGTACATACAATTTTAAAAATATGTGACGGGTACATACAATTTTAAAAATATGTGACGGGTACATACAATTTTTAAAATATGTGACGGGTACATACAATTTTTTAAATATGTGACGGGTACATACAATTTTAAAAATATGTGACGGGTACATACAATTTTAAAAATATGTGACGGGTACATACAATTTTTAAAATATGTGACTGGTACATACAATTTTTAAAATATGTGACTGGTACATACAATTTTTAAAATATGTGACGGGTACATACAATTTTTAAAATATGTGACGGGTACATACAATTTTTAAAATATGTGACGGGTACATACAATTTTTAAAATATGTGACGGGTACATACAATTTTTAAAATATGTGACGGGTACATACAATTTTTAAAATATGTGACGGGTACATACAATTTTTAAAATATGTGACGGGTACATACAATTTTTAAAATATGTGACGGGTACATACAATTTTTAAAATATGTGACGGGTACATACAATTTTTAAAATATGTGACGGGTACATACAATTTTTAAAATATGTGACGGGTACATACAATTTTAAAAATATGTGACGGGTACATACAATTTTAAAAATATGTGACTGGTACATACAATTTTAAAAATATGTGACGGGTACATACAATTTTAAAAATATGTGACGGGTACATACAATTTTTAAAATATGTGACTGGTACATACAATTTTAAAAATATGTGACGGGTACATACAATTTTAAAAATATGTGACGGGTACATACAATTTTAAAAATATGTGACGGGTACATACAATTTTAAAAATATGTGACGGGTACATACATCCTAAAGATTTTTCTATACTTTTGTTTTTTTGAAATAGGTTTAATTCTGGATTTGCACCATAAAATATCGATTTTATTCATTATTATTGATTAACTAGCAAGGCTACCCATCGCGGCGGCGAGATTTCTTTACATCTAGTTTTACACAATTCTTGCTATTTCGGCTTCTCGCATGTTGGTTCGGCTTTTTCGTATAAAAGCGAAACTGATATGAAACTAGCGTGCAGTTCTCGGCCTACGGGCCAGGAGCGTCCAGAAAGCAATAGACTTTTGGTCAATGTCGGGTTTCACCATCATATCAGACAATTGCTTTTATTTGGACACTTCCCTATTATTGGGAAACAAAACCAAAGTTGGGTAAAAAAACAAACCCAAAAGAACTGTCCCGCAGTTAAAATTAAGTGTGGGATTTACTTTCCTTTCACCTAATTAATTTCGCTGCGCATCTGCCATTTAAATTGAAATTGCCTTCAGTTACTTTCCTTTCGTGGGCGAGCGGGTAACTTACCAAGGTTTTTGTCTCAATGTTCCGGGTTCGATCCTACCTACCTACCAAAACTTTTTTTATTTTTTATTTTACTTTTTCTTTTTACATCATGCTCGTTGTTTTTTTTTTGTTTTTTTTTTGTTTTTTTTTTTTTTCTTTTTTCCGATTTTTTCAAAAGAAGTTTAACATAGTGTTTGGATCTAAACTCCTCTCCCCCAACACATACACCTACAAACACCCGGGAAATGCCGGGTACCCCGTTAGTCTAATATATAAAAGGCAAAATGTGTGTGTTCATATGTCTCGCAAAAACTTTCAACACGCACGGTGGATCCGCGCAAGATCGGTATCATTTTCAAGCTTGATCCTTTGGACGACAAATATAAAAAAATTGGCTCAAAACATTCATTCCTTCGTTCTTAACTGGGCAGTCTTGTACAAAGAGGGTTCGCTTTTTTCACCAACATTTTAGCAAGTCATTGTCACCGTTCGATTGACTACGCTTAATTTCAACGCTCTCGACTTGGTTTAAAAACAACCCACTATAAAATGAACAGCGACCACGAAAACCGTAAATAAAACATTGTAACTGCCAAACATGACAGCTACACTAAGCCTTTCCCTCTCTCTCTCTCTCCCTCCCCTCCCATCTATCTCTCTCCTTCTCTCTGACAGTATTAATGCTGGAGTCCCCCAGAGGTCCATCCTGGGCCCAACTCTCTTCCTGATCTACATCAATGATCTCTCAAAGCACATACTTAATTCATTTGTTGACATCTATGCTGATGACACGACTATCTACAGCAACACATCAAAGGCTGTAAATAAAGCTCTCTCTGATTCCCTCTCCTCTGATCTTGAGCGCGTCATTCAGTGGGGGAAGAGATGGCTGGTTACTTTTAATGCATCTAAAACCAAGCTCCTAACTTTACATCATCAACACTCTGTTCCTCATCTAGCATCAATTGAAATGGATGGCTCTCGTCTTGGGGAGGCTTCATGTTTTGACAAGCTTCTGGGTTTGATCTTTACTCCTGATCTGAAATGGAACACGTATATAAAGTCTGTTGCCCGGGCCGCTGGGAAAATGGTAGAATCCTTCCACCGCTCCAGAAGATATCTCACTAATGATGCAATTCTCTATCTCTATAAAAGCCAAGTACATCCAAAGATGGAGTACTGCTGCCACATCTGGGCTGGAGCTTCAAAAAGCAGCATATCTTGCCTTGGCAAAGTACAAAATAGACTTCGTGGTTTAGTGGGGGATGCTCTCTTCTCTTCCCTGCAACCTCTCTCCCACAGAAGAAACGTTGCGAGCCTGTCTTTGTTTTATCGTTATTTCCATGGCAAGTGCTCGTCCGAGCTCCAATCTCTGGTCCCCCCCCTCATCAATCCTTCATGATAAGCACCCGTCTAGCTAAAACCACTGTCAGTAATTTCCCCCACTCTTTATCTGTGCCTAAATCAAAACGTAGATTCCATGAACAGCTTTTTTCTGAGAAGTGCACGCCTGTGGAATTCTCTTCCGTTTGCCTGTTTCCCACCTGACTACAACTTGGACGTCTTCAAGTCCAACATAAACAAACTCCTGATTAATTGCCCCCCTTAAGTAAGACGCTTTATCAAATCTCCATTACTAACTATTACTACGACATTATCCTATTGATTATTGTACACAAAATAACTCTTATCCCCAAGTGGCTTACGGGCCTTGATGAGTGGTGATTCCCCATGTAAAAAAAAAAAAAATAAATAAATAAAAAATATTAAAAAATAGCATTCGTGCCTCCTCGACATCCATACTCCTGACTAACCTGAGAAGCAGCGAAATCCCACTCCTTCACCATTAAAATCCCTAGATGCTGGGAAACCTACTTTAATAGGATTTCTTTGGGTGTGTCTTTTTTTTTTTTCTTGGTCTGGTTTCACAAAAACTACGAACAGATGTCCGTTTTTAAGTGTCTCCCTCACCACGAGGGATTTTCATTGATGAATTTATTTTTTCATTTGATAACTTAATTTTTTTTATTGGGTTACTTCATTTTTATTTTTATTTTTATTTTTTCTAGATGTCATGTGATCACAAATGCAAGGAGATTTGCCATTTTGGTGAATGTGATTCCAAAAAGTGCGACAAACGAAAATCTTTACGCTGTAAATGTAAAAGACGTAAAAAGGAATTTCCTTGTTTGCAAGTGACGTCAGGCAAAGCTCAGCTTCCGTGTGATGAAGGATGTCAGAAACTAAAACTTCAACAACAAAAGGTAAAACATTTCGTAAAAAATTATGCAATTGTTGCATGGATTATTATTATTTCAAAATTTGAGTGAAGAAAAGTCTTTTTTTTTCTTTTTTTTTTTTTTTTTTTTTTCCTTGTTTTAAGAGTGAAAGTCGAAAAAGTGAACTTTTGTTTCTCCGATGTACACATGCAGTCATGAAAACTGCAATTTAAGAAAGTTTTTCATGAATATGAAAGGAAACCTGAATATAGGTGTGGAAAAAAAGGCACAATATTTACAAATAAGTTCTTAGATGACCACATACCACGTAAAATAACAATTATGGAATTTATATTTAAAAGCGGAATAATTCTATGTCCTTTTTTCTTTTTCTTGAGATAAACTGTAGTTTGGAAAATTGAGTTATGTCCCTTGCATTGTAATTAACTAACATTTGGGGTACCCTTATTCAAAAACATGTCGCACAACGATTACAATTGATTAGGATGGTTGTAGATGAGTTTGCATATCCAATGGGGTCTGTGAATTTGGGAGTGTTGACATATGCTGACGATCAGGCAGGTATACGGTCTAATCTACGGGTAATGGAACTAGTCTTGGCGGCATTGGGGATGGTGATTAACTCCGCCAAATCTCAGTCACTTGCCATAGTTGCCAACAAGAAGGCAAAGCATGTCTATCTGGAAGTTACGGAGCTTGCCATGGATGCTCAACTGGTTCGAATCCTCTTAGTCTTGGACGCTTTCGGAACTCTTTCGAACTACTTGGGGTCAGATTTGATGGTACAGGGCCATACGGTGCATAACAAGAAAGAAGTGGTGGGAAGGTGGAGGGAGGCCTTGGTTTCATCGCCTGATGGAGCTGGTTTTGCTCCGGCAAACTGTACGAAAGCGTCCCATAATTGGCTGCGGCACCCTGACAGGGTTTTTCACAGGCTTTACATCAGAAGTGTCAACCTTAGGTGTAGGCTCCGAAATATAAAAATGCGAAATGCTAGGGGTAGCCGCATGCCACAATGCGGTCCAACCAAGAGTTTGGGCCATATTGTATAGCATTGTGGGGTAACCCATGATGCACAATGTGTCTGCCACAACCGGCTTTCCAATCATCGGTCTGGCTTCCTTCGTCAGAGGGACCTTGAGGTTCATGATGAGCCTCTGGTTCCAATGACGAGGAGCTTCTTGAAGCTGGATTTGGTTGTGGTTCATGGCGCGTCCGCATATGTCCTCGATGTGGCGGTCATTGGTGACAACAGCTTTGATTTTGCTTTTAAGGGGAAACTGGACAGATTTTCCCCTGTTTAACGTGGCTGTTCAGAGCCTTTTATTAGGAGCTTGTGAATCGGCTTACAAGATTCTGAGTCTTTCCAGTCATGATCTTGGTGACCTTTCTGTACTGGTTATGATCGGGACACTCAAGTGCTACGATGCTTACATACGTGCTACTTAGTTGCCCAATTATCAGACTGATTTCAGCCATGATGCAGATGCCCAAAGGTTTTCCCATTGTTGTTGGTACTTGGTCTGTATGAAGGAGCCACCCCAAACCCGATGAACTGCCGGAAGGCTGCCCCTGAACAGTCGGTTGCTGATGAGTGATTAGGCACCTTCTGTGCCCCTCTGCTACAAATTATTCTTTTGTAATAAGTTTTCTGCTAAAGCCATGCAGGCTGCAGCAGAAAACTTATTACAAAAGAATAATTTTTTCAGCTGTAATTATATAATAATTGCATTTGATTATACAATAATTGCATTTGATTATACAATAATTGCATTTGATTATACAATAATTGCATTTGATTATACAATAATTGTATTTGATTATATAATAATTGTATTTGATTGTATAATAATTGCATTTGATTGTATAATAATTGCATTTGATTATATAATAATTGGGTTATAGTCAGCTAACATACTTCCTAATTTCCGGTGTGGCTGCTACCGGAAATGGTAACGAAGCAAATCGGTTTTTTCACCTCTATTGTTCTTCAGTATTTCTATTGTGAAGCGATTTATTGAAATAAAGTAGGAAAAAAAAGGACATTATTGAAAAGTATACAATAAAAATTAACAAAATTATACAAATAAAAATAACACAGTTGGTGTCTATTTGCACTTTTAATAACAAAATTAAAAAATAGAAATTTTTATTTTAAATTTTATAAGAAATATATGCTTATGAAATTATAAAAATAAGTTTTTTATTTGAATTTATATTATAAATATGTTTATGAAAGTATAAAAATAAAATTATTGAAATCAAAATAACAAAATTTCAAACATCATAAAAAAAACAGTACATAATATTCCCAAAATAGTTTAAAAAGATTTTAAAAAATTCTTTCAATAATTGTTAAAGAAAAATAAAACTAATTTCAATAATTCTTAATTAAAATGAGACAAAAAATTTCAATGATTAATAAAAAAATAAAAAAAAAAAAAAAAGAAAAAAAAAAGTACGATTGAAAAAAAAGTAAAAAAAAAAAGATTACACGCACAGGGTAGATATAAGCATAGGAGAAAAAATATGAAGGAATTAATTTGCCTTATCAGCACTTCCGGTAGCAGCCATGCCAGAAGTTAGGAAGTCTATTAAATGACTATAACCGAATATTCATTAAAAACCAGTGCTAATTTTTCTATCAATGTTAGTCGTTTGTCATATCGCAATTAGTTAAATATTACAGCATTATTACATAAAATATGTACTTTGACAAATCCATGATTCAGTGAAATTTACCATTAATTGTAACAAGACCGACTGCAGTTACTTCCCCTGAATTCATGCTGATCATTTTTGTATAAATTGAAATTTATTTCAAAAACTATTTTCATTAATAATTAATTTTCTACTTTGTTTTTCATAGTTGTTGAATATGTTACTACTTTTCATAGTTGTTGAATGTTACTACTTTTCATAGTTGTTGAATATGTTACTAATTTTCATAGTTGTTGAATATGTTACTAATTTTCATAGTTGTTGAATATGTTACTAATTTTCATAGTTGTTGAATGTTACTAATTTTCATAGTTGTTGAATATGTTACTAATTTTCATAGTTGTTGAATGTTACTAATTTTCATAGTTGTTGAATATGTTACTAATTTTCATAGTTGTTGAATGTTACTAATTTTCATAGTTGTTGAATATGTTACTACTTTTCATAGTTGTTGAATATGTTACTACTTTTCATAGTTGTTGAATATGTTACTACTTTTCATAGTTGTTGAATATGTTACTACTTTTCATAGTTGTTGAATATGTTACTAATTTTCATAGTTGTTGAATATGTTACTAATTTTCATAGTTGTTGAATATGTTATTACTTTTCATAGTTGTTGAATATGTTACTAATTTTCATAGTTGTTGAATATGTTACTAATTTTCATAGTTGTTGAATGTTACTACTTTTCATAGTTGTTGAATATGTTACTACTTTTCATAGTTGTTGAATATGTTACTACTTTTCATAGTTGTTGAATATGTTACTACTTTTCATAGTTGTTGAATATGTTACTAATTTTCATAGTTGTTGAATATGTTATTACTTTTCATAGTTGTTGAATATGTTACTAATTTTCATAGTTGTTGAATATGTTACTAATTTTCATAGTTGTTGAATGTTACTAATTTTCATAGTTGTTGAATATGTTACTAATTTTCATAGTTGTTGAATGTTACTAATTTTCATAGTTGTTGAATGTTACTACTTTTCATAGTTGTTGAATATGTTACTACTTTTCATAGTTGTTGAATATGTTACTACTTTTCATAGTTGTTGAATATGTTACTAATTTTCATAGTTGTTGAATATGTTACTAATTTTCATAGTTGTTGAATATGTTACTAATTTTCATAGTTGTTGAATATGTTACTAATTTTCATAGTTGTTGAATATGTTACTAATTTTCATAGTTGTTGAATATGTTACTACTTTTCATAGTTGTTGAATATGTTACTACTTTTCATAGTTGTTGAATATGTTACTAATTTTCATAGTTGTTGAATGTTACTACTTTTCATAGTTGTTGAATATGTTACTACTTTTCATAGTTGTTGAATATGTTACTACTTTTCATAGTTGTTGAATATGTTACTAATTTTCATAGTTGTTGAATGTTACTACTTTTCATAGTTGTTGAATATGTTACTACTTTTCATAGTTGTTGAATATGTTACTACTTTTCATAGTTGTTGAATGTTACTACTTTTCATAGTTGTTGAATATGTTACTACTTTTCATAGTTGTTGAATATGTTACTACTTTTCATAGTTGTTGAATATGTTACTACTTTTCATAGTTGTTGAATGTTACTACTTTTCATAGTTGTTGAATGTTACTACTTTTCATAGTTGTTGAATATGTTACTACTTTTCATAGTTGTTGAATGTTACTACTTTTCATAGTTGTTGAATATGTTACTACTTTTCATAGTTGTTGAATATGTTACTACTTTTCATAGTTGTTGAATATGTTACTACTTTTCATAGTTGTTGAATATGTTACTACTTTTCATAGTTGTTGAATGTTACTACTTTTCATAGTTGTTGAATATGTTACTACTTTTCATAGTTGTTGAATATGTTACTACTTTTCATAGTTGTTGAATGTTACTACTTTTCATAGTTGTTGAATATGTTACTACTTTTCATAGTTGTTGAATGTTACTACTTTTCATAGTTGTTGAATATGTTACTACTTTTCATAGTTGTTGAATATGTTACTACTTTTCATAGTTGTTGAATATGTTACTAATTTTCATAGTTGTTGAATATGTTACTAATTTTCATAGTTGTTGAATATGTTACTACTTTTCATAGTTGTTGAATGTGTTACTACTTTTCATAGTTGTTGAATATGTTACTAATTTTCATAGTTGTTGAATATGTTACTACTTTTCATAGTTGTTGAATATGTTACTAATTTTCATAGTTGTTGAATATGTTACTACTTTTCATAGTTGTTGAATATGTTACTACTTTTCATAGTTGTTGAATATGTTACTAATTTTCATAGTTGTTGAATATGTTACTAATTTTCATAGTTGTTGAATGTTACTAATTTTCATAGTTGTTGAATATGTTACTAATTTTCATAGTTGTTGAATGTTACTAATTTTCATAGTTGTTGAATGTTACTAATTTTCATAGTTGTTGAATGTTACTAATTTTCATAGTTGTTGAATGTTACTAATTTTCATAGTTGTTGAATATGTTAGTACTTTTCATAGTTGTTGAATATGTTACTACTTTTCATAGTTGTTGAATGTTACTAATTTTCATAGTTGTTGAATATGTTACTAATTTTCATAGTTGTTGAATATGTTACTAATTTTCATAGTTGTTGAATATGTTACTACTTTTCATAGTTGTTGAATATGTTACTACTTTTCATAGTTGTTGAATATGTTACTACTTTTCATAGTTGTTGAATATGTTACTAATTTTCATAGTTGTTGAATATGTTACTAATTTTCATAGTTGTTGAATATGTTACTAATTTTCATAGTTGTTGAATATGTTACTAATTTTTATAGTTGTTGAATATGTTACTAATTTTCATAGTTGTTGAATATGTTACTAATTTTCATAGTTGTTGAATATGTTACTAATTTTCATAGTTGTTGAATATGTTACTAATTTTCATAGTTGTTGAATATGTTACTAATTTTCATAGTTGTTGAATATGTTACTAATTTTCATAGTTGTTGAATATGTTACTAATTTTCATAGTTGTTGAATATGTTACTAATTTTCATAGTTGTTGAATATGTTACTAATTTTTATAGTTGTTGAATATGTTACTAATTTTCATAGTTGTTGAATATGTTACTAATTTTCATAGTTGTTGAATATGTTACTACTTTTCATAGTAGGTGAACAGCTCCCCTAAAAGTAGGACAAAAGGGGGGCACTCTGGTTAGGACCAAAAATAATAATTGTCCCAGTATAGAGGGTTTCCTCTCTATTGACCGGGACAAATTACCTTAAGTGCAGCATCTGCAGAACAGATACTATACTTTGATCCCGACCCGAAGGCCAATTGCGTTATAGTCAGGAGAAGATAACTCATAATTATTATCAGTGTAAGGTAACGCGCAATTATTTAACACTGGAAGTTAGGTCACAGTTATTTGTCAGGAGAAGGTAACTTGTGATACACCTAATCATTAGTCTAATAATTACATCAAAATTTAGGTGATAAAAAGTGTTACTGGTATATACCAAAATGGCATTTTCTACATGTTATGATCGAGCACCTAGTTACTCTTTAACAATATTTTCAAAAACATTACCTATCTATAAGTTGACTCCAAAAACTAGCCTTATAATCGTCTCCCAGAAATTCGATTTATACACAAGTATATTCAATATTTACACTTAATCAAAAAAGAAGTATATTCAATATTTACACTTAATCAAAAAAAGAAACAAAAATACATAAAAATCTTTATGATGTACCTACTCGTCACAAAATGAAAATATCACATTCCAAAAATCACTTAAATTGATCAAGTACATTTTTTAAACAAAGAAAATCAAATTGGGAGCAACCATATTATTTTAAAATGTTTTAAAATTCAATGGCGACGATTCAATTTAACTATCGAGATTTTGTATTCAAAATAATTAAAACTGTTTAATTGCTAAAAATCATAAAATCCAATTTTCTTAATTACAAAAAAAAAACTGCTTACGTAATTTTTGGAATCTGTCATCTTCTGTATATTTTTTTTTTAGTTAAGTGTAATTCTAAACAAGTATCAAATAAATCTCACTTGTGCATCAAGTTTCAGAGCTAAAAAGTTCAAAATAATTTCTGCTCTACACAAATTATGTTTTACTTGGGCAAATTGTTTCTTGTCCAGAATTCCCCCAATATAAAAAGACAAAAATAAAGTCCCATGATAGAAAGAAAATATTGTATACCAAAATCTTATCTAAAACTCAGCTAAAAACCGAATCAAATAAAATGACAGCCAAAAGAAAAAATATGATTAAACCAGACACACACTTAAACAAAACCAATTTGCTTCCTCCCTGCAGGCTTTCATTTACAAATATCCATGGGTTTAAAACTAACCTAAACGATGAATCATTTTTTCCTAACTCCCCGGATATCTTAGTATTAAGTAGTGTTGGGACGATTAATCGGAATCGGGAATTGTAAAAATCAAACATTTGAGGGTATCGGAATCGGAATTGGAAATATTGGTGCCTACTTTCCAATGCCAAATCGATTCTTTTAATTGTCTTTTTTATTTGATTTTGTTTGAAGTAAAATCTTCCGTTGCTGGTAATATTGATAAATTGGTAAATATTCATTGATTTTAAAATACAAGCAAAGCTAAAATCGATAGATCATCTTCCACAATAAATAATAATAAGTTGTGGGTGTGACATAAGGGTTGGTCTTGAGATTTTTATTATTCCTGATATTCATAAATGATCTTACTGATAAGATTGTCTTCGAGATGGGTATGTTTGCTGATGATACCACACACTTATAACAGATCTGAAATGGAAAACGAATGTGCACGTATATAAGGAAATAGCTGAAGCCTTAGAGAATGACTTCCAGTCGGTAGAGGAATGGAACCATAAATGGTTGGTAACATTCAATGCTACTAAGACTAAGCTCCTTTCCTTTAACAATTAAAAGAAATCTGCTTAACCACTGATTACCATGACAAATGATGTTATCTGAAAGTTCTTCATTCAAACGCCTTGGTTTAACATTCAGAGGCAGCATGAATTTGAACAAATATATTGAGGACATTGCCAAAGCTGCTAATACAAAGAAGGTGGGCTCTCTCTATCATGCTAGAAAACTACTGACATCTGTAAGTATCTCGTATCTCTACGAAGCCACTGTTTGTCCATACACAGAATATTGTTGCCACGTCTGATCTGGTGCATCTCTCGCCTTTAGAGAGGTTCCAGAAGAGTCTCCAGCGTAATAGGTCCCACACTGTCAACCAAACTCATACCCATGTCCCATCTCCACAAGTTTACATTCTTATGCCTGTTTTAATAGGATGTGCTCTGACGCCAACAAGCTAAAAGTGCTCTTTTGGCGATCAAGCATATAAAGAACACTTTCTTTTAGTTGGCGCAATTACCCTTGGATTTGGCGCAATTACCCCAAAGTACGGTCGTACTTGTGCCTCTTCGACATAAATACCCTCAATCTGACAAGCCGCAAAATTCCACCCCTTCACTGCTGGTTAGGGACAATTAGTCTTATGTAAATTTATTTTCTTAAAAATTGAATTTATTTTCCTCTTTTTTTTTTTATTTCCAGGCGATTGAAGAAGCGGAGTTGAAGAAAAAAGAAGAGGAAGAAAAGAAACATCAAAGTGAACTCGAAGATTTCAATAAGCGAATTAAACGGACCGGTCGTAAGAAACGGCCGAAAGCATCCGATGAGAAGACGAATGATACATTTCTACAGAAATATAAACAATATATCATCGCTTCTGTTATTCTTTGCATAGCCACTGGATTTGCTTTTTTCTACGTTATGTAATTTTTCGGAAAAAATTTTTTAATAGTCTTTATTTTTTCTGTTATGTAATCTTTAAAAAAAAAATTTTATTTTATAATAGTCTTTTTTTTTTCTACAAAACTTGTTTTTAATATTTTTTAAAAGAATTTTATACAACAGGGACGCATGCAAAAATGAATCGTTAACAATAATTATTAACCCTTATCCTCTAGTGGTCTTTGGGCCTTGATAAACAATGACTCTCTCTCTCTCTCTCTCTCTCTCTCTCTCTTTCTCTCCCTCTCCCATTAAAAAATTTAAAAAAAGAAAATGTCTGAAATCTGTTCCATTTGTGGTTCTTGGAATTCAGAAATGATTTTGAGGATTTCAAGAAACCGAATTGAAAGTAATTTCTGGGTTCAATTTAAATTTTAAGACAAAATTCCTGTGTTATGACTTCTATTTATTTTCCTCCTCACGAGGACAAAATTAGATTCAAAGTCAGTTTTTAAGTGGAGGGGATATCTAGATTAGTGTTGGGACGATTAATCGGAATCAGTCGGTGTCGCTTTCACTTATGGATGTTGGCAACCTTCATGTGGCCCCCTCAAGAATGCCAACAACAGTTAAATGAATTTACTTTTGTTCGACTCCTTGCAGCCACCCAACTACCACATTTACTCAAGGGGCCAGTCCTACTAAAACTATTCACGCTTGAATCTAACTAACACTTACCGTTGGCTAGTTTTTGCCCTTTATCTAATACTAGCGAGGGGTACCCGGCGTTGCCCGGGTGTTTTTCGGGGTATGTGGAAAAAAAATAAGTGCCCGTGAAAAAAAAAACGAAGCCTTCACGACGCGCAGTTGGAAAATAGTAAAGTGTTAAAACAAACAGGTGCGCGTTTTTGATTGACGTGACGGCGATAGGTATTCAGCAGTTACGATTTTGTGCAGGACAGTTTTGAATGAGGTGAATAAATCGGTTTGTTTGTTTTTAAAAATCCGCTCCCTGTTTATTAGGAGGAACGAAATGAAAGCTACAGTCTGATATGACGAAGTCGACATTGAAAAAACGTTACTTAGTTCTCTTGAGACAACTGGCTTTCGGCCTGTGATTAGAGTCGAGTTTCGCTTTTTTTTATACCGAAAACCGAATGAAACGCGTGCCGATGCAGGGAAATGTGGAATAATTAACGTTTGAAAGTCAATAAAATTAAATAGACAGGCGAGCTCCGTGGATAACTCTGAGATATTACAATTTATAGATGATATAAAAAGTTTTAAGAAGTTGTGAACCGAGCAAGCGCTTCTTTGAAAGAAGCCTTTTGTGGACATCGAGGAAAAGCGTACATACATACACAAATATATTTTCGCTTTTATATATATAGATTTTATTTATTTTTTTATTTTTAGCTATTTATATTAAGTGACTTCATACTTTGTCTGGAGTGATTTCCATTTAAAAAAGGTTTAAGAAAGTCAGGAGTTCTGTTTTGTTGACTCTTTGTTTATCAGATTGCTCTGTGTCTCTCAGCTTTTTTTCCTTCTTTTGGTAGCTGTAATAATGGAAAACATTTAAGAACAACAAATAGCGGCATTTTTTTTTTTTCATCACTTATCAAGGCCTGAAAGCCACTCAAGGATAAGAGTTAAAGAATGTAAGGTGGTAGTGTAGTAATTGTTAATGGTGTAGATTGGGGAGAATTTGATTATTTATGAGGACGGTTCAACAAGAACTTGTTTACATTGGATTTGAAGGCTACCATGCTGTATTCAATCGGGAAGCAGACCAGCGGAACGGTGTTCCAAAGACGGGCAGTTCTGGGAAAGAAGCTTTGTTCATGGAATCTGCGTTTTTAGATTTAAGCACAGATAGAGTAATTGCTTTTTTTGGTTTTATGGAAATCGCTCCAGACAAGATATGAAACCGCTTGATGTAAGCATCTAACAAGAATGAAAGGTGATAATTGCAAATACATGAGATTCCTATTAGGCGTAGAAATAAAACAAGATAGGAGGAAAACAGTCAGTAGGAAGAGAATTCCACAATATTGCAGTTCTTAGGAAGAAGCTACTTTTTTTTTTTCTTTATTTTTATTTTTTTTATTTTTTTTTTTTTTTTTACAAGGGAATCGTCACTTATCAAGGCCCAGAGGCCACTCGAGGATAAGAGTTAAAGAGTGTGCCCATTGGTCAAAAGGACAATATAATAGTAATTGTTAGAAGTGTAAATTGGGTAAATTGGATTACTTAAGGGGAACGGCTGATCAAGAACTTGTTTACATTGGACTTGAAGACGGCCATATTGTAGTCAGCTGAAAAGCAGGTAAACAGAAGAGTTCCACAGATGTGCAGTTCTAAGAAAGAAACTTTGTTCATGGAATCTACATTTAGGTTTAGGCACAGATAAAGAGTGGGGGAAATTATTGATAGTGTTTACAGCCAAACAAGTGTTTCTCGTTAATGTTTAGCGAGGGCGGACCATAGATTGGAGCTCAGACGAGCGTTTGCTATGAAAATAACAATAAAACCGAGACAGACTAGCAATGTCTCTTCTGTGAGATAGCGGTTGCAGGGAAGAGAAAAGAGCACTTCCACTAGACTACGAAGTCTATTTTGAACTCTGTCAAGGCAGGATAAGTCTTCCTAGCAGCTCCTGCCCAGATGTGACAGCAATACTCCATCCTTGGATGTACCTAGCTCTTATATAGGTAGAGAATGCATCAGCAGGTAGATATCTACTGGATCGATACAAAGATCCCATAATTTTTCCAGCAACATTGGCAACAGATTTGAATAGAAAACTGTATTACAATGAAATATCAAAACCGCGAATTGATGATGAATATTCAAACGACGAGTCAAGTGAGCTCGAACGGAAAGAAATAATCAGACAAGTCTGAAAAGAAAGTATTATTTGCTTGTGGGGGTCTTGTTTAGTTTCTCGTCGCAATTTACAGCAATGAACATCTAGATTGGATGTTGTTTCTCATCCACATAGAATTAACGTACACAAAAAAACATCTGATTTTGATGTCGTAAACCCTCAAAAGACAAAGCAGAACCAATCTCGCTTCTCTGTCACATACTTCCTCCCATTACGTCATTTTCTGAAACATTAATCATAACTCTGTATGGTACAATCACGTTGACACACTGGTTCTTGCCAGATCACCAAAGTTAAGCAACATTGAGCCTGGCCAGTACCAGATTGATGACCATTTGGGAAGACTAGGTGCTGTATATACCGTCTGGGAAGGTTGGGCATGGGGCCAGCACCCTCACCCCAAAAAAAGAACTTTTTGCTACAAAAGCATCTACAAAGTTGTGGATGGCCTATGCCCCTTCTAGGGGCTCAAGACTATGGATGTGATGGTATCGTAACTCTAATCTGTTCAATGGAATTTTCCACCACTCTAACTCTACGATCATTCTAGCCTTGTGTGGAAAATACTGTTATCAACATTATTTTTACACAACCACATTGAGTTATTAGTGCTCTTAAACTGGAGGAAAATGTGAATTTTCCCATGCGTCCCTGTCATACCAAAGAACTAAAAGAAATTTTTTTTTTTTCTTAAAATTTATTTGAAAGTAGACAATCTTTTTTAAACAAAAATAATTTTAATATTTTTAAAAAGTTTTTGACAATTACGATCATAACCAATTTTGATTGTAGCATTACGACGCATGTAAAGTGTGTTTATGGTAGGCATCAAAAAAAACTTTGAATTCATACAAATATGATATCTTCAATTTATTCAACAAATTTTAGTTTTAAATTTTTTCATCATCATCATCATCTTTTTTTTTTTTTTTTTGTATTAAAGATGCTGCGAGTGTCCTGGATTCTGAGGTGGGCAACACCAATGTCTCATATCGATCGACAGGGTTGACTTCAAACAAGTTGCAAATCACTTCTTCTGCTCTCAAGTTAGGTCTTCCTCTGTCTACCACACTCCCTAACCTGGCATATCCAGACGTGTTATAGAGTTTATTCTGGGGACTTCTACATTAAAGGGGTGTGATTTTGTTGCTTGTCATGTTAATCGAGTGTACTTAAACCGAGAGAGGGGGGTATCAGTGCCACAAGTTCATTGGAGCACATTCCATTAATGTACTTGCAAAATAAGCACATTGTGGTGATGGGACAGGGGTCGGAGCTTGGTTGACTGTGAGACCTAATGGTGAATACATAATCACGCTAACGCACTGGTTCTCGTTAGATTGCTGAAGTTAAGCACCATTGAGCCTGGTCAATATTGAAATGGGTGACCATTTGGGAATAACAAATGCTGTATATGATCTCTCCTTATCTTTGCATTGCTTTTAGTCATCCTGGATTTCTCTTTGCCACTGAAATCAGGCAGTGTCAATTCAGATGTGTGGTTGAGGGATTGTGCAACTCTTGCTTCATAATCGCATGCACTCTTACAGGAGATGTCCATTGTCTTTTAAGACAGAATGAAAGCCATTTTTAGTGGTTAATTTACTGGTTTATATGTGGAAACAATATTCCATGCATGGGTAAATGGTAGCTTCGTAGAGATCTAGGATACTGTCAGGTGTGATTCATTTTCAATCAGGAAATACTGGAGATAATTGCAAACAGCAGTTATACCGTGTTTGCAACTATAATGCTAACGCTATCATCAGTGTTGGAGACAAATAGCAAAAAGTAACTTTAACATCAACATGTGGCAGAGTTCGACCACGAATTGGGTCGGCAACACCTTGATAGCCATGTTAGCGCGGACACAAATGCATGCAAAATGATGTCACTGGTAGTGAAAAATAAAGAATTTAAAAAGGAGATCATGTTAGAGATGAAGATAACATTTGAGATCATGTAACAATGAGGAAATAAATGTCATCGTACAAAAAAAAAAACGAGTTGAAGTGATTTTCTATTCTTTGTCTGATTTATGACTGAGGCTATAATGTGTTGGGTAACGTGTGTGAAAGCGTTCAATAGTACACCCAGAGATGGACTAAGAATTCACAGCTGAAGTTCGTTTTTGTTTTATTTTATCACTTTTTTTTTTGTTTTTTTTTACTTTGAAATTTAAAAGAATTCATTTTGACTTAGTGTTTTTTTTTTGTTTTTTTTTACTTTGAAATTTAAAAGAATTCATTTTGACTTAGTGTTTTTTTTGTTTTTTTTTTTTACTTTGAAATTTAAAAGAATTCATTTTGACTTAGTTTTTTTTTTTTTTTTTTTCACTTTGAAATTTAAAAGAATTCATTTTGACTTAGTGTTTTTTTTTGTTTTTTTTTTGTGTACAGCCATTTGTTGTCATTCGAAATAAAAGGTTTGCCATTTAATAGATTCATTTTGTTATTTGTATTTTTTGTTGCGTCCTCTTTTGGAATGTTCCAGACTTATCTAGAACCTAATTTTGCATTGGCATCTTTCCGCACGATTACGTAGGCAGGCGAAAAAGGCGACCTGAAGACTGCCAGAGACAACGTCAAAATAAAACAATAAAATATTTAGTTTATTTATTGCAGGCTATTATCCTCATCTTTCACGACGTTTCACAGCCAACTGTTCCTCTGATAACTACAACGGGATAGGAACTCCGAATCTCCTAATTGCATTCTCAGCAATTACTGCCTTCAATGGTTGTTTTTGGTCTCCCCACGTTTTTTGCCAACTAAGATTCTGGATGGCTTTGGGTAGAATTGAAACTGCTATCTTCGGACAATGTGGTAACATGAAAAACAACTATAGAAGGCAGTAATTGCTGAGAATGCAGTTAAGAGATTCAGAGTTCCTATCCCATCACAGTTACCACCGGACGAAGGCCAGAGGAATAGTTGGCTGAAACGTTATGAAACAACATCTAAGAAAGCTGAGGATAATAGTCCGCAATAAATAAATGAATAAATAATACTCATCTCACACATTCTAATTAATTAAATAATATATATACCATTCGGTACGGACCCGACAATGGAAGATCAGATAATAAATAAACGTGGATTTATAAGATAAAAAAAATCCAGCCTTGATCGCCCTTCGGGGCCCGTGGCACAGTGGATAGAGATGTTGAATCTCTACGATTTCAGGTGAGAATTGTCTGAAAATAGCGGTTTCAATCCTACCCAAAGCCGGCGGTTATGACTGATTTAAAGTATAAACTTTATTTTTACTTTCTTCCAATTTATTAAGTCGTCTGCTAGGCTTTTTATTGGCTAAATTCCTGTTTGTTGTCGCTTTCTGATTGGCTGATCAACTTAATCAGCACTCAGCATACTCGGGCAGTTTGTATCAGTTTCCGTTCAAACCCAAGTAAACGTTTATGCAAATTCGGTTCGTACAGTGCACCATTACCAAAGTTTTCTTAATTTTTTTTTTTTTTTTTTTTTTTTTTTGCTTTTTTTTTCAAAAATAGTATATAGTTTGTTTTGGTTTTTTGTTCAAAAAAGTATATAGTTTTTTTTTGTTTTTTTTTCAAAAATAGTATAGTTTTTTACAAATTTTTTCCAAAAAGTATATAGTTTTTTACTTTTTCTTTCAAAAAAAGTATATAGTTTTTTAAATTTTTTTTCAAAAAAGGTATATAGTTTTAAAAAATTTTTTTTTGAAACGTATATAGTTTTTTTTTTTTTTTTTTTTCAAAAAAAAAGTATATAGTTTATTTTTTTTTTTTCAAAAAAAAGTATATCAAAAGTTCTTTTTTTTTTCTTGTTTGTTTTTTACGAAAAATATATAAAAAATATATAAAAATATAAAAAAAAAATTAAAAAATTTTTTTTTTATTTATTTTTTTTTTTCAAGAAAACTATAAAATTCTTTTTCTTTTTTCTTTTACTTTATTTTCTGCTGATATTTGATTTTTCTAAATCTTTAGGGGATTCTTTATAATCCAAGCTTTTTTTGTTTGCAATGACTTTTATGATTTCATTGAAAATGTCGTCTGCTGATAGTGAATTGCTGATTGGCTAATCACATTAGCATCTTTTACCTGCTGGAAAATGCTGACGTGAAGTTGGGTCTGGTTCTGGATAAGTACTGCATGTTCTATATACGATGACAAAATTGCTCTTTATTTGCTATTAGCATGTGTGTCTGGCGTTGCCCGGGTGTTTGGCGGTGTGTGTTGAGCAAAAAAAAAAAAAAATTTGTAGTGGGCAGGCAGGTTCGAACCCGTGACGCGAAGGCGGAAAAGAAAATGAAAGAAAATCTGACGTCTTATCGCTACTCCATGACGTGACCAGAAGTTTGGAACGTTAAAATTAGGCAAACTCAATCCAACTGATACGATGACTTGCAAAAAAGCGACCCCTCCTTGTAGAAAACTGCCCAGTTGAGAGTGAAAGAATTAATGTTTTTGGCCAATTTTTTGATAATTGTCGTCCGAAGGGTTGAGCTTCAAAATGATACAAATCTCGTGAAAATCTGTTGCCGCTGTCGAAAGTTTTAGGCAAACATACATACATACATACATACATTTAAACAGACAGGTGAGATTTATATCATATACTAGCAGGGCTACCCGGCGTTGCTCGGGACCGTATAAACAATGAAAAAACAAAAGCAGATATTGAACATATGTTTTATTCTTAGGGGAGAGGAATTTTTCATCTCAAGTTTTAGCGTTACAAACAAACATTTGTCTTTTATATATATAGATAATGACAGGTTTTTTGGGGGCCCCCCTCGAAGATAACTGATCAGTTGACCAACTTCTAGTGGTCCGTTTGACGTGAAATTTCGATATTTGTCATCCGGGTGATGGGGCTTCGATATGATACCAAATTTGTCAAGTTTGGTTCCGTCTTTCAAAAGTTTTAGCGTTACAAACAAACATACATACATACACACAGACGTTTGGCTTTTATATATATAGATGATTATGATGTTGACTGCGACTGGCAAGAAATTCATCATTCTTTGTAAAATGTAATTACATTTTCATTTAATGTTGATTGCATGTTTCAACTTTATCTATTTTTCATTTGTTTTTTTTTTTTTTCAATCATTGTTCCATTTAAGATGTTTTTTAATAGTTAAATTTTTTTTTTTACGCAAATGGTTCCAGACATGGCAAAAAGCCACTTAATGTAAAGAGCTACAAAAAGAAAAAAAAATAATACTTCAAGGTCAAAAACTTGCACTGATGCAGAAAACAGCAATTCTTCCTCCTTTGTCAGAAACATCGCTCATGATGGACCGTGAGGATTAAAGGACATAATAAGGGGAATGAGAGTTACGCACATGCAGAAAGTAAATCCAAGACTTCTGTTTTCTACTGTATTTCTATCGAACCGGGTTTGGTCGAGTTTAAAGACGCAACCTGGCAGTTTTTTCTACGAAGGATCTAATTATATTAGCTATCCTATAATACCGTAAATCTTTAGGGGTTATTTATAATCCACGAAGCATGTAAGTTTTTTTTTTGTTTACAATGACTTTTATGATTTCATTGAAACTTGTCGTCTGCTGATAGTGAATTGCTGATTGGTGCCTGGCATTGCCTGAATGTTTGAAGGTGTGTGTTGAGCGAAAAAAATAAAAAATTGGTAGTAGGCAGGCAGGCTCGAACTGGGTTTGGTTTGCTTAAACACGCAAACTGGCAGTTTTGGCTACGAAGGATCTAATTATATTAGTGATCCTATAATACCGTATAAAATAATTTTAATTGGCAGGACCCGTGGAAATTATGAAGACTGGGAAATATATTGAATCAACAAATATGTTTCGATAAAGCTGATGTTTTTCTATATAACACAAAAAAAAATTAGTTTTTTTAGACAGAAAAACCAAAAACACGCAGCAAATATGAGCTTATTAACATTTCTATGAAAATAGTGTGCGTTCTAGTTTAAATATAGAACTGATCCAAATGAGATAATTTGATAAATAGAAAATAATGTTGTGCTACATAGTTCAATGCAAATAATAAAATCACGTTGTAAGCGACAATCTTTAATTTACTCCTCGAATCCAGCACCTTTTGGCAGACAATACTCTTTTTCCTTTCTTTTTTCTTTTTTCCTTTTTTTCCTCTTTCTTTTATTTCTTCTTTCTTTTTTCCTTTTTCTTTCTTTTTCTTTCTTTTTCTTTTTTTCCTTTTTCTTTTTTTTTCTTCAGTTCAGCACCTCTTCAAAAACATTGTTTTTTTTTTCCTGTTTCTTTTGAATGTTCCCTTTTTTATGTAACTTTCTGCTGGCTTTTTTCTTTGAAGAAACACTGCACGTCAAAATTACTACGAATTCCTTTCTCCTACAATTGCAGCGATGATCATCTATATATTAATTAGTGATGGGACGATTCCAATATTTTTTTCCCAATTCCGATACAATTACCGATTCCATACTAAATTACCGATTCCGATTCTTTATAAATGTCTAAATATTTAACTATAAATATTGTTATCTTGTCCCGATTACTATAAAACACATCTTAAATGTGCATACGTAAAAAACACATTTGTGAGGCGGGTGATCTAGAGATTTTAGTCTTTCTGGAAGTTTAAATCAATAAATATTTATTATTTTATTACTACAAGCAATGGAAGATGTTTTAGAAAAACGAAATCAAAATAAAATAGATAATTTTTTTTTTTTTTTTTTACACTTATTAAAAGAGCATCCCCCACTAAGCCACGAAGTCTATTTTGTACTCTGTCAAGGCAGGATAGGCTGTTTTTAGTAGCTCCTGCCCAGATATGGCAACAGTATTCCATCCTTGGACGTACTTGGCTTTTATATAGATAGAGAATTGCATCAGTAGTGAGATATCTTCTGGAGCGGTAGAAGGATCCCACCATCTTTCCAACGACCTTGGCAACAGACTTGATGTACGTGTTCCATTTCAGATCAGGAGTAATGGTCAAACCCAGAAGCTTGTCAAAACACGAGGCCTCTCCCAGACGAGAGCCATCCATTCCAATTGATGCCAGATGGGAATCAGAGCGTTGATGATGTAAGGATAGGAGTTTGGTTTTAGATGCATTAAAGGTAACCAGCCACGTCTTCCCCCACTGAACCACGGAATAATTAAAGGAATCGGTTTTGGCATCAGAAAATAGGCTCAATTTTCCCGATTCTGATACCCCCAAAAGTTCAAATTTTTCCGATTCCTGATTCTGATTCATCATCCGAACATTAATATTAATACCATAGTACTTTTAACGTACATACTAAATTATTTAATTGGTCGATCCTATTTATTAAAAAGAAGAATAGAAGGTGATAAAATACTACGAACATTAAATTAGTATATAGATACGTTAATGTAATGTTCGTAACATATTATCACCTTCTAGCCTCCGTTTTAATAAATAGGATCTACAAATCACTGAAGACACGAGGTAAAAAATTAAAAGAAATTAAAATAAATAAAATGATATCGCTTTTGGGTGGTACATGAAACTAAAATACAACTTGATCTTCTGGTTAGGATCCAAGGGTAGTATCTGTTTTGTCTAAAGATGGTATAATGATATCGTGCCATATCTGGGCAGGAGCTGCTAAAAACAGCCTATCCTGCCTTGATAGAGTACAAAATAGACTTCG
>NC_136515.1:3816442-3823942 GCF_053919585.1 Euprymna scolopes | reverse complement strand
GAACGAAAATCAACAGTAGGTTCTTTGATATGACAGGGGCGAATTCAAAATGAATGTCAGAGTACAATTGAACCATGAGGATTGACTTTTTCATGTTAAACTTAAATTCAAGCTCTTATACATAAAAAATAATTTTATAAAATCAACAGCAGGTTCTCTACAGTGCAATGTAGACTACAATATATTGTGGACTTAGTCACTGCGAAAGGCATGTGAAGTTTCCTCTCAGAGCACTACAATGGGTCCCCAACTTGAGCAGACAATCAATTGATTTGATTGAAAAATGGACGATTTCACCAATTTCGATGGCTATAAAAATATGGGAGTGTGAAACATTCGTTGATCCTCATTCAATCCCAGGCAACGTCGGGTCTCCCTGCTAGTATTCAATAGAGGATTGGCTCTGTAATGATAAATATGAGATCTGCATGGATTAAAATATATTTAAGCATATTTTACGACTGGGCAAGGCCGAGCACCCACCCCCACCCCCACCGCCTTCTCTTCTACTTTTACTCATGACTCTGGGTTTGATCCTTCCTACTTACCTACCATAACATTTTTTAACACTCCCCCCCCCGTCCCGGAAACAAACACTCGGGCAACGCCGGGTACCCCCGCTAGTAGTTAAATAAAACGAATATCACTTTTAAAAAAATTTATCTACAACTGTAACACTTAAAATTACATTGAAATAAAATGAACAGAAAGTTTTGAATTGAAAGCCACGCTTAATTTCAGATGGGTAGCTAATCTGTATAAGTCCTGGAGATGAAAAAGAGTTTTGGGTGGGCAACTAATCTGTATGAGTCTTAAAGTTTAAAATTTGCAGACAAAAAGCAATAATCTTTTTCATGTGGACACGAAAAAATTATGTGTGGGAATTCTGAAAGATCCAATATTTTTATGGAGCGATCCCGGTTTCTGATTGGTAGATAGCAGAATGTGGCTCCATTTGATTGGTCAGTTTCTTATCGTCAGTGTCTATAAGTAGAACCTTCCAATTTTGTTTAATCATACCTTCATATATATTGATGAAGATGAGTCGCTTTGCTGCTTCTGTTGCTTGGAGACTTGAGTAGAACAAGCTGTGCGTACGTGGTCCCCCTCTGGTGCTGCATGTGAGATGGCGCCACAAAAAATAGTGAAGAAATGATGAATGTGAGAAGTGTGAAGGGCCAACGTTGCCTTCACATTTTTGCCAAGTTTCAGAACAATCTAACGGATGGGGCAAAAGTTATGAGATAAAAAGTGTCATTTTTTGCAATTTGGGGGCATTTGTGACCCCTTTTGAGCTCCTGGGAATGCCGAATCCTGGTGAAAAATGGACAAATCGTGCAGTTTCACGCCTTAAGACATGTATATGTGAATTCAGCACCACGGAAAACCACTATATAGACATACATATCAAGTTTTGGAGTAATATGAAAAAAGAGCTCCAAAAAGGCATTTTTTTTTTTAACCCTAAAAGTCACAGAGAAACGTGAACCAGAATTTTGCCAGGGTCATTCATACTGAATTTATATTAAGAACAATGGGCTCCACATTTTGGTCAAGTTTCAGAAAAATCTAATGGATGGATCAAAAGTTATGGGTCAAAAAGTGTCATTATGACCTCTTTTGAGCCCCGGGGACACACCGGGAATTTTCACAAAAAAAAAATATTTTTACTGTGCACATCTATTTAATGTAATACCATTTGTGGCAAAATTTAGGAAAAACTAATGGACGGTTATCTGGCAATAGTCTGGACTAATGGCCGCACCGACGGATGTATGGAAAGTCGCACGGACGCCACTGAAAACATAGGTCTTTCTCCGATAAATCGGGGGGACCAAAATATAAGTCAAGAATTCATTTCTTCATAATCAGCCCAACAGGTGAAGGGCCAGGAACTGGTCCAGTACCTCTCGGACTGAGATGCACCGCCTGGATATTACCTAGGGGGTCCATCCTACTAGGCCTTGCCACCTAGCTTTTAGGTGGAGTAAGTTTACTGCTTGTTGCTTGAGGCGCCCTCTACCAAGGAATACTTTAGCAGCTTGTTACATGTTCATTTTTCAAACCAAATAAAAGTTTTAGATACCGTTAAAACACACAAAACTTATCCAGGTAGGTAGAAGAGTAACTTATCTTGTTTTTGGTAACATTCATTTATTATATTTTTGAATTATTGACCTTTTTTCTTTTTGTTGGCTTCTCTGCTAAATCCCCGAAAACGCTTTCGTCATTAGACATTATCTATCATACTTCCGGTTGTTTCTTGGGGCACGTGACCAGATTCGATGACGCCAGGTTTAATAGCTCTGTTATTAGATACATAACTGTAGGAATTGCATAGTCATAGTGGATGGTGCATGACTTATTTCCAACTGTTTTTTCTGGTAAACATGTTCCCAGGATTTGCTGCTGTATTCGATATTCAACTTTTAAAAGATTGTCCAGTGCCGATATTTACACACTGTATTGTGTCGAACTTTACAGGCGGATGTTACTCTATATTTCTGTGTGGCAGAACCTGCACTTATGATTGCTGATATCGCTCATCTCCTTTGGATCATTGGCCATCAAGTTTTGATTTATAACAATTTAATTAAACAAGAACCCAAGTTTGGGTAAACTTGGGTTCTTATACTGGAAAAATACCCAGTAAATAAAATGTTGTTTAGTAAATCGTTATTTTTTTTGCATTTCCATGCACCAAACATGAATATAAATATCACTAAAACATCCGCTGGGTCATAAGCTTCATTTCGGTACCTTACTTGCCTGGGTAGGTTGCCTGTAGGCTGAGATAAACCGCGTCACACACACACACACTCACCCAAAAATACTTGACACATTGTTGGTTGACCAATTCTTACAGTCTTTTGCGATGGAAGTTCTTGGTGTATTTTTAGCGATTCTTTTGGGCTGTTTCTGTAGCTTGCTTTCTGATTTTGTCTCACTTGTAAAACAGTCTTGTCCAAAATGTTTGGCCAGTTTCATGATGGAGTTTTTTTCTGACCGTTCTTGTTTTGTTATATTGATGCACCATCATGAGGTTTTGATTTTCGAAGCTCATCAGATCGGCGATTCTGTATGGTTTTACGACATTACTATTCAAATTTAGAGCTAGCAGTAAAAAAAAAAAATTAAAAAAAAAAACAGTTCTAAAACTGCTCTAAAAAGCTAGAATGTTGCAAGAATGCAGAGTAATTCTATGTTTAATTTATATACAAAACTAATCCCCCCCCCTCTAAATTTTAAAATAATTATTATTGCTGTTTTTTACTTCCCACCAAGGTTTTCATATGGCTTCACACGTAATCACCTAAAAAAGAAGAATATCATTTTTTAGGGGAGGGGGAGGGGGGGATTCAGGTGTGGGTGTTAATCTATAAATTTAGTAAACTATCTTCCTTTCTCGCAATATTTTTCATTATTAGGACTTATATATGAGTCGTGAGTCGTTTTTGAAATACGATTCAACGAGCTGCCCCCCCCCCTTATAATGTTGTCACTCTTTGGGCTGTGATTAAAGCGTACAAGGGGCGTGCAATAAGTAATGCCCCTGACCCACTTCCAGTTGTCTGATATACCTGAAATTTTGCATGTGCAATGATTTATATCTCTACAGGTTATGTGGCAAATTACAGCTCTGAACTAATTGTGGTTTCTGTTTTACAGGTGTTTGAACTGAGTCAGGTGTGAAATGGAGCCTGTTGAATGTTGAGGAGTGATCCGGTTCTTGTATTTGAAAGGACGCATCCCATAGGAGACTTTTGATGAAATGAAAGTAACTTATGGTGATAATGCCTTATCATATGACCTTGTAAAACGCTGGCATCGTGAATTCAAACATGGCCGGAAATCTGTGGAAACAGCTCCCAGACCTGTCCGCCCCCTTCTGCCATTGATGAGGCATCTGTCCGTCAAGTTGAGGCTGCCATTTTGGAAGATCGGCGCATTACTATTCGCCAAATAACCCAAGATGTCAAGATGAGTACAGGGTCTGTGGAAACTATCATTCATGACCATTTGCATATGCATAAGGTGTCTGCCAGATGGATTCCCAGGTTGCTCACACCATTCCAGAAGCGAGAACACGTTGAGTGCTCGAGGATGAATTTGGAGATGTGCCATGATGATGATGACGATGACGATGATGATGATGATGATGATGAAGAAAATTATGCCGATGATTCTGATGATGATGATGATTATTATTATTATTATAATGATGATGATGATGATGATGGTGATGGTGATGATGATGATGATGATGATGATGATGATGATGATGATGACGATGATGATGACGACCTCATTTTTCAGCAAATAAAAGAAAAAAATTTTATCTTATTCTGCATTCGGCTTCACAAAAAACAAAGGTGCAGTCCTTAAGAACTGAACGACACTCCTTTGTCGTTTTGCAAATTTCAAACTCAAGTGGGTCAAAAAAAAAAAAAAAAGAAAAGGATGTCTCACAAATAAATGGGACAAATGTGCAGATGTAGTTTCCTATTTCAGTACGGATACTAACTATGGAGATTTGATAGCTGTCTGTCTGGAGCCACAACTATACTATTACTTTTATCAAATTATATTTTTAATGCTTCACTCAAGGATGGAAGGGTTTGCTCAGCGCCAAAGTCAACAGAATCAAAAACATTTTTAATATCTTCACTATTGACTGCAGTGTGCTGCTAGCCCTGTGCAGTTCTAGGGGGTCCACTCTGCCTTCTTTCTTTGAGAAGGGGTTAGGTTATTGCTAACTACCCAAGGCGCCCCACCAGGGAATACCGACGGGGCAGCTCAGGCATTTTTTGCATGCTAGAGTGATCCTCCTCTGGGGTGCTGGCTTTTTAATCTTACTTTCTGACCCTTTATATCATATTTTCACGCCATAGGAAGGAAGTTAAATACCTACTATTCTCCCAGGCATTAGCTTCTCCTTTTTGGTAATGATACCATCCTCACATGCATTATCTCCTTCCTCTCCTTTTTTTTTGGGGGGGGGAAGTGTGTAGCAGTAATATAATATCCATTCATCATGATACCACCCTCACAGGAATTATCTCCTCCTTTTTGGGGTGGAGTGTAAGAGGTAAGGTAATATATGTGGAATTGCCGCCCTAGAAAAGACAATATGGTTTCATTTCCGTTTGATGAAACCGGTTTTCTTTTTTTGTTGCAAACCATCTACTAGTTGGTCAATTGTGTACAAATCCCAAGAGCGATAGGATCCTTCTATCATGTCTGAAAATGAAACAATGAGCAACGAGTGAGATCAGAGATGCACTGATGCTACAGGACCATTGCCAGCACCCTAAAAATGCATCGCTGGATTGCTACGAATAACAGGGATATGTACAGGGTGATGAAAATATAGTTTCCAGCCACGGTTGTGGTCTTTGGTGTGGTTTCAAGTGAGGGCCACATCATGCCACCTCACATTTTCGAAGTTGGTTCGAAAGTCAACACCAAAGTGTACCTGGATTTGCTTAAGAGTGTGGTGATCCCCTGGTGCAATCAGGTGGCCGCTGGCAGACCCTGGGTGTGGTAGCAGGATTCATCAGCAGCCCAAAAGTCCAAAGAGACCCAGGCTTGGTTTCAGAATGAGTGCTACAAGTTTGTACCCCTCTCTCACTGACAACCCCCCCCTTTCCCGACCTGAACCTGCTGAACTACTTTATTTGGTCATATGTTAAGAACATCACCACCATGACCTCCCACAACACCAAAGCCAGCGTGATTGCTGCCATTTGGCGAGTATTCGCCCAGCTCCTGCTAGCGCTTGTAGAAAAAGGCATGCTCCTTTTTCCAGACCCATTTGAGGTGGTGATTGAGGCTGAAGGTGGCTACATTGAATAGATATCAGCTCTACTACATAATCAAGTTACCTGAATTGATTTTTTTCAGTACTTGTTTACTTTAATGAAGACATTAAAAAAATGAAAATATTGAAAAAAAAAAAAATTATATTGTACGTACCCATTATGGAATTAAGTTCCCATTAAAAATTTTCGCTTAATTTGATCAAGTACTTTTTTTTTTACTTTTTTACAGCGGAAAAACATTTTGTTGCGACAGCGAGCCAGCCATGCTTGGATTTTTAGACCACAAGGAAGGGAGGGGAAGTATGAAGAAACACTCGTCTAGCTGTAAACACTATCAATAATTCCCTTTATCTGTGCCTAAACCTAAATGTAGATTCCATGAACAAAGCTTCTTTCTTAGAACCGCACGCCTGTGGAATTGTCTTCCGTTTTCCTGCTTTCCGGCTGACTACAATATGGTTGTCTTCAAGTCTAACGTAAATAAGTTCTTGATGAGCCGTTCCATATAAGTTATCAAATTTAACAAATTTTCATTACTAATGATTATTATATTGTCCAATTTCTACTGTACACTCTTTAACCCTTATCCTTGAGTGGCCTCTTGGCCTTGATAATGAGTTGATACCTATGAAAAAAAAAAAAAAGAAAAAGTCCAATGTGAACAAGTTCTAATTGAATCGTCCCCCTAAGTAATCCAAGTTTCAAAATTCCCACTGTTTACAATGCTAAAATCACAATGACTAATGTATACCTATTAACCCTTATCCTCGAGTGGCCTCTGGGCCTTGATAAGTGGTGACACCCTTGTAAAAAAAATAAAAAATGCCACAGGAAATTAAACAAAAAACAAGTGAATTTATAGGCAGCCTGGAAAAATCATGGATTACAATAGAAAAATGTGAGCATGAAAACTAATATGGTTAAGCTTAAACATGGAAAAGTAAAGGACAAGATATTCTAGTAAAAAATACAATAAATTTATAACTTACAATATGTTCGAACATGTTTTCCCTGACATATACGCACCCACATGTACGCACGCACATACGCACAGACACATACATATATTCACGTTCACGTATATACACTCACATTCACATGCATACACACACACATGCTAATGTACACACATGTACGCACACATACGCGCACATGCACGCACACATGGGAAACGTCACTTCCCCTGAAAGGAATTCTAGACATGCGCAGTCAGAACACTCACCCCGATATAAAAGTCCACAACATCATTAAACTTCCTCTTTTCTTCCCTTTTTGCCTGGATTCATCAACCAGGCAAGTTCGGCGTCCATAGCTCTTGGCTTGAAGACTTTTCCACGTGGACGACTGCTATCATGAACGCACGGTTTTCTGAGGCAAACACTCCCTTTCTATTTCCCTTTCTACGTGCGGGAGGCCATTTCTCATCCTCGACTTCATTTCTTTCTTTTCCACGCATGTAGTCATCAACGCCTGAATGAACACGTGTTTCACCTAAACCATTTAATTTTGACATAAAATAAACGACATGTTTATTTTATCCAGCAATTGAGTTTTTGTTTCCTTCATTCCATTCGTTTCATTATTTTCTTTTGTAGCGAGTTAGGATCTTTATATCCTGGCCCACAACAAATATTACAGCATTAAGAATTTTATTTTAATTCAATTCATAACATTATAT
>NC_136515.1:3801442-3808942 GCF_053919585.1 Euprymna scolopes | reverse complement strand
AACTATGCATATATACATTTGGTTTATAAACTATGCATATATACATTTGGTTTATAAACTATGCATATATACATTTGGTTTATAAACTATGCATATATACATTTGGTTTATAAACTATGCATATATACATTTGGTTTATAAACTATGCATATATACATTTGGTTTATAAACTATGCATATATACATTTGGTTTATAAACTATGCATATATACATTTGGTTTATAAACTATGCATATATACATTTGGTTTATAAACTATGCATATATACATTTGGTTTATAAACTATGCATATATACATTTGGTTTATAAACTATGCATATATACATTTGGTTTATAAACTATGCATATATACATTTGGTTTATAAACTATGCATATATACATTTGGTTTATAAACTATGCATATATACATTTGGTTTATAAACTATGCATATATATTTGGTTTATAAACTATGCATATATATTTGGTTTATAAACTATGCATATATATTTGGTTTATAAACTATGCATGTACACGTTTAGTTTGTAAACTATATATACACGTTTAGTTTGTAAACTATATATACACATTTAGTTTGTAAACTATATATACACATTTAGTTTGTAAACTATATATACACATTTAGTTTGTAAACTATATATACACATTTAGTGTATAAACTATATATACACATTTAGTGTATAAACTATATATACACATTTAGTGTATAAACTATATATACACATTTAGTGTATAAACTATATATACATATTTACTTTATAATCTAAATATATATACATAGTTTATAATCTAAGTATACATACATAGTTTATAAACTATATATATATATATATATATATATATATATATATATATATATATATATATTTATTGTTTTATGCTCAAATTAAGTTATTAAGTTAGATCCATGTCAAAGGAATCTATATCTAAAATTTACAGGTGTTTGAACCCAAAATTTTCGGAGCAGTTTTTGTGCTCAACATACACATCCAAACACCCGGGCAACGCCGGGCTGAAGTGCTAGTATATCTATAAAAGTGAACGTGTCTGTGTGTCTGTGTACATTTCCTTACTCAATCACTCTGTCAATTTTTAGTCTACAGACTCGAAATTTGATATACAGGGTACTGAAATTTGGGAACATCGATTTGATCCGTTTACGGACTGAAATTTGGCTGTTAAGGGGTCAACGTTCAACGATTTGACTTTTAAGAACTCTACCAAACTCCTCCGACAATTTTGGGCCTAAACACTTGAAGTTTTAAATAAAGGTTTCTTTGACATCGATCTAACTTAATAACTTAATTTGACGTTAAACAATAAATTTTAAGGGGTCATAATAGGGGCCAAAATTAAAAAAAATTGACAGCTTTTTGTTTTTTCCTCAACATACACCACCAAACACCCGGGCAAACGCCGGGCTTAAATATATATATATATATATATATATATATATATATATATATATATATATATATACTAGCATGGGTGCACGGCATTGCCCGGGTGTTTGGAGGTGTGTGTTGAGCAAAACAAAAAAAAAGGGACAATTTTTTTAATTATGACAGTCCGTTTTCGGCCAGAAATTTCGTTGTTAAACGATCAAAGTGCAACAATTTTACCTTGGAAAACACTACCAAACTGCTCTCTATATATAGTTTATAAACTATATATATAGTTTATAAATTATATATATAGTGTAAAATTATATATACATATATATAGTGTATAAATTATATATACATATATATAGTGTATAAATTATATATACATATATATAGTGTATAAATTATATATACATATATATAGTGTACAAATTATATATACATATATATAGTGTATAAATTATAAATACATATATATAGTGTATAAATTATAAATAAATATATATATAGTGTATATATAAATACATATATATAGTGTATAAATACATATATATAGTGTATATATAAATACATATATATAGTGTATATATAAATGCATATATATAGTGTATATATAAATACATATATATATAGTGTATAAATTATATATATATAGTGTATAAATTATATATATAGTGTATAAATTATATATATATATAGTGTATAAATTATATATATATATAGTGTATAAATTATATATATATATAGTGTATAAATTATATATATATATAGTGTATAAATTATATATATATATAGTGTATGAATTATATATATATATAGTGTATAAATAATATATATATATAGTGTATAAATTAAATATATATATAGTGTATAAATTATATATATATAGTGTATAAATTATATATATATAGTGTATAAATTATATATATATATAGTGTATAAATTATATATATATATATAGTGTATAAATTATATATATATATATAGTGTATAAATTATATATATATATAGTGTATAAATTATATATATATAGTGTATAAATTATATATATATAGTGTATAAATTATATATATAGTGTATACATTATATATATATAGTGTATAAATTATATATATAGTGTATAAATTATATATATATAGTGTATATATTATATATATATATAGTGTATATATTATATATATATATATATAGTGTATAAATTATATATATATATATATTGTGTATAAATTATATATATATATATATTGTGTATAAATTATATATATATATAGTGTATAAATTATATATAGTGTATAAATTATATATATATATAGTGTATAAATTATATATATATAGTGTATAAATTATATATATATAGTGTATAAATTATATATATATAGTGTATAAATTATATATATATAGTGTATAAATTATATATATATAGTGTATAAATTATATATATATAGTGTATAAATTATATATATATATAGTGTATAAATTATATATATATATAGTGTATAAATTATATATATATAGTGTATGAATTATATATATATATAGTGTATAAATAATATATATATATAGTGTATAAATTAAATATATATATAGTGTATAAATTATATATATATAGTGTATAAATTATATATATATAGTGTATAAATTATATATATATAGTGTATAAATTATATATATAGTGTATAAATTATATATATATATATATAGTGTATAAATTATATATATATATAGTGTATAAATTATATGTATATAGTGTATAAATTATATATATATATAGTGTATAAATTATATATATATAGTGTATAAATTATATATATATAGTGTATAAATTATATATATAGTGTATAAATTATATAGTGTATACATTATATATATAGTGTATAAATTATATATATAGTGTATAAATTATATATATATAGTGTATATATTATATATATATATATAGTGTATAAATTATATATATATATATATTGTGTATAAATTATATATATATATATATTGTGTATAAATTATATATATATATATAGTGTATAAATTATATATATATATATAGTGTATAAATTATATATAGTGTATAAATTATATATAGTGTATAAATTATATATATATATAGTGTATAAATTATATATATATAGTGTATAAATTATATATATATAGTGTATAAATTATATATATATAGTGTATAAATTATATATATATAGTGTATAAATTATATATATAGTGTATAAATTATATATATATATAGTGTATAAATTATATATATATATAGTGTATAAATTATATATATATAGTGTATAAATTATATATATATAGTGTATAAATTATATATATATATATAGTGTATAAATTAGATATATATATAGTGTATAAATTAGATATATATATAGTGTATAAATTATATATATATAGTGTATAAATTATATATATATAGTGTATAAATTATATATATATAGTGTATAAATTATATATATATAGTGTATAAATTATATATATATAGTGTATAAATTATATATATATATAGTGTATAAATTATATATATATATATATAGTGTATAAATTATATATATATAGTGTATAAATTATATATATAGTGTATACATTATATATATATATAGTGTATAAATTATATATATATAGTGTATAAATTATATATATAGTGTATAAATTATATATGTATAGTGTAAAAATTATATATATATATATATAGTGTATAAATTATATATAGTGTATAAATTATATATAGTGTATAAATTATATATATAGTGTATACATTATATATATATATAGTGTATAAATTATATATATATAGTGTATAAATTATATATATATATAGTGTATAAATTATATATATATATATAGTGTATAAATTATATATATATATATAGTGTATAAATTATATATATATATATAGTGTATAAATTATATATATATATATAGTGTATAAATTATATATATATATATAGTGTATAAATTATATATATATAGTGTATAAATTATATATATATATATAGTGTATGAATTATATATATATATAGTGTATAAATTATATATATATATATATAGTGTATAAATTATATATATATATAGTGTATAAATTATATATATATATATATAGTGTATAAATTATATATATATATATAGTGTATAAATTATATATATATATATAGTGTATAAATTATATATATATATATAGTGTATAAATTATATATATATATATATAGTGTATAAATTATATATATATATATAGTGTATAAATTATATATATATATATATAGTGTATAAATTATATATATATATAGTGTATAAATTATATATATATATATATATAGTGTATAAATTATATATATATATATATATAGTGTATAAATTATATATATATATATAGTGTATAAATTATATATATATATATATATATATATAGTGTATAAATTATATATATATATATATATATATATAGTGTATAAATTATATATATATATATATATATAGTGTATAAATTATATATATATATAGTGTATAAATTATATATATATATAGTGTATAAATTATATATATATATATAGTGTATAAATTATATATATATATAGTGTATAAATTATATATATATATAGTGTATAAATTATATATATATAGTGTATAAATTATATATATATATAGTGTATAAATTATATATATATAGTGTATAAATTATATATATATAGATTATAAATTATATATATATATATAGTGTATAAATTATATATATATAGTGTATAAATTATATATATATAGTGTATAAATTATATATATATATATATAGTGTATAAATTATATATATATAGGGTATAGATTATATATATAGTGTATAAATTATATATATATAGTGTATAAATTATATATAGTTTATAAATTTTATATATATATAGTTTATAAGGTATATATATATAGTTTATAAAGTATATATATATAGTTTATTTAGATATATATATATATATAGATATATATATGTATATATATATATATATAGTTTATAAAGTATATATATATATATAGGGTATAAATTATATATATAGTGTATAAATTATATATAGTGTATAAATTATATATAGTTTATAAATTTTATATATATATAGATTATAAGGTATATATATAGTTTATAAAGTATATATATAGTTTATATAGATATATTTAGAGATATATATATATGTATATATATATATATATAGTTTATAAAGTATATATATATATAGTTTATAAAGTATATATATATATAGTGTATATAGATATATATATATATGTATATATTGTTTATAAAGTATATATATATATGTATATATTGTTTATAAAGTATATATATATATATGTATATATTGTTTATAAAGTATATATATATATGTATATATTGTTTATAAAGTATATATATATATATATATAGTTTATAAAGTATATATATATAGTTTATAAAGTATATATATATAGTTTATAAAGTATATATATATAGTTTATAAATATATATATATAGTTTATAAATATATATATATAGTTTATAAAGTATATATATATATATATAGTTTTTACTATATACATATAGGTTATAAAGTATATATATATATATAGTTTATACTATATATATATAGTTTATAAAGTATATATATGTATAGTTTATAAAGTATATATATATAGTTTATAAAGTATATATATATATATATATATAGTTTATAAAGTATATATATATATACAGTTTATAAAGTTTATATATACAGTTTATAAAGTTTATATATATAGTTTATAAAGTTTATATATATAGTTTATAAAGTTTATATATATAGTTTATAAAGTTTATATATATAGTTTATAAAGTATATGTATAGTTTATAAAGTATATATATATATGTATATAGTTTATAAAGTATATATATATAGTTTATAAAGTATATATATATAGTTTATAAAGTATATATATATATAGTTTATAAAGTATATATATAGTTTATAAAGTATATATATATATATAGTTTATAAAGTATATATATATATAGTTTATAAAGTATATATATATATAGTTTATAAAGTATATATATATATAGTTTATAAATATATATATGTATAGTTTATAAAGTATATATATATATAGTTTATAAAGTATATATATATATAGTTTATAAAGTATATGTATATATATATAGTTTATAAAGTATATATATATATATATATAGTTTATAAAGTATATATATATATATAGTTTATAAAGTATATATATATATATATAGTTTATAAAATATATATATATATATATATATAGTTTATAAAGTATATATATATATAGTTTATAAAGTATATATATATATGCATAGTATATAAAGTATATATATAAAGTATATATATATATATATACATATATATATATATACATATATATATATACATATATATATATATATATACATATATATATATATACATATATATATATATATACATATATATATATATATATATGTATATATATATATGTATATATATATATATATATATGTATATATATATATGTTATATATATATATGTATATATATATATATATATGTATATATATATATATATGTATATAAATATATATATATATATATATATACATATATATATATATATATATATACATATATATATATATATATATATACATATATATATATATATACATATATATATATATATATACATATATATATATATATATATATACATATATATATATATATATATACATATATATATATATATATATAATATATACATATATATATATATATATACATATATATATATATATATATATATACATTTATATATATACATATATATATATATATATACATATATATATATATATATATATACATATACATATATATATACATATATATATATATATATATATATATATATATATATATATACATATATATATACATATATATATATATACATATATATATATATACATATATATATATATATATATATATATATACATATATATATATATATATATACATATATATATATATATACATATATATATATATATATATATACATATATATATATATATAACATATATATATATATATACATATATATA
>NC_136515.1:3716442-3798942 GCF_053919585.1 Euprymna scolopes | reverse complement strand
ATCTAGAAAAACTGTTTCTCGACGGTTAGAACCTGCCAGATTGCATGCCAGGGTGCCAGTATCTAAACCCTTGATCTCCAAGAAGAACAAAAATAGTCGTTTTAAGTTTGCCCATGAGCATGTCATCTGGACTGATGAACAATGGGCTAAGGTTCACTTCAGCGATTAATCCAAGTTCAATTTGTTTGGATCTGATGGAAAGAAGCATGTACGGCATAAAGCAAGTGAACGATTATCCTCCAAATGTGTTAAAAAGACACTTAAATTCGGAGGGGGAAGTATAATGGTGTGGGGTATGATATCCTCGGAAGGAGTTGACCCTCAATTTCGAATCTATGGTAGGGTTAATGCGGAGACTTATAAGCAGCTCCTTCAACAACATGTCATTGAAAATTTATGACTTTCACCTAATCAGTCAAGCATTTTTATGCAAGAAACCGCCCCTTGCCATGAAGCAAAAGTGATAAGTTACCTCGAGGAAGAAGAAATAAGAGTAATAGACTGGCCAGCGCAGAGTCCGGATCTGAATCCGATAGAAAATGTTTGGAAAATGATTGGAGAAAGAGCACAGACGAGGAATTCCCAAAATTGAAATCATTTGTGGGATTTATTGAAGGAAGAGTGGGAAAAGATAAATCCTGAATTTTGCAAGAAACTAATCCAGTCTTGTGGTTGAAGAAGCAGTGAGGTCATAAAGAATACAGGGATGTTCACTAAATATTGAATGAATTTATTTTTTAAAACATTTGCATTAAAAAAAACATAAAGTTTCTATTTCGTTCCTAAACTTTTGGCCAGGATAAATCCACAGATACAATTTAAAACTAAAATATTTCTCAATACTGAATCGTAATTTTATTTATTTTTTTTTTTTTTGGTACTAGTTTATACACATTGGTTCTATTTGTTTATTCTGAGTATTTCAGAAAAATCCATGCTCTAATTTTTGAAATATACATGTATAATTGTAATTTTTTTTCCCTTCCTCATATTATGGCCGATACTGTATATATGTAAAGTTTACAAAGTATATATATAGTTTACAAAGTATATATATATATATATATATATATATATATATATATATATATATATATATAGTTTATAAAGTATATATATATAGTTTATAAAGTATATATATATAGTTTATAAAGTATATATATATAGTTTATAAAGTATATATATATAGTTTATAAAGTATATATATATATAGTTTATAAAGTATATATATATAGTTTATAAAGTATATATATATAGTTTATAAAGTATATATATATAGTTTATAAAGTATATATATATATAGTTTATAAAGTATATATATATATAGTTTATAAAGTATATATATATATATAGTTTATAAAGTATATATATATATAGTTTATAAAGTATATATATATATAGTTTATAAAGTATATATATATATAGTTTATAAAGTATATATATATATAGTTTATAAAGTATATATAGTTTATAAAGTATATATAGTTTATAAAGTATATATATATACTTTATAATGTATATATATATATCTAGTTTATAAAGTATATATAGTTTATACAGTATATATAGTTTATACAGTATATATAGTTTGTACAGTATATATAGTTTGTAAAGTATATATAGTTTGTAAAGTATATATAGTTTGTAAAGTATATATAGTTTATAAACTATATATATATAGTTTATAAAGTATATATATATAGTTTATAAAGTATATATATATAGTTTATAATGTATATATAGTTTATAATGTATATATAGTTTATAATGTATATATAGTTTATAAAGTATATATAGTATATAAAGTATATGTAGTAGTATATAAAGTATATGTAGTAGTATATAAAGTATATATAGTATATAAACTATATATAGTATATAAACTATATATAGTATATAAACTATATATAGTATATAAACTATATATAGTATATAAACTATAGTTTATAAACTATATATAGTATATAAACTATATATAGTTTATAAACTATATATAGTTTATAAACTATATATAGTTTATAAACTATATATAGTTTATAAACTATAAATAGTTTATAAACTATAAATAGTTTATAAACTAAATAGTTTATAAACTATAGTTTATAAACTATAAATAGTTTATAAAGTATATATAGTTTATAAAGTATATATATAGTTTTTGAAAGTGTATATATATAGTTTATAAAGTATATATATATAGTTTATAAAGTATATATATATAGTTTATAAAGTATATATACATATATAGTTTATAAAGTATATATAGTTTATAAAGTATATATAGTTTATAAAGTATATATAGTTTATAAAGTATATATATATAGTTTATAAAGTATATATATATATATATAGTTTATAAAGTATATATATATATAGTTTATAAAGTATATATATATAGTTTATAAAGTATATATATATATATAGTTTATAAAGTATATATATATATAGTTTATAAAGTATATATATATATACATAGTTTATAAAGTATATATATATATATATAGTTTATAAAGTATATATATATAGTTTATAAAGTATATATATATAGTTTATAAAGTATATATATATAGTTTATAAAGTATATATATAGTTTATAAAGTATATATATAGTTTATAAAGTATATATATAGTTTATAAAGTATATATATAGTTTATAAAGTATATATATAGTTTATAATGTATATATATAGTGTATAAAGTATATATATATAGTGTATAAAGTATATATATATAGTTTATAAAAAATATATATATATAGTTTATAAAGTATATATATATATAGTTTATAAAGTATATATATATAGTTTATAAAGTATATATATATAGTTTATAAAGTATATATATATATAGTTTATAAAGTATATATATATATAGTTTATAAAGTATATATATATATAGTTTATAAAGTATATATATATGTATGGTTATAAACTATATATATGTATCGTTAGAAACTATATATATGCATGGGTAAAAACTGTATATACACACATATATATATATATATGGTTATAAACTTTATGCTTATAAACTATATATGTATGTGTTTTTATAAACTATATATATATATATGTGTATATATATATATGTGTATGTATATATATATATATATTTGTATGTATATATATATATATATATGTATATATATATATATATATATATATATATATATATATATATATAAATAAACTAGCTATACCCGGCCACGCGTTTCTGTGGCTCAGTTTGTTAAAATGGAACACATGTGAAAGTAGAGAAAAGTTTGATTCTTTTTTTTTCAAGAGAATGTACAAATTATTTTTTTTTTTTAACAGATGTTAAGAAAATAAACAGAAAAATACTTCCATCATTAATTATGCAAAAAAATAAATAAAATGTTGATTTAGTGTTTCAATATGCTTATAAATTACGATAAAACTTGCTGAGTATGCACTTTTTTACGGTTGTTGTAAAAATGGAACGGAAACTTAAATTTCGCTTCATTTTAATTTTTCTTAATTTTTTAATTGTGCCACCCCCAAACGAATATAATCAAAACAGTAACATTCAACAATTGTACTTTATGTATATAAAACACAAAATATTTATTAAAAAAAAAATTTAAAAAAAAAGTTAATAAATAATTCCATTTTTAAACGAAAAAGTCAGTTTACCTAACTTACTGTATTAATGCTATTTTTTTTAAGCAAGAAAAAAAAATATCCAGATACACTACTACAGAACACCGACCACTCTAATTTGTTTTTTATAGGTAATTGAGGTTGCTGACAACGAATCTGATAGTCAAACTTGGGGCAAATTTACCGTTTGCATGGTATTTACCCCTGAACCCACGAACTTCTTTCCACCATTTTGCAGCTTCCGTTTATGCTATGCGTATGCACGCTGTAGCATAAACGACGGCTTCACCAAGCAAACTACGTTGGGGGGGAGGGGATTTTTCTTTTTTCAGGACATAGAATTTTCTAATTTTCAAAAATACATTATAGCGCTTTTTGGGCGGAAAATTTAAAATTAGCTGAAAAAGAAATAAAATAAGAAAAGGAAAGTACACCAAGTTGGAGTAGGGGGGGTAATTTATCTGTTTTTTTTTTTACCTGGAACATCGAATTTTCAAATTTTCCGTAAGTAAGGCATCGACATTTACCAATTAGAACACCATTTAACATTTTCCAAAGATTTTACTTTGTACATTGGGGGCGCGAGCGGGGGGGGGGTTGTGATGTTGGAGCACACGCGCCCCAACATAACATTCCCTCCCCCCCAACAAATTAGAGTGGTCGGTGTTCTGTAGTAGTGTATCTGGATATTTACCAAAAAAAAATATTTAGGTTTGGCTATAAATTCCTAAACTCATTTCACCCTAAATAATTTAGGTGGGTGAAATAGGAATCTAATTGAATCTTTAATTTCTTGAATAGTATGCTAGAATTCATTTTTCTTCGAGTTATATCGAATACATTAATACGGACTTTAGGGGCTTTTTTCGTAATGTTACTGTAAAAATTATTTTTTATTGTTACAAATTACGATGCTTTAAAAAAAGCAAAAAAAAATTCTTGCGTTTTTTATTTACTACTGAAAACCATAACTTTAGTACAGGTATTTTTTGTTTAAACAAAATAAAACATTTTCACTAAGAGTTAAGTAAAAATAATTAGTTCATTATATTCTGCGATCATTATTTGAAAAATACTGCAATTTTCATTAAAATTCATTAATTTCCTGATTTTTGGTGAATTTTTAAGTAAAGGGAGGAGTCAAAATGTGTATACACTTTGAGCGTCGGCATTCATTTTGCGACCACGTGTGGTTAATTTAAATTAAAGTTCAATCACATGGTTACATTATCAATAATCATGTAATTAAACCCATTGAAAAGTTACCGATATTGTAAACACATTCTGTTTACATTAAGCCTGTGGTGTTTTTTTAGTGATGCAATGTTGTCAACTGAGATTTAAAAAAGACCCGCGAGATCAGGAGAAAGAAATGTCCAGAAAATCGCTAGATTTATGACTTATCGTCTGAAATTTTCAAAAATCGCTAATTCCCCCCCCCCACACACACAAAAAAAAAACTCCATAATGTTCTGTGTTTTCTCACTATGGGTTTGTATTACTGTACACATAGATTCGAAAAAGTTGTTAAAAAACAAATATATAACAAATAAATGTTATCAAAGGCAAGTTAAGTTACTTTTCTACCAAACTAGATATATTTTTCGTGTTTTTATTCAATGTAACATGTTTATTCAGCTCGAAAACCATACAGTGTTTACCGATGTATTGGAACATTCAAGATGGAGTCTGATTCTCTCTTTACCACGGTAAGTTTGGCAAAAGATGTTATAAATAAAAAAACCGGATAAAATACTGTTAAAAACTCGCTCAATACATATTACTGTGACATAGGTTGAGATATATTCGGCGGGTTTTTAATAGTATTTTGTATAGTTTTTTATTTATAACACCTTTTTCCAAACTTACGGTGTTAAAGAGGGTGTGAGACGCCATCTTGAATTTTCAAATACATCGGTAAACACTGTATGTTTTTTGAGCTGAATAAATATGTTACATTGAATAAAAACACGAAAAATATATCCAGTTTGGCAGAAAAGTAACTTCTCTTGCCTTTGATAACATTTATTTGTTATATATTTGTTTTTTGACAACTTTTTCGAATCTATGTGTACAGTAATACAAACCCCTTCGGAGGTTGGAATGCCCCCCCCCCCACCTAAAATGTACTTGGAAAAATCGATTTTATAGTGAGATTTAAGAATGGTTAGTCGAAAAAAAGGTGAAAAACAAAACAAATAATCAATAAATAATTGTTACCAAAGGCAATAAATGCTACTTTTTTTTTTACTTACATGAATGAGTTTATTTAATGTTTTAAAGTATTTTTAATCGCTTTTCGGGTTTTCTTTATTTTTTAATAATCTAATGCGGGTGTGTGGGTGCCAAATATCTCCAGATTTTCTGGAATTCCCCGCTAGATTGCAAACGAAATCTCCAGATCTAGCAGGAAAACCGCTGAATTGTAACACTGGTCACGTGACAGGAAGCGGTAATAAATAATTGTCCCTAAATAAAAAAAAAATGGCCTCTCGGTACAAAGAAAAACACCTATTTATCATAGAAAAATTAAGTATAATGTTATAATTAAAAAGAAATATATAAAAACACACATGGATATAGTAAACATATTATACCAAAACGTGGAAGCCATCCGTCCAGTGGGTTTTTTAGACAATTAATTCCGAACGAACCAACAGTTACATTTATATATATATAGATATATATGTTTATAAACTATATATATATATATATATATATATATATATATATATATATATGTTTATAAACTATATATATATATGTTTATAAACTATATATATATATGTTTATAAACTATATATATATATGTTTATAAACTATATATATATATGTTTATAAACTATATATATATATGTTTATAAACTATATATATATATGTTTATAAACTATATATATATATATATATGTTTATAAACTATATCTATATGTGTTTATAAACTATATATATATATATATGTTTATAAACTATATATATATATGTTTATAAACTATATATATATGTTTATAAACTATATATATATATATGTTTATAAACTATATATATATGTTTATAAACTATATATATATATGTTTATAAACTATATATGTTTATAAACTATATATATATGTTTATAAACTATATATATATGTTTATAAACTATATATATATATGTTTATAAACTATATATATATGTTTATAAACTATATATATATGTTTATAAACTATATATATATATGTTTATAAACTATATATATATATGTTTATAAAGTATATATATATGTTTATAAAGTATATACACATGTTTATAAACTATATATATGTTTATAAACTATATATATGTTTATAAACTATATATATATATGTTTATAAACTATATATATATATGTTTATAAACTATATATATATATGTTTATAAACTATATATATATATATGTTTATAAACTATATATATATGTTTATAAACTATATATATATATATATATATATATGTTTATAAACTATATATATATATATGTTTATAAACTATATATATATATGTTTATAAACTATATATATATGTTTATAAACTATATATATATATATATATATGTTTATAAACTATATATATATATGTTTATAAACTATATATATATATATGTTTATAAACTATATATATATATGTTTATAAACTATATATATATATGTTTATAAACTATATATATATGTTTATAAACTATATATATATGTTTATAAACTATATATATATGTTTATAAACTATATATATATGTTTATAAACTATATATATATGTTTATAAACTATATATATATATATGTTTATAAACTATATATATATATATGTTTATAAACTATATATATATGTTTATAAACTATATATATATATGTTTATAAACTATATATATATGTTTATAAACTATATATATGTTTATAAACTATATATATGTTTATAAACTATATATATGTTTATAAACTATATATATATATATGTTTATAAACTATATATATGTTTATAAACTATATATATGTTTATAAACTATATATATATATGTGTGTGTTTATAAACTATATATATATGTTTATAAGCTATATATATATGTTTATAAACTATATATATGTTTATAAACTATATATATGTTTATAAACTATATATATATATGTTTATAAACTATATATATATATGTTTATAAACTATATATATATATGTTTATAAACTATATATATATGTTTATAAACTATATATATATGTTTATAAACTATATATATATGTTTATAAACTATATATATATGTCTATAAACTATATATATATGTTTATAAACTATATATATATGTTTATAAACTATATATATATGTTTATAAACTATATATATATATATGTTTATAAACTATATATATATATGTTTATAAACTATATACATATATATGTTTATAAACTATATATATATATGTTTATAAACTATATACATATATATGTTTATAAACTATATATATATATATGTTTATAAACTATATATATATATATGTTTATAAACTATATATATATATGTTTATAAACTATATATATATATGTTTATAAACTATATATATATATATATGTTTATAAACTATATATATATATATATGTTTATAAACTATATATATATATATATGTTTATAAACTATATATATATATGTTTATAAACTATATATATATATATGTTTATAAACTATATATATATGTTTATAAACTATATATATATGTTTATAAACTATATATATATGTGTTTATAAACTATATATATATATGTTTATAAACTATATATACATGTGTGTGTGTGTAAACTAATATATATATATATATACATAATTATTTTTTTACTCTAATAATTAAATACCTACAGACACTAGTGTTTCATCCTTTCGGGATTCTTCAGTGCAGGGTGTCACGATTACTACCAGTCGAACGATTCGAACCCCGCGACACGAGACATCTCTGGCTCGATTAGCGGAGGCCGTATCCATTCGGCTACCATTAACCGTGTGAAATAGCGTTGAATTTTAAACATTTTAATTTAAATGTTCAATACGTCAGACAGACAGTGATCAAATCGTTGTACGATGATCTACGCATAAGAGCTAAATTGACCGACTTTTAATTCAACTGAAAGTGCTCAACGATAAGAAACGAATTTCTTAAAGGGGCTGTCATAATTATTTTTTTTACTGTAATAATTAAATACCTACAGACACTAGTGTTTCATCCTTTCGGGATTCTTCAGTGCAGGGTGTCACGATTACTACCAGTCGAACGATTCGAACCCCGCGACACGAGACACATCACACCATGTTAAGAACGGAATAAACACCTCCCACCTCAAGAGTGGCTTTCGAGGTTTAATCGTGTTAGCAAAGGAAAAGTTGCCGTCATCTTGTTTAAATGAAAATTATATCTCTTTTGAAGTCTCACGTGTCTTACGATTGTTTTCCTCAAATTCTATTGTATTTTCTTTAATAAATAATTTTCTACCTCATCATTTTTTGTAATTTTTTGATATAATCATCTTAAAATTACGAGGAATACGTTGATACTATTGTTTTCATGTGAAATTCAGTTTTATGATTTCCGAGATTTCGCTTAACTATTAATCAGAATGAACGTTTCCTCGGCATAACACCGGAAAACTTGGCACGCATTCCGCTAAATAGAAAGCGGAAGTAAAAAAAAAAAAAAACAACAAAAAAAAAAAAAAAGAAAAAAAAGCGTTTTACGTATAAACTTTTTTACTTTTTTTACTTTTTTTTTCATTTTCCAAAATTTTGTTGACGTTAGTGCAGACATTTTTGAAAATTGTCGCTGCAATCTGATTGGTTAAGCGCTTCGTCATCTTTCGGCTGTCTACATCAACAGCCGGAAGATGCCTACGAAAATTCGGTTTTAACACAGGCTACAAACTGTACCAGTATTTGTTGTTTTTATAACATCATGCCAGGTACTACCTCCTTCCTCGGAGATTGGGAAAATCAGTGTATACATTTGTCATGTATATTAGATCGGTAAAAAAAAAAAAAAAAAAAAAAAAATAGTAATTAATTTCAAGTTTCGTCACCCGGTGTTTACAAAGGTTTTGCGTGGAGCTCTGTCATCTGCAAAATTAAACAATTTCTTTTTATTTTATTATTTTTTTGGGTTGTATTTACGAGGGGCGTGCAATAAGTAATGCCTCTGACCCACTTTCAGTTGTCTGATATAGCTGAAACTTTACATGTGCAATGATTTATATCTCTACGGGTTATGTGGCAAATTACAGCTCTGAACTAATTGTGGTTTCTGTTTTGCAGGTGTTTGAACTGAGTCAGGTGTGAAATGGAGCCTGTTGAATGTCGAGCAGTGATCCGCTTTTTGTATTTGAAAGGACGCACACCACAGGAGACTTTTGATGAAATGAAAGAAACTTATGGTGATAATGCCCCATCATATGACCTTGTAAAAAGCTGGCATCGTGAATTCAAACATGGCCAGAAGTCTGTGGAAACAGTTCCATGACCTGTTCGCCCCCCCCCCCATTCTGCCATTGATAAGGCATCTGTCAATCAAGTTGAGGCTGCCATTTTGGAAGATCGGCGCATTACTATTCGCCAAATAGCCCAAGATGTCAAGATTAGTACTGGGTCTGTGGAAACTATCATTCATGACCATTTGCATATGCATAAGGTGTCTGCCAGATGGATTCCCAGGTTGCTCACACCATTCCAGAAGCGAGAACGCATAGAGTGCTCGAGGATGAATTTGGAGATGTGCCAAGAAGATGAGTCAAAGTTTTTCAAAAGACTGATTACACAGGATGAAACCTGGGTCCATCACTATGATCCAGAGACCAAAGCCCAGTCAATGCAGTGGAAGCACTTGGACTCACCACCTCCAAAGAAGGCAAGTGTGCAGCCCTCCGCTTGCAAGGTCATGCTCACAGTCTTCTGGGACCAGGATAGAGTAGTGATGACAGATTTCCTGGCAAAGGGTACCACAATTATAGGAGCCTATTATGCTTCACTTTTGAGGAAATTAAGGGAAGCTATCAAAATCAAGAGGCAGGGCAAGATCAGCAAAGGTACCCTCCTCCTGCAGGACAACTCTCTGGTCTACAATTCGCATGTCGCCAGATCAGAAACACGGGCGTGTAGTTATGAAATCCTTCTCCATCCTCCCTACTCTCCTGACCTTGCACCCTCTGACTTTCACCTCTTCCCAGCCATGAAGTTGTTTTTGAAAGGAAAACGTTTCCCAGATGATGCAGCCTTGATTTCTGAAGTCACATCCTGGTTGGAGGACCAACCTGGGGTATTCTACAAAACGGTCTCCAGAGCTGCATCAAACGATGGGAGAAATGCATAACTCTGGGTGGTTCCTATGTAGAGAAAGACTAATAACTGTGCCAAGTTTCGTTGCTCTACTGCTATAGGAAGTGGGTCAGGGGCATTACTTATTGCACGCCCCTTGTATGGTAAATGTTTAATTTCCTTTAACCTTTATAATCACCTTTAAAATGATGACTTGAATAGGTTTTCAGATATGCTGAAAACGAATATCGCATTCAGATTAGACTCAGACAAGTAGTTTTCTGGATGTTAAGACATTTGTTTGCATTTATGCTGAAGACACTACCGTCTATGGCAACATTTCAAAGGCTGTAATGACCAAGTTCTCTCTGATTATCTCTCCTCCGATCTTGAGCACGTGATGCAATGGGGAAAGAGGTGGCTGGTTAATTTTAATGCATCTAAAACCAACTTCTATTTTTACATCATCAACGCTCTGATCACTGTTTGGCATTAATTGAAATGAATGGCTCTTGTCTTGGGGAGGCTCCATGTTTTGACAAGCTTCTGGGCTTGACAATTACTCCTGATCTTAAATGGAACACGTATATCTGACCTTTACTCCCGATCTGAGATGGAACACGTACATCGAATCCGTTGCTAAGGCTGCTGGAAAAATGGTAGATATCACACTGCTGATGCAATTGTCTACTAGTACGTTCAAGGATGGAGTACTATTGCCACATCTGGGCAGGAGCTATTAGAAATACCTTATCCTGCCTTGAAAGAGTTGAAAATAGACTTCAGCCTAGTTGAGGATGCCCTTTTTTCTTCCCTGCAACCTCTTTACCACAGAAGAGACGTCGCGAGCCTGTCTCAGCTTTATCGTTATTTTCATGGCAAGTGCTCATCTGAGCTCCAATCTATGGTCCCCCTGTCCTGACTTTCCCGAAAAACACTCATCTAACTGAAACCACTATCAATAAATTCCCCCACTCTTTATCTGTGCCTAAACCTAAACGTAGATTCTATGAACAAAGCTTCTTTCTTTTCTTATTTCTGGAAATAAAGCAAAATGGCGTAATTGTAAACATATTATAAGGTATTTACAGCTTCTCTTCCAGTTTTCGGATTTTAATCATGTCAAAACGCACTTTCAACCCTTTTGATGGATTGATTGTTGCTGTGTCTTCTGATGAGTTCAGGGCAAAATAGATTCACTAATTAAGATAATAATTAAGTGATTGCTTTTTGTGCTACGAAATAGATACTATTAAGTAAATGTCAACCGAATTAAAGGAATAAATTGTAAGATGGTCAACATCAGGAACTTTGGAATATAGACTTTTGTCATTTATTCAAATTGAAATATCATATTTAAGCATATTTACAACCGGGCAATGTTGACCATCTTATAATTTATTCCTTTAATTCAATTGGCATTTACAATTGTTGACAGTACAAGTCACAGTACAGTATTACATAAACCATTTTGGCAGAATGTTCCTCAATTAAAAGAACATGTTAGTACGAATAGTTGGGTTTAGTGACTTTATTTCTAAAATTCAAAATTGGTAATGGAAACATATTATAAGGTATTTGCAGCTTCTCTTCCGAATTAAAGGAATAAATTGTAAGATGGTCAGCATCATGAACTTTGGAATATAGACATTTGTCATTCATTCACTCTCTCTCTCTCTCTCTCTCTCACTATAAGTGAAGGTGTCTGTCTGTGTGTGTTTCTATGTGTGTACATTTCTCTACACAATAACTCTGTCAATTGTCAGTCTACAGACTCGAAATTTGATATACAGGGTACTGAAATTTGGGAAAATCGATATGATCGGTTTTTGGCCAGAAATTTGGCGATTAAGGGGTCAAAGTTCAACGATTTGACCTTTGAGAACTCTACCAAACTCCTCTGACAATTTGGGGTCTAAACACTTGAAATTTTAGATATAGGTTCATTGGACATGGATCTGATTTAATAACTTGATTTGAGGTCAAAACAATAAATGTTAAAGGGTCATAATAGGGGTCAAAGTTAAAAAAAATGACCTTTTTTTTTTTTTTTTTTTTCTCAGCCTCCAAACACCCGGGCAACGCAGGGTTGAAATGCTAGTATATATATATATATATATATATATATATATATATATATATATATATATATATATATATATATGTTATTATCATTATTAATATAAACAAATTTATATGGTCGTGACACTGGACGTGTGTGTGTGTGTATCTATGTATGACAATTTTGGGTCTAAACACTTGAAACTTTAGATATAGGTTCCTTGAACATGGATCTAACTTAATAACTTGATTTGAGCCCAAAACAATAAATTTTAAGAGGTCAAAGTTAAAAAAAAATTGACCGTTTTTTTTTTTTTTTGTTTGCTCAACATACACCTCCAAATACTCGGGCAACGCCAGGCACCCATGCTAATATATATATATATATATATATATATATATATATTTAAAATACATCTGGCAATTAAGCTACACAGAATATTCTGCATTTCATCCTTGTGAAATGCGGAAAATTCTGTGTAGCTTAATTGCCATATGTATTTTAAAAACTTACCACTTAGCTCTACTTGCGTATCGGCCACTGAATACTGAAAATATTTACATAAAATGGTATCTACGTATATCATTTCCGGTTGAACAGATATAAACAAAGGCTGAAGAAAGTCTAACATAAAAGAACCAAAGACTAGTCTTCCTTGTGTAGAGGTTGAAACCGACAGTACCAATGCTTTTCTGATCATCTGTAACACACACAATTAAACGCAAGAAGAAATTATCAAAAGAAGAAATTTACCCGTTTCATTTTGTATCTCTTTTTTCTGAAGACGCTCGTTGGTCTGAATGAAATCAGGAAATCTCTCATTTTGATGATTTCTTCCTGTATTTAATTGTTTTTCCTTTTGTCTTTTTTTTGTACGTGTTTATATTATGTATAAATTTACAATTATTAGAAAATATTCGTAACACCCTTCCTCTGACTCGAGAAACTAAACTAGAATCAGACGACCAGACCTTTATCTGCTTCAGACTAAACATGCAAGATAATATTAGCTACTTGTATTTTCTCTACCGCTCTCCCATCGACCCAAGACTGTACTTTAATAAACAAAGCCTCTCCCTCGATACTAGTGCACAAGTACATGTATTTGGTGACTTTAATGTCCACCACAGTAACTGGCTTGGGTTCTCTACTTACAGATGCAGCTTGTAGCACAACACATAGCTTCTCTATATCTCATTCCCTATCACAGATGGTTACATTTCAGACACGTTTCCCAGACCAGCAAGATCAACATGCCTCACTTCTAGACCTATTTCTGACCACAACGACCGATGATTGTACAACGAATGCCCACAGCCCACTCGGGAATGCTGATCATGCTGTGATAATGGTAGAAATCATCCTAAATTCTCAACCCAAAACTGAAGACTCACTGCTCAAAACAATGAGGTATTACAAAAATGTTGACTGGGAAGCCATCAGGGATCTCATCAGAGATGCCCCATGGGGAAATATCTTTTCTCTTCCAGCTGAACAGTGCGCAAATGAGACCACTGAATGGTTCAAAACTGCAATTGAAGCACAGGTTCCCACACGGAAATTCTATAGCAAACCCCACTCTCCCCAATGGTTTACTTCTACTTGTGCAGCTGCCATTGCTCGAAAGCAGCATGCATACCACAGATTCAACCGACATCAGTCCACTTCAAACAGACAGAAGTACATAGAAGCTAGAAGTAATTGTAAGAGAGAAATAGCGACAACTAAGACAGAATACACTGAAATTACCAGAAAATGCATCGAAGCACAGAAATTAGCAACCCGTGATTTTTAGAAAATTTACAACAGTGTAGTAAATAATGGACAGTCAACGATTCCCCCACTATCAAACAATGATGAGGTTGTTTGCACGGTAACTGAGAAGGCTAACCTGCTTGCCAGTCGGTTTGCCTTTAACTCCACATTGGACGCGGCACACCATTCCCTCCCTGACTTTCCTTTGCGGACAGACGCCACACTAGATGATTTGAAAATCATCCCTTCTCAGGTACATGGTATCATAAAAAACCTAGACACCTCAAAAACGTGGACCCGATCTCATCCCGGCTGTGTTATAAAAAAAAATGCTCTGCTGAGGTTGCTCCAGTTCTCTCTAAACTTTACAACAGATGCCTTAACGAATCTTGCTTTTCTGACTGTTGGAAAACCGCTTCTGTGGTACCAGTTTTCAAGAATTCTGGCGAAAGAACTGACCCATTAAATTATCGCCCCATTAGCCTTCTCCCACTTTTTGCCAAAATATTTGAGTCCTTAATTAATCAAGCTCTAGTCCATTACCTTACAGCTGCTAAACTCCTGACCGAAAAACAATATAGATTTAGGCAAGCCCGTTCCACTGCAGATATCCTAACTGTAATCTCTGAACGTATATACCGTTCACTGGACAAAACAGGGAGGGTACAGCAGTAGCTCTCGATATATCTAAAGCTTTAGACAGGGTATGGCACGATGGTCTTCTAATGACAATTAGATCGTATGGTATCACTGGAAGAATACATAATGTAATTAAATCCTTCTTAAGTAAGAGAAAAATCTAGGTTGTCCTCTACGGTCATACATCTAAACAATCCTCAGGGATCTATCCTTGGACCTTTATTACTTTGATATTCATAAATGACCTCCCTGATAAAATTGTTTCTGAGATGTGTATATTTGCTGATGACACCACACTCTATAGCAGGCATGAGCGGAAAACAAATGAACACATATCTAAGGAAATGGCAGAAACACTAGAGGATGACCTCCGGTCTGTAATGGACTAGGGATAAAAATAGAGTCACATTCAATGCTGCTAAGACTAAGCTTGTTTCCTTCAATAATTACAAGAAACCTTCTCTACCACTAATAGCAATGGCCAAGAACACATTACCCGAAAGTACTTCTTTTAAACTCCTCGGCCTAACGTTTACAGAGAACATGAACTGAAATAGATACATTGAGAGCATTGCCAAGGCTGCTGTGAAGAAGGTGGGCTCTCTCTACTGTGTTAGAAAATTACTTATGCTTGAAAGTATCCTGTACCTCTATAAGGCCACCATTCGCCCATGTATGGAGTAATGTTGTCACATTTGGGCTGGTGCATCTACTACCTGTCTCTCGTTTCTTGACAGGGTTCAAAAGAGTCGGCAACCTGATAGGTCCTAAACTGTTATCTAAGCTTCAGCCTCATTGACGAAATGTTGCATCTCTCTGCCTGTTCTACAAGTACTTTAATGGTAGCTGCTCTGACGAACTACAAGCACTTGTACCCCCTCGACGTGAACACCCCCAACAAGCAGCTAAATCCCAACCCTTCACAGTAGAGATCCCTAGGTGTAAGAAGCCTTCTACTCCAATAGTTTCTTTGCCAGAACTGCTAGACTTTGGAACTCCTTTCCGGTTTTCTGCTTTCCCAACCGTACTGACATGCAGAAGTTCAAGTGTAATGTGAACAGACATCTTGCCCCTCATCTCCCTTCATAATACCTCTGCAACTTATGACTCAGATAGTAGCCCCCTACTTCAAAGTGGCACTGTGCCTTGTTTGGGGTGAAAATTGAATAAAAAAAAAATTTTTTGTGTGTGAATCAATTGTCTTTTTGAAAAGACGAAGATCAAAAGTTCTGCACTCAATTCTCAGATGCATGCCAACCGAACCACCTTGTCTTGCTGTCTGATATTCTTGTATTCCTGTGTTGATGGAACTGTTAAACGTTGATATAAATCGCAGATATTTGTCTTTTCAATAGGAACTCTGAGATCCTTTTCTTTACTTTTTCATCTAAAACAAGACCAGTCAGATGAGTGCAGATGCAACATACAAATTTTTCAATTTTAACCCCTTAGCAACCCTTTTTTCTCCCAAGATGAAAACTGATAAAAAAGTTTTCCACATGTCTGAATACACCAAGTATATATAACAAATTTCAAGTCTGCAGATCAAAAATTCGTTGAATATATAGGTTGAGAATCTTTCTCACACACACACACACACACACACACACACACATTCTCGCTTTTATCGATATACTAGCAGTTCAGCCCGGCTTTGCTCGGACCCTATATACTGTTCGTAACTTTATGTGCATATGTGTTATGGGGTTAAATGGTAATAAACGGAAGAAACACAGGATTTTTTGGAAGGAAACATGTCTTCACAGGCAAAGCGGGTTGAGTAATACCATATCTCAACGGTTGGAAGTTGGCACACAAGCTGCTTCATCGTGTACCAATCTCTGACTGCTGATCACCAGCACTCGATACCGAAAGTGACGTCACCAAAGGAAGTGACATCATGAGATAGTCCATTAATCCCATGGAAGGGCGTTTCCAACCCCCCCCCCCTTCCAAGCTTTTTGTTCGTAAAAGCTGTCAGTACCTCTTCCTTTTAGGATTTATCGTCAATGGCTCGGTAACCTTTCTCTTACGGTACAACCACCGTAGCTCAGGTGTCGGTTGAGGAGGTTCAAGATCAAAAGTTTTGAAGACAGTGTTAATCGGCTCACTTTCCAATGGTAGACTGTCGCTGGTTTCAATTGATCGACATCATCTTAGTTGGTTCTGGTGACGTTTGTGGGTATATGTTTGTCCTTGGATGATATATACCATGTCAACGACTCTCTTAGTAATTGTACCCACCTCCCAGATTGATGTGTTGTTTTTATAACTTTTGAAAAATACTTTTTTACCTGACCTGAAACGTGTACTGGGTACATAAGTGGTCACTAGTGGTTTTGACTGTTTGGGTAAGAGCTTGTCAAAAACGGATCTCACTTTCCGCATAGACATCCTGTAAAATTCGTTTTTGGAGACATTTGGGAATCACCACTCTTTCATCATATAGTAAAACCTCATTTGGGAATCACCACTCTTTCGTCATATAGTAAAACCTCATCGCAAAGCTAAAATACTTCCGGAACATCGCCCTTTGTGGTGATCTTATTTTTTATTTCACAGATGAAGTCATCCTTGTCTGTTTCCCTTTTAATCTCCGGAAGAGACACCGGGAGTTCTCTGATTGTATTGCCCATCATCGTTTTTATTTCCCCGTCCGTTCAATGAGTGGCAATGATGGAATTTCAAACGGATCCCTTTTCAATGGTATCAGCCTAGATAGGCTATCCGCATGGCAAATTTGTTTCGAAGACAAGTACTTCAGTGTGAAATCATAATTTAGTAATAATGTACCCCATCTCAACAGTCTATTAGCCATATATGTCAGTAAGCCTTTTTTGGAACCAAAAATCGTGACCAACGGCTTATGATCCATCTTCAATGTAAATTTTCTGCCGTGTAAATATCTATGAAACTTTGTCACAGCGAATATAATACTCAAGGCTTCTTTTTCAATTTGAGAGTACTATCTTTCGGCCGTTAGTAGCGTTCTAGATGCATGTGCGATCGGTTTCCTGGTACCGTCAGGCATTATATGAAGTATGCAAGCTCCCACACCAAATGACCTTGCGTCACACGCTACTATTATTCTCAACCTTGGATCAGTGTGTCAAAAAAAAATCTGAAGTTAACGTCTCTTTGATCTTCTCAAACGCCGTCTGGCATTCTGGCGTCCGGTCCCAGGCTTTCTCTTTCTTCAGCAGTTCATTTGGTGGGGCGTGCAAATCCTGCATATTCTTGATGAAGACTTTGTAGAAATTCCGCCCTCTCAGGATTGGGGTGTCTACCATTTTCATCAATAATGTGACCTAAGTAACGTATTTCCTTCATCAGGAAGTCACATTTTGCTTCTTTTACTTTCAAACCGAAATTTTAAATTCTTTCAGAAACTTCATGTATGTGTTTTCGGTGCTCAGCTGTGGATTTACTGGCTATGACAATATAATCGAAGTAGATGCAAGCAAAATCGAGGCCACCCAGCATGGTATCCATGACCTGCTGGAAAATCGCAGGTGCGACCTTGACTCCAAAAGCTAACCTTTCAAACTTGTTGAGTCCCCTGTGTGTATTTATAAAGAGGAGTTTTGAACATTCCGCCTCGACGGGGATCTGCAAATATGTGTCGCTCAAATCCACCTTAGAAAATACTTTATCACCGTTTAATTTGTTGAATATCTCCTCTGGTGTGAGGAATTAATAGTGGTCATCTTTGAAGGCTACGTTCAAACCTGAGGGGAAATCCGCACATACACGAATCTGGTTTGTTTTCTTCGTCACTTTCGATAGTATTCCCGCCTTTTCTAGCCGATCCAATTCCTTGTCGATTTTCTCTGTTGCTGCAAATGGGACATTTCGTTTCTTCTTGAAAACGGGCAGAGTGTTTTCTTTTAGTTCGAATTTAAAAAAAATTTTTTTTTTACACGTGGTTACCACTTATCAAGGCCCGGAAGCCACTCAGGGATAAGGGTTATTGCAAGTACAGCATGTTAGTGTGGAGATTTAATGAAGTGTTTACTTAAGGGGGCAGTTCATTAGGAATTTGTTTACATTGGACTTGAACACATCCAGGTTGTAGTCAGGTGGGAAGCAGGCAGACGGAACAGAGTTCCACAGGCGTGCAGTTCTAAAAAAGAAGCTTTGTTCATGGAATCTACGTTTTGATTTAGGCACAGATAAAGAGTGGGGAAAATTTTTCACAGTGGATTCAGCTAGACGGGTGTTTTTCGTGAAAGATTGGCGAGGGGGACCAGAGATTGGAGTTCAGACGAGCACCTGCCATGGAAATAATGATAAACAAAGATAGGCTTGCAACGTCTCTTCTGTGGGAGAGAGGTTGCAGGGTAGAGAAAAGGGCATCCCCCACTAAGCCACAAAGTCTATTTTGTACTCTGTCAAGGCAGGATAGGTTGTTTTTAGCAGCTCCTGCCCAGATATGGCAGCAGTATTCCATCCTTGGGCGTACTTGGCTTTTATATAGATAAAGCCTTTGTACATTTTCCTAGTATTGGTGAGAATACTTCAGGAAATTCCTTTTTTAACTCGTTCTTCAGTTGTTGCGCTTCCGTAGACGAGTCTTCTACCCTATGGCAGAATTTATTCATAGGTTGGTCCCACAATTTGAATCGCTCCATCCAGTCAGTACCGAACAGGTTTTCGGATGTCCTATTTACATACACTTGCACTTTTTTAGTAACACCATTTAAGGTCACCGGGAGTGTGAGCTTTCCCTCAGATTCCACTTTATCGCCTGTCACAGCTCGAGCTGATTTGTTTGTCTTCCGCATAGTTGGTTTCCTTAATCTTTTCCACATCTTAAGGTTAATGATGGACAGGTCTGATCCGGAATCCAATTATAAATGCACCGTTTTATTTGCGATGTTAACTTTGACATATTTGTGCCGGTTCTTATCCGAATCCAAGTTGGATCTAGTCTGTCGGACGCTGTTTTTGACCTTGTTCTTCCTGCCACATTCATTACAGTACTTATATTTGTAAGAACATTGACTCAACCATTATTTCCCGCCACAGCGATAGCATGGGCTTGTAGGGGCTTTGGGTCTTGTAACTGGGTGGTACTTATTAGGTCTAGCCTGAGTTTTCTTACTTCCAGCTTTGCTTTTTCGAAGTGAATATTTTTCCGATCTGAAGGTTGTCCTTCTAATGACTGTTGCACCTGACTCCTCGACGTGTCCTGAGTTGTTCCTTATGCAGACTACTCGTTGACAATCCTCGGACAACTTCTTGAGGGTGAAGCTCTGTTCGCTCCCAAGTCTTGAAGTCATCTGCCGATGTCAGATAGACAGAAATCATCACAGTTTTTATTTACCGCGAAGGTTAGGCAATTGGCGGCGGCGCTTTTTTGCAGGTTCAAGCACTTCCATCTTTTGTGAAAGAGCGTAGTAAGTAGGCAAACTTTTTTAGTGTTGCTCCACTCTTGACAATCCACGGTGAATAGGTCCTCGTATCTTCGATAGAAAGCGTCACACGTCCCATCCACCTCCGGTTGGTAGTTGAACGTTTCTATAGCGTTCCATATTGTACTTTGGAAAAAACAAAACTGTCATCCCTGTGTTCCATTCTATCGAATATTTTAACAATAACATCTTCTTGTCTCCGTTGTTGAAGTAGCATTCTCTCCTCAAACGCTTGTTTTCTCTCTTGAAATATAACTGGAGCTGTTTATCACGTTCTTTTAAATTTTCCTCAGTCTTCTGCTGCTGGTCCATCTGGGCCTTGATTAGCTGTATTAATACTGTTTTAACCTCCTCCATCTTGTAATGGCTTTTCCAAATACACAAAAAAAAACTTATTCCCGTTTTTGACTGGAGAAGAGATAAAATAATAATAAAATAAAATGTCCTTTCTTTGAGTGTGTGCATATGAAAAGGGAGCAATCTATCCCTTCTTGGTAAAAACCTTAAAGATAACCCAATATGAGGGTGGATGAAAAAAAGCTTTTACTTGCAAAACAAAAACAAAAAAAATATATACTGTGATACCATACAGTTTCAAAAAAATAAAAATAATTGTGGAATTGTCTGACAGTTAACCAAAATGACTGTTTATTTTGTGTGTGTGGGGGGTGAGGAGGTGAGGTTGTTCCCACGCGGCAGAAAAAAAAATTTTCACTTTAGAACTGACAGTTAAAAATAGAATATTTCAGAAAATATCACTCAATGAAAAAACATCTTTCTTTTAGTCCAAGTAAAACGAAAAGAGGGGAAAAAAACATTTCTCTCCCATTAAAATATTGCATAAAGTTAGCAGCACAAAACAAAGGCAAAAAAAACTTTTCACTTCATTTGAAAAATGTTCAAATTTGCATATGAATTAGCTGTAGACAGTTACAATTGGAAATTGTTCTCGAGGTGAATTTGGGTTAACATTTTTCCTTTTTTTTTTCCTTTTTTCAAGAAGCAACCAAATTAATTTTTAAGCATTACAAAAATGCGTTTCGTACTGTTCTTTTCAATTTAAATATAGGGACAAAAAGATTAACTTACAATTTAGTTGATAACTTTGCCATGTGTTCGTTTTTTTTTTGTTTTGTTTTTAGAACGTAATTGCCAGCCGACTTCTTAGCTTGTAAATCCGAAGTTCTTTTGAAGTTAATTAGAATTTTTTTGTGGAGTTAATCCGTGTGAAAGTTGAATCCATCGTCGCCAGTTGTTATGGAGTTAAATGGCAATAAACGAAAGGAACACAGGATTTTTAGCAACGAAACATGTATTCATATATATTACAGGCAAGGTGGGTCGAGTAATACCATTCCTCAACGGTTGGGCATTGGCACACGACCTACTTCATCGCATACCAATCTCTGACTGCCGGGCACCAGTATTCGATACCAGAAGTGACGTCACCAAAGGAAGTGATGTCATGAGATAGTCCATTACTCCCATGGAGGGGCGTCTCCAACAATATGTACATATAAAAGTGTGCATATGTACGGTAATGGCTTTCTATATAATAGATTTACTTAACTACTATAGAGGTAAAAAAATTTTAAAACTTTGACTCGAATTTTGACCCCTTAACATTTATTGTTTTGAGCCAAATCAAATTAAAATGTTTGATCCATGTCCAGATAACCTACATCTAAAATTTCAAGTGTTTGGACCAAAAATTAGCGGAGGAGTTTGGTAGAGTCTGCAAAGGTCAACTATTTCAACTTTGACCTCTTGGCAGCGAATATTTCGCCCAAAAACTGATTAAAAAGCTTACTGCATGTCTGAGGACCCTTTATGTAAAATTTGAAATGTTTAGACCAAAAATTGGCTGAATAGTTTGCTAGAGACCGCAAATGTAAAATCCTTTGAACCTTGACCCCTTGGCAGCCAAATTTTCAGCTAAAGACCGATTAAAAAGCTTGCCCTATGTCTGAATACACTTTATGGAAAATTTCAAATATTTAGACCAAAAATTGTCTGAGTAATTTGGTAGAGACTGCAGAGGTCAAATTTTTTTAAACTTGTACCCCTGTTATGACCCCTTAACATTTATTGTTTTCGGCTCAAATCAAGTTATTAAGTTAGATCCATGTCCAAGGAACCTATATATAAAATTTTAAGTGTTTATACCCAAAATTGGCAGAGGAGTTTGATAGCGTTCTCAAAGGCCAAATCGTTGAACTTTGACCCCTTAACATCTAAATTTTAGGCTGAAAACGGATTACAAAAATTTTCCCAAATCTCAATACCCTATTTCGAGTCTGTAGACTGAAAATTGATAGCATTATTGTGTAGGGAAATGTACACAGACAGACAGACAGACACTTTCACTTTTATAGATATATAGATAGATTTACAAGATCTGTTATTTGAAAATAAAAGATGGTACAAGTTTGGTAACTTGCTTGTGATGTATATGAGGAACGGCCAACATCTAATATATTAAAGGCAAAATGTATGTGTGTGTTTGTGTGTTTGTATGTTTTCCATTTTTTTTTTTTTGCATCAACATTTTTGCAAGTCATTCACGCCAACATCTAATATATTAAAGGCAAAATGTATGTGTGTGTTTGTGTGTTTGTATGTTTTCCTTTTTTTTTTTTGCATCAACATTTTTGCAAGCCATTCACGCCTAGCAGTCTCACCATACATTTAAAAGACATTATTTTAAAGACTTGTGATGTCACAAGTGTGAGACTGCTAATGCATTTGCTTTCTTCACCTCTTTTTCTCTTTCGCATTACAGGTTCGAGCCTGGCTATTGCGGCTAATTTTTTTGCGCTTGCACAGCACTCACTGCTATTTTGACTGAAGAAAAGTTGGGCTGAGGGTTGGTTGTTCATTAACCTTGCTGTACTACTTCTTGGGTACCCATGCTAGTCTATGCATATAAAAGGCAATTTCCAAGTGACTTTGTTTACTTCCATTTTCTGCTAATTGTTCTGCTGCACGATAAATGCTCTGGAAAAGTCCCTACTGATTAATGTTTACCATTTTTTTTTTTTTTTTTGAACTGGTAAATATAAATCAGAAGTATTTTTCCAGGGTATTCATCGTTGGGTAGAATGGTCAGCAGGAAACGCAAGTAGACAAATGGAAATTGAGAATAACCACATATACCTACGAATATATATATATATATATATATATATATATATAAATTTATATGGCATATAACTTACTACCTAGCTCTATGTATGTATCGAGCACTGTTGAAGTAAATACTGAAAATTTACACATAAAATTATATCTTTGTATATTAATGTGATTAAATGAAATTATATATATATATATATATATATATATATATATATATATATATATATATATATATATATATATATAGTCTTTGAAGTTTTTAACCTTTAAAACTATACAAAAAAATATTTTTTATCATTCGTTAGAAAACCATCCAGTCAGTAAGTCATTTAATCACCTGCAACCACTGCATCAACTCGCTCTCGAATTTACTATAGTACTAATAATTTATTTTTCAAGGGATCATCAGTTGTTTTCCATGAAACACTGTTTCGGGGATTTAAAAACAAAACAGTATATTACATCATGGCTCCCCAGCAGTGTTGATCAATCATCACCACCCTTAATCTTAGGAAGAAGACATGTTACAAATATTTGATCCAATTTCCTATTCTTAATTATTGCAATTACTAACCTTTTCATACTATAAAAATGAATTTCTTACCTGTGCGATTCATCAATTTCCACAGTTAAAATGGATACATTTTTTAATTTTTTAATTTATCAGTCTTGTATTTATAAGATTAGTATTAATCCATTTAATTACTTATCATCCCCACTATGATTAGTATTTAGTATATAAAGGTTAAAAATATTTTTACATATATACATTTTTTTTTATAGCAGTGTCAGAAATCGCCATTAAAAATTCGTGATAAAAACTTGAATAATTAGACTTACTATCTTTCAAAGCTTATAACTACTTGAAAAATGTAATTTAAACCCTAATTTTTTTTTCCAATAAAAGGAGCAAGGCCAAATTTGACAATAACAGGTTTAATAGCAAAATATGCAATATTTGTTTTTTTTTAAAATCGGTTTTCTTTAAAAAAGATTTCAAGAAAATCAACAAATTTTAACTTGCTTCGAATATAATAAACATATATAAATTCCCAAAAAATCACTTATCTATAAAAACATACTATCAATGGGTACTTCCATTCTTCATTGTTAAGAATTTATCCATATTTATATTTTATATTCAATGTACTTTTAAATAAAATAATTTTTTAAGCAATGATTAAAAAATACCGCGAAGTTAGCTTGTCACAAATGGAGAAAAAGGGGAGACAACCGTCCCCTTTCTTAGAGTTGAACTATGGTGGCCTGTAAGCGCCAGAATTAATCTCATTTTCTATTTCTGGCATGTGCTGGCTATAAACAAAAGTTGGGCCATCGTACTTGAAAAATGATCACATTTCACTTATCAGTTTTTGCCGTTAAAAATAAAAACCACTCAACCAATTTTCCATTTTTTTATTCTCTTAAAGAAATACATGAGTTTTTGATTTAATACATTTTATTTCTTCTTTATGGAGTGATTTTTTTTTGTAAATCTAAAAAAAAAAAATTGAATGAAGCAGAAAAAATTGTAGGTATTCAATCTTTTCAGAACAAAATTTTTAAAACGTGGTTTAAAAAAAAAGTTTTAAACTTTGGACTTTAAAGGTAAATTTGCACAAAACTATTGTTTTTTTGTTTTTTTGTTTTAACTTAGATTATTTATTGATCTTTTATCTTCAATTTGTGATATATAAATCTGAGATGTGAAAATTAATTTTCATTTTAATAGACATTTCAAAATGGGGGTGGATTTTAAAAAAAATGTTTGTCTAGAATATTATATTCGGTTTATTGGAAAGAGCATAAAATTTCACATTAAACTTGCAAATATTGTAAAATTTTGATAGATTTTTAAAGTGAAAAAATTGAAAAAAATTTAACTTGTAAAATTCAATTCATTTTATTACGTAAAAAAATGGTTGCATGAGCGCGCACAGGCACTTGTAAACATTGTTTTTTAAAAGTAAAAAATAATATTTCTATTATTTTTCAAAAATAGTTTACTTTGGAAGTATATTCCATAAAGAAATTAAAGAAACCACTTTAAAAAGAGAAATTACGAGTTTTGTATATTTTATTTGCAGTTTTGTGTTAAGGGTGTCAAAAATCCCCCCAAAATTCTGACACACCTAATATATATATATATATATATAAATATATATATATATATATATATATATAAATATATATATATATATATATATATATATATATATATATATATATATATTATTCGACCAACCCCAACAAGAAGTCATATGATCGGAACTGGCCATTTAATACGATTTTCAAGTTTAATGGGGTTATCTATAGATAGATAGATAATCTTGGCCAGCGACATTTAAAACAAAAAAAGTTAGAAACATTTTCATAAAAAAAAAGTATATATATACACTTGTGCCCGATATTATTCATACCCCCCTTGAAAATTGAGTTTATTAGGTGTAACTTTTGTAAGAATTTATTGTTTACGTCCATATTGATACATATTCTTAATAAACCTCTTCTGATCATTTTCGTCATTTTAAAATCTCGGGATACTTGTAATAAAAGAAATATACAGCTATTTATAAAATCTGCAATGTTCAAAAATAATCATACCCCCTAATTTTTTCAGTATTAATCTAGTTTCTGACTGTTTGTTTTCTGTTTGATTCTTATTTTGAATGCTTTTATACAACCTTTGATTAATTTCATTTCGTTTTTTGCATTTTTCAGAAATTAAAATGATATCAACTGAAAATCAATAAAAGAATAAAAATTATTAGAATGAGGAAGAAAAAAGAGCTTAGTAATGATCTTAGGACTAAAATTGTGAATTCACATAAGGATGGTTTAGGTTACAAGTCAATTTCCAAGAAATTTGAGGTCCCTACAGCAACAGTACAGAGCATCATCAAAAAATTCCAGAGCCACCACACAACAAACAACTTGATTGGTAGAGGAAGGAAAAGGAAACTGTCTGCTAGAGCCACCAGGAATATTGTAAGAAGTGTTAATGCAAATCCAACCACCACTAATAAGGACATTTTAGAAAATCTGGAGTCTTCTGGCATAAAAATATCAAGGCTAACATTGCAAAGGACTCTGCATGAAAATGGTCTGAAAGGAAGAAGACCAAGAAGGACTCCATTGCACACCGGAAAACACCTTGCAGCACGTCTAAAGTTTGCTAGGACCCATGTGAATTCTCCAGAGTCCGTTTTCTCAAGTATTTTGTGGACTGACGAAACAAAAATTGAATTGTTTGGCCATATGGATGCTTTCTACGTTTGAAGGAAGAAAGGAGAAGCTTACAACCCAAAGAACACCATACCCACGGTGAAACATGGTGGTGGTAGCCTAATGTTTTGGGGCTCCTTTTCGGCTAGTGGTCCAGGTAGTTTGGTCAAGATAGATGGAACCATGAAGAAGGAGCAATATTTGGAGATACTCCAGAAAAACATTAGACAGGATGCGGAGAAGCTCCATTTAGGACCAAACTGGGTCCTTCAACAGGATAATGATCCAAAACATACTGCCAAAATAGTCAAGAAATGGTTTGAGGATAATCAAATTAATGTTTTGGAATGGCCTAGCCAGAGTCCCGACCTGAACCCTATCGAAAACCTCTGGCACATATTGAAAACTGAGGTTAAAAAGCGGAAACCTAGAAATTTGAGGGATTTGGAGAATTACTGCATTGAAGAATGGTCAAAAATCAGTGTTGATGCTTGTAAAAACCTTGTTGATAAATATCCAAAACGGTTACAGGCAGTTATTAAGAATAAAGGGCATGCTATTGACTATTATTAAGAGAGGTATGAATAATTTTGAACTAGTGCCATTATTGTTTTTCTTTGTATAATGTTTCAAACTTGCATAATTTATTTATTTGTTGAGTTTAAATTAAATGCTTATGCTTGATTTATTGTTTGAAATCCCTTTAATATTGTCTACCTTCTGGTTTGATCAATATTCTTATAGAAATCTCAAAGATCCGAGGGGTATGAATAATATCGGGCACAAGTGTATATTTTTTATTTTATTTTAAGTTATTTTGGTACAAATTGTAGTTCACGTTCAAATCCTTCCAACCAGGAAGTAGTCAGAGCACGCACCTGCAAAAGTAAGTGTGATTTCTACAAAAGTTGACAAATTAAGCTAAAAAAAAAGGAAAGTTTTGTAAACAATTTGCGAAGTATTCAGAAATAGAGACTGCATCATTTTCTTTTGTTATTTTTATCGATTTTAAATTAAAAAGGTTAGTGCTTGTTAAGCTATAATCAACTTATCGATTTTTTAATAATATATCGTTTTAAGTAAAGACGATAGTACTAACTTAATTGTCATGTCGAAAATAGTAATATATCAAAAAATTACGAAAATTCATCAAGTAGAACTATTGTTTTTAGTAAAAAAAAAAAAAAAAAATGATAATTATAGACAACGAATATTGCACGTCATGAACAAGTAATCTATAATATTAGTTTCGGAGTTATATCCCCTGCGTGTACACTCCTACTGTCTGCTTTATAACGTGTACAAAAAATGCGATTTTACCTAATTTTCCGTAAAAATTAACTTTTGCTTAGAAATAACTTTTTACTCAATGATTTTTCATAATTTCTGGATATATTACTGTTGTGGAGACGCCCACTAATTTACATAGGTGGGTGAGTGAGATATATAAAGGTATCAATCACCAATACTGAGGAGTTCTGCAACGATCACCAAATAGGCAAGACGCCTATGTTGCCTCCAGTAAGACATGCAACACGCCACCTGCCGGAATATCTCCAAATTTTGTTTTATATCATAAGTTACTTAAAACGTGATTAGTTAAAGTTCAGAATAAAATCACGCTTTCTCTTAACGGTTAATTTAAAAAAAAAATCTTCTGAACGCTATTAAGTTAAATTCTTCACTAGTTTGGAGACGGAATGCGTTGTTGTGATAAGTGATTTTCTCTATTAATTCGCACTTTTTATTTTAAGATTCAAATATTAATAACATTTTATTTCAGTATTTAATTTATGTATTTCTGTTGTATTAAATGCTAGCTTTAATTTTTTTTTTTTTTTTTTTTTTTTTTTTTCTCGTCCATAAATGTTTATCTACCAAGTTGATCTTAAATATTGTATAATCAATCCATTATATTATCATTTTCAGTCCCCCACCCCTAATTTCTGGCTCCCATCTTATCTCGCAATTACTTATAACGTCACCAACGAACTTCGGAAGAACCCCCCCCCATCCGATTTTGTTTTATATCATAAGTTACTTAAAACGTGATTAGTTAAAGTTCAGAATAAAATCACGCTTTCTCTTAACGGTTAATTTAAAAAAAAAAAATCTTCTGAACGCTATTAAAAGTTAAATTCTTCACTAGTTTGGAGACGGAATGCGTTGTTGTGATAAGTGATTTTCTCTATTAATTCGCACTTTTTATTTTAAGATTCAAATATTAATAACATTTTATTCCAGTATTTAATTTATGTATTTCTGTTGTATTAAATGCTAGCTTTAATTTTTTTTTTTTTTTTTTTTTTTTTTTTTCTCGTCCATAAATGTTTATTTATCTACCGAGTTGATTGCAAAAATAGATTACCTAATTGTACTCATTTTTAGTTCGTGGGAGGGGAATCTATCACCATACTTTCCCTTAAACAGGTCCGTTGGACTTTTATTAAGTACAATACTTAATAGTTATTTTTTTATTTTATTTTATTTTTTTTTTTAATGGAGAGTAGAAAACGCATTGTGGATGCGTTATCGGCAGCTCCTGTTACTCTCGCTTCTTCTTATTTGTCCCTCAGTCCTCATTTTTAAATGAGTGATTTTTCTGACAAAGGGAGAAGAAAAAGCTGTTTTCTAGGTTGGCAGTATTTTTGCGCGAACAGTTGGCAGAGTTGGTGGAAATTTTCTGTTTCTATGTCTATCCTTGTAGCCATGTCACTAGTAAGGGTGCTGGAGGTAAACGTTTTGTCTGGGCTGACGTTATCCGCCTGATAGTCAGGGACCCGAACCTTGGATTAACCACTAAGGAGGCTGTCCTATCAGCAGGTGCAAAGTACTGGGGCTGCTGTATTGCCATTTGGTGAATGGAATCTGGACCATGCAGTAGCTTCTGGTGGGGCCTCTCGATGCCATACTAGTGGGTAATTGTTACGGCTTTACCTTATCATGTGGTACAAAAAAAAAAAAAAAAAAAAAATTCTTCGTTTCTTTTTCTCTCTTAGTTTCCCCTCTCTGTCCTGCTCTAAGTAAATCTGTCGACCTAGTCCACAAATTCCAAAATTTCATCATGACAAGTTTCAAGAAAAAATACACGATTAAACCCGGTTCTCCAACTTCCAACGTAGACCCCTACTACCATGTCTCCTTCTCCAACATCAGGGGTCTACGTTCTAACCTTCCAGAGGTTGAAACCCAATTACAGGAGACTAAACCAGACCTTTTATTTTTAAGTGAAACTGGCATTGGACAGGCTATTTCCCTTGATGAGTTTGCAATTACAGGATACTCTAACTTAACTTCTAAATCTGACCCCCAAGATCGCCATGGGCATGGAATATGTGCCTATATTAAAGATAGCTTTCCATGTGGGAGGGACATCTCCAGGGAAGATCCTAACTTACCTTATATGTGCTTCCGGGTTGCTTTAGCTCACACTACTGCATTTATATTTACTCTCTATCGCCCCCACAACAGCGGAGTTACTATCTTTCAAAGCATATCTGAGAAAATTGACCAAGTCCTTTCTACTTATCCTTCAGCTAACATTCACGTATGTGGAGACTTCAATGTTCACAACGTCGAATGGTTGACCCACTCAAACAAGACCGATGATGAGGGGAGGTTCTGTCATGATTTCTCCATTGCCTATGACCTCACTCAGATTGTTCAGGAACCTACCCGTGTGCCCGATAATGACGGCCAGTATGCGAGCCTACTAGACCTTTTTCTCACAACTTGCCCTGAACTATGTTCAGTTTCTGTTCTGTCGCCTCTTGGATCTTCCGACCACTCTGTTGTATCAATTAAGATAAAAATGAAATGTAATAAGTCCCCAGACGTACCTCTTCATCGTACAGTATATCGATACACTAAGGCTGACTGGGATAGCTTCCGTACATTTATATCTGATCTACCTCTGCATTCCATGTTTAAAAAGGATGTGTCCTCTATAGTATTAGACCTAACTGAATGGTTAATTGTAGGTATTGACCATTTCATACCCTCTAAAAAGTTTCAGCAAAAACCTAACAGCCAGCCATGGTTCTCTCCAGAATGTGCTGCTGCCATTGCGCACAGAAATCACTTTTTCCACTGCTTCAAACGTAATAGATGTATGGAAACTAAAGCCGTTTTCAGGACTGCCAGCAACCATTGTAAGAAAGTAATAAGGAACGCAAGAGAGTTGTATGCTCAATCTGTTAAGTCCAAAGTAGCTGAGCAGCGGCTTGGTTCCCACCAGTTTTGGCAAATAGCAAACAGAATCCTGAACAGAAGCGTGTGCTCCATCCCAACTATTATCAATGGATCTGAGGTAATCTCGTCAGCATCAGACAAAGCCAAACTCTTTGTCAAGAACTTTGCAGCTAATTCTACCCTTTGCGACCAAGACCGCCAACCCCCAATATTTCCTCTTGTATCAGAAAACACGCTATGTGATATACGTATATCTGTACGTGATGTTGCCAAACTAATCAAAAACCTTGATTCCAGTAAAGCAACTGGCCCTGATGGTATTCCAATTATAGTACTCAAAAAACTTCAACCTGAACTAGCGCCCATACTTACAAAACTGTTTAAACGTTGTCTTAAGGAGAATAGTTTCCCATCTCCCTGGAAAATCTCATCAGTATGCCCTGTATTTAAGAATTCAGGTGATCGCTCATCCCCCTCTCAGTACAGGCCAATAAGTCTCCTGTGCGTCATGAGTAAGTTGCTAGAATCTGTATTAAATACAGAAGTAATCAAACATCTCAACAAAAATAACCTTCTTAGTGACACTCAATATGGTTTCCGTTCTGCTAGATCTACAGCAGATGTCCTTACAGTTATATCGCATAGGATTAGCAAATCTCTCGACGGTGGCAATCTTTCTAGGGCAATTGCTCTTGACATATCTAAAGCCTTTGATAGGGTATGGCATAAAGGTTTACTTCATAAGATCGCTAGCTATGGTATAGCTGGAAAAGTCTTCTCAATTATTAAATCATTTCTTTCTGATAGATTCATAAGAGTAGTAGTTGAGGGGCAAAAATCAGAAGCTCACAATATTAATGCCGGTGTCCCTCAGGGATCCATCCTGGGCCCAACTCTTTTCCTGATCTACATTAATGATCTTCCAAATCATATCCTTACATCATTTGTAGACATTTATGCTGACGACACTACCATTTATGGTACCACATCTAAGACAGTAAACGACCAAGTTCTCTCCAATTCTCTCTCCTCTGATCTTGAGCACGTAGTACAATGGGGAAAGGAGTGGCTGGTTACTTTTAATGCATCTAAAACCAAGCTTCTCTCTTTACATCATCAACATTCTAATCCACATTTGTCATCAATTGAAATGAATGGCTCTCGTCTTCAGGAGGCCTCAAGTTTTGACAAGCTTCTGGGCTTGACCATTACTCCTGATCTTAAATGGAACACGTATATCAAATCTGTTGCCAAGGCCGCTGGAAAAATGGTGGGATCTTTCTATCGATCCAGTAGATATCTCACTGCTGATGCTATTCTCTATCTATATAAGAGCCAGGTACGTCCAAGGATGGAATACTGTTGCCACATCTGGGCAGGAGCTGCTAGAAAGAACTTGTCCTGCCTTGATAGAGTTCAAAATAGACTTCGTAGCCTCGTAGGAGATGTCCTTTTCTCCTCCTTGCAACCTCTATCTCACAGAAGAGATGTTGCGAGTTTGTCTCTGATGTATCGTTATTTTCATGGAAAGTGTTCAACTGAGCTTCAATCTATGGTCCCCCCTCGCCAAACTTTCACAAGAAACACTCGTCTAGCTGTAAACACTATCAATAATTTCCCCCACTCTTTATCTGTGCCTAAACCTAAACGTAGATTCCATGAACAAAGCTTCTTTCTTAGAACTGCACGCCTGTGGAATTGTCTTCCGTTTTCCTGCTTTCCGGCTGACTACAATATGGTTTTGTTCAAGTCTAAAGTAAATAAGTTCTTGATGAGCCGTTCCATATAAGTTATTAAATTTACCAAATTTTCATTACTAATGATTACTAAATTGACCAACTTCTACTGTACACTCTTTAACCCTTATCCTTGAGTGGCCTCTGGGCCTTGATAATGTGGTGATGCCTTTGTAAAAAAAAAAAAAAAAAAAAAAAAAAAAAAAACTGAAGTATATCTGAAGACATGGAAATATGTATATAACTTTTCTTCCTAATATATTATCGTTATACCTTTACTTTCTATGTTCTTGTTAATTATTTGTGAAGACACAACGGTCGACCTAGACGAGAGTACCCAAAATGGCCGACCAGGACTGAGATATGACACGTGACCGGATGTAATGGAAGAAATATCTCATGTATTTAATTTAAGCCGTCGTTTCGTATCTTACAACATATACAACAAATACTTTATTGTAACTTTTTCTTTAATAATCTATATTTAATAAATATTTATATAAAATTATCAGAATTGAAAAAAAAGCCAAGCTGGCAACACGGCTCTAGCTGAAATAATTTATTAAGGAAACAACGTAAATAAATAAATTAGAGAAAAGGGAAAAAAACAATTTGCAACTTACCTGCATGGCGTCGTCTGCTGAAATTTACGGCAAATGAGTCGTTTATAAGATATGCATTTTTTTTAACGGTAAATGTTACCTTACCAAAACAAAACGAAGTAAAAAAAAAAAAAATTTTATATAAATATTTATAAATTATTAAAGATTAAAGAAAAAGTTACAATAAAGTATTTGTTGTATATGTTGTAAGATACGATGTTGTAAGATACGAAACGACGGCTTAAATTAAATACATGAGATATTTCTTCCATTACATCCGGTCAAGTGTCATATCTCAGTCCTGGTCGGCCATTTTGGGTACTCTCGTCTAGGTCGACCGACACAACAATTACTATAGCTTACGAAAAAAATTTTTTAAATTTTATTTTTAGATATAAGCAAAAACAGAAACTGCAAATTTTGTCGATTCGATCTGTTTTTTTAGCCATCAGTGCCCCAAAATCAACAAAGCTTAGACCGTTCCTGTAATGGACCTGATCCCTGTTGATGCGGTGTAATGATCACAGGATTTGCTTTTCTCTTTGAGAAGAGATTAGTTTCAGGCTAATCGCATGAGGCGCACTAAACCAGAGAATACAGACGAGGCTGCACAGGCATTTTTTGCAGAGTCAGAGCGCTCTTCCTGTGGAGAAATGACTTTTTCAATCCCACTCTCCGACCTCATGTCACAGTTCTTGCAGTGGGAGAGAACTAAATACTTGGTTATAAAATAACCGGCGTTGCCCGATGGAAGCGTCCCCCTCCCCTGTAAGAAATTAAACTATGGTTGCTGTTGGTGGCCAACCCCTAACCTCGTAATATTAAGAACGGCTTTCAGAATAGTAGGTACGTGCAAAATGAATGCAGACGCTCAAAATGGATAAACATTTTGACTCCTCCCTTTACTTAAAAATTCACCAAAAATCAGGAAATTAACCAATTTTAATGAAATGTTCAGTATTTATCAAATAATGATCACAGAATATAATGAACTAATTATTTTTATTTAAATCTTAGTAGAAATGTATTATTTTGTTTAAACAAAAACTACCTTTACTAAAGTTATGGTTTTCAGTAGTAAATAAAAAACGCAAGAATTTATTTTTGCTTTTTTTATATAAATAAAGCATCGTAATTTGTAACAATAGAAAAAAAAACCTTTTTACAGGAACATTACGAAAAAAGCCCCCAAAATTCGTATTAATGAATTCGATATAATTCGAAGAAAAATGAATTTCTCGAACTACCGATATTACCATTGAATTAAGCATTGTTTATTTAATATTTTCACACAAAAAAATTATAATAGCAAAAATATTTCTACTTTTTTTTTAAAATTACAGATTTCGCATAATTTTTATATGCAAGATTTTAATAATTTCCTTGCTCGCAAGAATGTGAAACTTTCGGCGTAACATAATTTTTATATAATCTTAAACAATAATAATAAAAAAATTAATTTAAAAACAGGAACATAAAAAATAATTAAATTAAAAAATGATAAAAATTGATGCAAACGTTCAGAATAGGAATGTACAGATGCACGCTTGAGGGGGGGGGGGAAATAAGAAGAAATCTGACACCCCTACCTCCTTTTATACTATCATGACTTCATTTTGAAACAGCGTTTCGATTGGCTATAATTTGGGGCTTTAGTATAATCGTGTTTACAAAACTTTATTTGTTGCGTTTTTAGAATTACTTGGTTTTTGAGGACTAATTAAGTTATTTTTGCACAAACAAGGTGAGTTTTTTTTTTTTTTTTTTTTTTTAATTGAATACCTTAGGACTTTACTAATTATCTTTGAAATAGACCCAGGAAACTAATATTTATCTTTTAAAGGATTTTTACAATGAATTTATTTAACTTTAAAATTTAGCTGTATTGGTTAGCTCGCCGTGAAAACATTTTTCATAACATTTTTTTTTTTCACGTGTACAAATATTTTTTCCCTTTACAAAAAAATTATGATAAATCGACTTTCAAAACTAGGTCCCCTATTTTTGTCCATTTATTTTTGCCTGTACCTAGTTGTTATTCTTTTTTTTTTTTTTTTTTTTTACACGGTGGTCACCACTTATCAAGACCCGGAAGCCACTCAGGGATAAGGGTTATTGCAAGTACAGTTTAATAATTGGGAGGGTCTGTTTTTTCGGTATTATTATACAAACACCGTGACAGCGTTAGGGTTAGGATTAGGGTTAGGGTTTAGGGTTAGGTTTAGGGTTAGGTTTAGGGTTAGGGTTAGGGTTAGGGGGTTAGGGTTAGGGGGTTAGGGGTTAGGGTTAGGTTTAGGGTTAGGGTTAATTCGCTGTCACGGTGTTTGTATAGTTTTACCGTTTTTTCACCCCTGCTAGTATCTTATTAATGTATTCATTCTTTTACAGCGGAATGTTAATGAAATGGCAAAATCATTCTTTTTTTTTTTTCTTTTTTTTTTTTTTAACTAATTCAGCTATTTTTTGTGTGCAAACCAGGTGTTTTTTTTTTTTTTTAATTTAATTCGATACCTTAGGATTTTATTTTACCAATTATCTTTGAAATAAACCCAAAAAACTAATATTTATCTTTTAAAGGATTTTTACAATGAATTTATTTAACTTCAAAATTTAGCTAAATTGATAAGCTCGCCGCGAAAACATTTTTCATAACTTTTTTTTTTTTTCACGTGTGCAAATATTTTTTTCCCTTTAGGAAATTAACTTTAGTCTTTTAATTTTTCAAATACAATCACAAAGTTGTCGGAAACCTACAAAAAAATTATGATAAATCGGCTTTCAAAACTAGGTCCCCCTATTTTTATCCGCCCATTTTTGCCCATACCTACAGAATAGACACCCCAACCTCATGTTAAGAACGGCTTTCTGAATAGACGCACCATTTTATGAGATGGGGTGTCAAAGTATTTGGTCCAAATTTAACCTCGATATTTGTTGTTGGCATACCCACCCGCAAATAATATCTTTTATTGCAAACCTATGATACTTTGGTCTAGAAGGGAATTTCTGAAGTCATTGTATTATATAGGAGACACAAGCCTATATTCCAAATTTCATGATGTTGACCATCTTACCGTTTATTCCATGAAGTAACTTGATATGGACAATTCTTGACAGCACCTGCGTCATAAATAAAAGGTGAAATATAATTGAAGAAACATATTTTTCGACATATATAACGTTTCTTTCTTACGAAATACTTATCGAAAATTGTTTTTTATTTATCAACTTTTTATCATTAATTATTTTTTATTTTTATATTAAAACTTAGGCATTTGCTAACTTTATTTCCACTTCAACACTCACCTTTAAAATGACGCGTTTCCGAGTATGCTGAAAATGAATATCACATTTAAATTTGGGACAGATGAGTAGTTTTCCGGATATTAATTAATATTTATGATCCAATGTAAATCCATTATGTTTTTTTACTGGTGGCCATGTTTTTCCCCAACTGAACAAGTACTAATGTGCAAGCTTGTTGCAAAACACCTCCTCCTCCTTATGTTAAGAATGGCGAACGGCACTGACATTTATTAAGTAATACGGTAAAGGTGCAGTATTTTTCCACCCTAAAAAAATCCGGTAATCTCCAAAAATACCGTTAGGGCTTACAACATGGCCGCCAGAAGAGTCAACAAAAAACTGCGAATAAAATATATAAAACTCGTAATTTCTGTTTTTAAAGTGGGTTGTCAATTTTCTTTATGAAATATACTTCCAAAATAAACTATTACAGTCGTTTAAAACATAATAGAAGTATTATTTTTTATTTTTTAAAAACAATGTTTACAAAATGTCTACGAACGTTATTTTGTAAACATTGTTTTTAAAAAATAAAAAAATAATACTTCTATTATGTTTTAAACGACTGTAATAGTTTATTTTGGAAGTATATTTCATAAAGAAAATTGACAACCCACTTTAAAAACAGAAATTACGAGTTTTATATATTTTATTCGCAGTTTTTTGTTGACTCTTCTGGCGGCCATGTTGTAAGCCCTAACGGTATTTTTGGAGATTACTAAAAATCCTTTGAAATTACCATTATCAGAGGTTTTTGAGTGTGCTGATAACGAAAACGTTTAAGATTCCAGGAAACGAGTAGTTTCCAAGATGTGAAGAAATTATCGTTTAAAAAAGTAGGGGATCACTTTTTACATTAATCTAACGTAAAATGAACACTCACTTAATGGCCACCTCTTTTTTGGGGGTAGGGTGGCTGTTATTGTTTTTAGGGGTGGTGTTTATTGTGGCCTGTTAGACAAACACAAAACCTACTTTTAAAAAATCTTGTTTTCTATGGGTTTTCGGATGTGCTGACAACGAATATTGCGTGTAAATTTTCCGCAAATGAATAGTTTCCACGTATTAAGCAATGTAATTCTTTGTTAAAAATGGTGACCATTGTTGTATGCGCAAGCGCGCACGTTATTGTCGATGTTCATTTTACGTTAAATTAATATAGAAAAGCGATCGCCCATTTTTTTTTTTTTTTAACTATAATTTCTTCATATCTTAGAAACTACTCGTTTTCTGGAATTTTAAATGTCATTTTCGTTTTTAGCACCCCCACCCAGAAACCTATATTTGTGGTAAGTTTAGAGGATTTTTTGAGAGTGGAAAGATGTTGCACCTGTACCAGTAATACATTGGAAAAAATTTCGTAATATCCAGAAAATTACTTGTCTGAGCAAAATTTAAAGGTGATATTTGTTTTCAGCATACTCGAAAATCGGGTTTGTATTACTGTACACATAGATTCAAAAAAGTTGTCAAAAAACAAATATATAACAAATAAATGTTATCAAAGGCAAGATAAGTTACTTTTCTACCAAACTGGATATAATTTTCGTGTTTTTATTCAATTTAACATGTTTATTCAGCTTGAAAACCATACAGTGTTTAGCGATGTATTGGAAAATTCAAAATGGCGGCCGATTCTCTCTTTAACACGGTAAGTTTGGAAAAAGGTGTAATAAATAATAAACTAGACAAAATACTGTTAGAAATTCGCTCAATATATGTTACCGTGACATAACTTGACATATATTCGGTGGTTTTTAATAGTATTTTGTCTAGTTTATTATTTATAACACCTTTTCCTGAACTTACCGTGTTAACGAGAGAATCGGCCGCGGCCGCCATCTTGAATTTTCCAATACATCGGTAAACACTGCATGTATTTCGAGCTGAATAAACATGTTAAATTGAATAAAAACACGAAAATTATATCCAGTTTGGTAGAAAAGTAACTTATTTTGCCTTTGATAACATTTATTTGTTATATATTTATTTTTTGACAACTTTTTCGAATCTATGTGTACAATACAAACCCCGAAAATCTTTAAAAGTTGTCATTTCAAAAGCGAATTTTAAGGCAGAAAGTAAAATAAACAAAATACCAAAATTTATTATTGGAGAATGCTTTTGTCAAAAGTTATCGGGAAAATGTTGGTGCTTGTTCACATAAAGTCGGCAGATCGATTTTTTTATATATGTGATTTTAAGCAAAAACAACAGTTCTTAGTTATTTGTCATGTCGAAAATAGTAAGATATCCAAAAATTACGAAAATTCATCAACTAGAACTGCTTTTGTGTCTTTTAGTAAAGAAATAAGTCTAAGGCTAAAAGAGTATTTCAGTCATTAAAGTGGTAAAAAGCAGATAAGTATGTCCCCTGTGTTCGCAATCTTTGAGATGTTCACATCGAGGGAAGATGTAATTTCCCTCAATTTTCCGTAAAAATTACTTTTAACTATAAAACTCAACGAATTTTCCTAATTTTTTTCATATATTACTCTTTTCAACGTGATAAATTAAGTATTGTTGCATTTTCTTAAAACAATATATTTTGAAAAGATCGATCTGTCGACTCTATCTTAAGTACCATTTTTTATTTTTATTTTTTTCATTAATGTATAATGATGAATTAAAAGAACAGGCAACTAGAAGTCGTCAGCAAACGGTATCAAATAAATCGGATTTGAATCGGATCAATTCCCGTCAATTATGGTTCGGGCTTGTGGGGGTCGCCTGGCCTTTTTTTGGGAACTGACTTCCTCCACAAATAATAAAAATGAAAATAAGAAATCTTATGTGCAACACAAACGGAGGTTTATTTCCGGAATAGAAATAACAAATAATAACAAGTTAAAACATAGTTCTCAATATTTCAGAGTTCTTTTTTTTGAGTTCATATGAAAGATGGAGAGTCTCTTTTTTTGTGTGTGTTCTTTGAATGTTCAAATATGTAACAGAGACAATATTAATGTTCGTCTGCTAAAAGAGAGTATTAATGCGCGGAGCAGTGGAAATGAAATAATTGATGTTTGCACGCGTGGCAAGTCCTAATGAGAAAGCGTTGAATGAGTCGGAAGAGTTTAAAGAGACGAAAGAATGCTCGAAAGGCTAAGAGACTAAAGAGATAGATTTTGTGTTTGTGCATGTTTATATTCGATTTGATCGGCTCCAAACGAGCTCTAGAAAATCAGTTTTAAAATATGTCCTAGGAGGAATTCCATTGGACGAAAGACATCACATGGGGTGCTTTCAACTACGTACGCACCTTTGGTATATAAAGGTCACGCCGGAATTTGTGTGGGTGTCATTTTTCATTTTTTTTTTAACGCGCCGAAACAATCAATTGCACTGCGCGCCTAAATTGTATTTAACGATTTTAAATTTGAATATTAAACTGTGCCAACTGGCACAGGCTCGACTAGCAGTCACTGGATTAAGCTTAGGAAAGTAAAAGACAGACGAATTTCAAAACAAACAAACCTGGTGGTGGTGGGGTAGGGTGGGGGGATACAATAAATAACAAAAACTTACTTTAAATTTACTGAATATATATATCTTATGTGGATGCAAAAATAATGTCGTTTTTTGATATGAAGTTTGTATAAAGAACGACATTATTTTTGCACTAACCTAATACGTCCCCCCCCCCAAAAAAATTGCATTTTGTATTTATTTATTTTGATTATTTTCTTTTCCAATTTTTGGTACTTGTATAGTTTAATCAAGACAGTAAAAGATGAAAATATCGAAAAAAAAAAAAAATTAAATTGTACGTATCCGTTATGGAATGAAGTTCTCCGAAAAAAAAAAATTTTTCACTTAATTTCATCAAGTAGTTTTTGTTTTACAGCGAAAAAACAATTTATGATACCGAGCAAAAGGTTCGATTTTTAGGAAGAAAAGCTAGTATTAAAGATGGGGAGGGAGTGTCGGCTCTTTAACTGGAGTTATCTCCCCGTGACGTTTTCTACAATTCAAACAAAAATTTAAAACAAAATACAAGATGTCTGCCTTCAACGCGCTCTCATAAAAGCGTGTTTTTTCCGCTATAAAAAACAAAACAAAAAACAAACTACTTGATCAATTAAGTGAATTTTTTTTTTTTTTTTTTCGGAGATCTTCAGTTCAAAACGGATACGTACAATATAACCTTTTTTCGATATTTTCAGTTTTGAATTTCTTGATTAAACTGCACAAGTACCAAAAAATAAATAGAACACCCCCCTCATCACTCTAAGATAATGGTAAAACTTTACATTAAGGCCCGTCTCACGTTCGTATATAACAAAATATGTTTTTTGTAGATTTCGGTGTGCTAAAAACGAATTTGCAAACTGTTTCCGTCGCAAAAAAATAGTTTTCATGATATGAAGAAATTACTTTTTCGAAAAGTGGGTGATCACTTTTCCATGTAAATTTAACTTAAAATGAGCACCCACTTTCTGGCCACCTGAGAGAGGAGGCATTTTTTTTTAGTGTTTATTGGCTAAATGGTTTTTTCGAGTTCTTTTTCTGTTTTCATCTTTCAATAAAGACACGAGGAAATTTAAAAATAAAGAAAAATCGGTGTTTTACTTTAAGGCTCGTCTCACATTCGTATAGAAAAAAATAATTTTTGTAGTTTTCAGTGTGCTTTGAAAGAACCGTCTCCGTCGCAAATTTACCGTTTGTATAGTATTAACCCCTTAACTCTGGGATTATTTTCCATTTCACAGCCCAGCCTTCGTTCCAAATATTAAACCATGTAATACTATATGTTATCACGGATGGCCATTTTGTACGCATTATAACATATAGAATTACATGGTTTAATATTGGAAAAACTACTTGTTTTTCGTCTAATTTTCATTTTTCGCCAATACTACACTGTGACAAGGCAGTTTGGTACGCGAGTGCACATTTAACGGCCTTTGTTTATGCTCGCGCGTAGCGTAAACGAAGGCTAGGCTGTGAAAAAAAAAAAATTGAAAATAGTCCCAGAGTTCAGGGGTTAATACCATGCAAAAGCAATCAAACAAAAAACTTTTTAGCCAATAAATGCCCCATTACTTCATATCATGAAAACTATTTTTTTGCGATGGAAACGGTTTACAGATTCGTTTTAGGTTTTAGACATGGAATATAAGTATAAATATGGATAAATTCTTAACAATGAACAATGGAAGTACACATTGAATATAATTTTTTATAGGTAAGTGATTTTTTGGAATGTATATATATTTTTTATAATCGAAGTAAGTAAAATTTTGTTGATTTTCTTAAACTCTTTTTTAATGAAAACCGATGTAAAGAAACAAATAATGCATAATTTTCTATTAAACATATTTTTTTTTAATTTAGTCTTTGCTCCTTTAATTGGAAAAAAAATTTAGGGTTTGAATTACATTTTTCAAGTAGTTATAAGCTTCGAAAGATAGTAAGTTGATTTATTCAAGTTCATATACGGCATTTTTAGTGGTCGATTCTGATACATCTAATACATCCATCGTATATTACTTATATTGATCGGACTATTTTTCTATGGCTATGGTTTCATACGTATTAAACAGATTAACTCAAAGTATACAAAGATATCTACAGAGCCAGTAACATTTCTCTTTTCCAAACAACAACCAACGTACCTGAGGATGGCCGAAGGTCAAAACGACCGAAACGTTGCACAAATAAGATGAGAACAATGGTCCGATCAAAACAAAGAATATGAACAATCAGCCCTCATCTAAAAAAAAAATTCAGAACTTTACATTCATCATAGTTACTTACTTTCTTGAACAAATACTAGGTACCATATTTTTTTTTCCATGAAATTTAAGGTTCTTCTTTATTATTGTAGTCGCCTGTTCTTCTTATATATTTTTTTATATATTTAATTTTTTTCTAAAAAAAAAAAAAAAAAAATAGAACTTTTTTTATCTGACAGCGTTTGCTGCGGACCTTGAGTCGCCTTTTCTTCTGATTCACCAAATATATTCATGATATTCTGAATTCTGATTTTTTTTTTTTGCTTGTTCACACGTAAATAATTGACCTAAAACAAAAGTAGTTACTTAAAGCAGAATACGGACAATGTTGAAATAATAACATTACCCATTCTTAACATTTCCTTATTTAAAAAAAAAAAAAAAAAATACTTCACGAATGTACATAATTTTTGGAATATATTTTCGTTTCGTCATGGGTGCATACAGATTTTTTGGTGCTTCTATATTATAATAATGAAAATAATATTGAATTTTAAGTAAAAAAAAAAAAATGGGGTAAATGTTTCGTTTAGGTCCACCTCCACAATTTTCTTTAAAATGACGACATTTATAGGTTTTCGACTATGCTGAATACGAAAATCGCATTGAAATGTTGCAGAGATAAGTAGTTATCAAGATAGAAAAAAATGCATTATGCACGGTAATTTTAGCGGCCATTTTTTTACGCGCATGCGCGCGCGCGCCCTAAGCAATCAAAATTTTACACGAAGGAAAAAACCCAAAATGGCCGCCAAAATTACCGTGCATAATGCATTTTTTCCTATCTTGATAACTACTTATCTCTGCAACATTTCAATGCGATTTTCGTATTCAGCATAGTCGAAAACCTATAAATGTCGTCATTTTAAAGAAAATTGTGGAGGTGGACCTAAACGAAACATTTACCAAAAATGGTACCTATGTAATTGTCAGGTTGCAAATAGTAAAATATTCAAAAATTACAGAAAACGATAAGGTAAAAAAATGATTATTTGTAAAAAACAGAACCGATAAGAATAAAAAAATTTTGATAAGGTTACATGCTGAGCCTGCCTGACCTATTGGGTCACGTAATGTAAGCAAAAGGAGGAAATAACTCTGTTTTAAACAGACAGACTTTATTCAGAAGACAAAAATAAGTATAACACATATACATGATTTGAAAACTGATTGAATTTACATAAAAAAACAAAACAAAAAAAAACAATTCAGTATTTTATTTGGTACAAGTGCTCTTTACCTTTTTTGTTTTAATTTTTTTGTTTCCATTTTGAGAAGAGTTATATTAGCGGAAGGAAAGACAATCCAAAATTAATGTTTGTTTTCTAACCAAACTTTTCTGCTAGTTCAAAACAAGTTCAATAAATTAAAGTATCACAACTAAAAAACATTAAATAACAAAACATTTACTGAATTTAATTAAAATTATCAAAAATTTAACAATATTTACAAATAAATTATCTTTAAAAATTTACAAATAAAATGCAACATTCTATAGTTTTAAAAAATTATTTTTAAAAGAAATAATTTTTATAATACACAGATAAAATATAACATTCAGTTTAGAATGAAATGCATTTTTTTTTATATATAGGGTGGAACGCTAAATTTGTCACCTTTTAAAGAAAACAACACTACAGCTTTATTTAAAAAATTTATTGAAAAAATTTCAATTCGGGTATCTTGATTATGTAGTAGAGCTGACATCTATTCACTGTAACCGTGTTCAGCATGAATCATTGCCTCAGTACGGGTCTGAAACTGGGAGCATGTCCTTTTCACCAGCACCAGTGGGAGTTCGGCAAATGGCAGCAATCAGGCTGGCTTTGGTGTTGTGGGAGGTCATGTTGGTGATGTTCTCGACAAACAAAGTAGTCCAGCAGGTTCAGGTTGGGGGAGGAGGGAAGGGCCAGTGAGAGAAGGGTACAAAGTTGTAGCACTCCTTCTGAAGCCAAACCTGGATCTCTTTGGACTTGTAGGCCGGCGTCAAGTTCTGCTGTCACACCCAGGGTCTGCTAGTGGCCACCTGATTGCAATAGGGGATCACCACACTCTTCAGTATATCCAGGTACACTCTGGTGTTGACTTTCAAGCCAACTTCGAAGATGTGAGGTGGCACCCTCACTCTCCCTATAGTCCAGACCTTGCTCCCTGTGGCTTTTGGTTATTCCCTGAGCTCAAGGAAAACCTTAGGGGCTGCCGTTATGAGACAATTGAGGAGATGAAAGAGGTTGTGACGCGGGCCATTTACACGCTCACACAAGAGAACTTCCATGAGGCCCTCCAGAAGTTGTTGGATCAATACAACAAGTGCATTGCAGGCGGAGGAGATTACTTCGAAAGGGACTAGTTTTATGTGTGCACTATCAATAAAAGGTTTGGTGGGTTGTTTTTGTTTTACGGCATATCAACCCTTTTCAGGTTATTTAATGCCAAATCCAGTGATTTTGAATAAAAAATTTTTAATAGAATATATAAATTTTTTTTTTTTTTTTTCAAGTCGGTTTCTATTTAACCCATAGTTGGGACCCTAACAGGTACTACCACTCCGGGTCAGAGTGGACCTGGGAGCAATAGCAATTAAAAGGTGGCTCCACACTCCCCAAAGCCCACAAACTGGGACCTCACCATCGGATATAGTTTAAGGTCATATCCAAGACCCAATAAAAGGGACTAGTTTTATGTGTGCACTATCAATATAAATACCCACATGAAAAGTCTGGAAACTTATTGAAAACTTGTTTTAAAAAAATACCCTTATTTTATATAAAAAAATATTGCAATATGATTTTTTAATCATTCGTTCATTTGTCTGGTTTCGTTTGTACGTCACATCATTTCAACACCCGCATTGCTATAGTTTTCTAATACGCCTCCATATTTATTATGTAATGTTTGAGTCCTTTAGAACAAGGGGAGATAATTAGGATCAGATAATTAGGCTGAATCAATTATTTAAGTGCCATGAATTATTCACATATCTGAAAATTTGTAACCAAAACTCTCTCGCTCAATTACACAATTACATTTGATTAAAAGTTATTAACAAAACTAATTTTCATTGAATTTTTTTTATTGTCGACAAGTTGATTGAGAAAAGTTAAGAGTTTAAAAAGGATATTTTTATTATTTCATTTATTTATTTATTTTTTTTTTTTACTGCTTTTTCATCTCAAACAATGCTACTTGAATGTAAGGGGCTACTATTTGGAATCAAATTTTTTAAATTAAAAAAAAAAATTTTTTTTATTACATTTTCATCCCCAACAAGGCACATTGCCACTTTGATGTAGGGGGTTACTAGCAGGGACATAAGCTACGGGGGTACTATGTAGAGAGTTGGGCAGCAAGATGTCGGTTCACATTACACTTGAACTTCTGCATGTCAGTATAATTGGGGAAGCAGGGACCCGGAAAGGAATTCCAAAGTCTAGCGGTTCTGGGGAAGAAACTACTGGAGTAGAAGGCTCTCTTACATCTAGGGATCTCTACAGTGAAGGGGTGGGATTTAGCTGCTTGTCGGGTTTGTCGGAGGTATTTATGGCGAGGGGGGTACAAGTGCTTGCCGTTCGTCGGAGCATTCGCCATTAAAGTACTTGTAGAACAGGCAGAGGGGTGCTACATTTCGTCAGTGGGACAGTTCAGGGCCTATCAGGTTGGTGACTCTCTTTTGAACCTTGTCTAGGAGCGAGAGACTAGTAGCAGATGCACCAGCCCAAATATGACAACAATACTCCATACATGGGCGAATGGTGGCCTTATAGAGGTACAGGATATTTTCGGGCATTAGTAGCTTTCTAGCACGGTAGAGACAACCCACCTTCTTCACAGCGGTCCTGGCAATGCTGTCAATGTAATTGTTCCAACTCATGTTTCCTGTGAACGTTAAGCCGAGGAGTTTAAAAGTTGTACTTTCAGATAAAGAGACTTTGGCCATTGCTATTGGTGGTAGAGAAGGTTTCTTGTAATTATTGAAGAAACAAGTTTAGTCTTGGCAGCTTTGAATGTGACCATCCATTTTTGTCTCCATTCCACTACAGATTGGAGGTCATCTTATAGTGTTTCTGCCATTTCTTTAGATATGTGTTCATTTGTTTTCCTGTCGTGTCTGTTATAGAGCATGGTGTCATCAGCATATATACCCATCTCAGAGACAATTTTGTCGGGGGGGGGGGGTCATTTTTGAATATTAGTAATAATAGAGGTACAAGGATAGACCCTTGAGACACTCCCGCATTTATATCATATTGTTTAGATGTACGACTGTCGAAGACAACTTGGATGTTTCTCTTATCTAAGAAGGATTTAATTATGTTATGTATTCTTCCAGTGATACCGTATGATCTGATTTTCCTGAGAAGACCTTCATGCCATACCTTATCAAAAGACTTAGATATATCTAGAGCCAGCCTTTGAGATTTGAAAAAAAAAATCACTCGACCGCCGGTCGAGTGTGAGGAAAAATTGACTCGCCCCAAAATATTTTTACTCGTCCGACTTTGTCTTTGTTTCAGTCAATAATAGTAAATAATTTTACAACAATTCAAGAAATTACCGTTTGTATAATCTAACAAGAAAATATTTGTTTAACTCTTGTAAATCAACTATTTTATTACTACAAACATTTCAGTAAATATTCAACAAAACGTTAAAATACAACACCAGAGAAATAAGAATCATTTCTTCGGATGCTGATATGTAGTATCAAAATGACAATTGAAATATAAATAATTCAAGACTGTGTTTATTGGTACCGTTAGAAAACGAATATATCTAACTTTATACACAAATAATGTAAAATCACACCCTTGAAATAAATATATTTTAACATGCAAAACAAATATTAGAGATTCATCTTTTCATTGAAACATTTCAATATGAAGTCTCTAATTGAAAAATATTCTGAAGCACACAATCATCCCAGCAGCTCAAAAGAATCAGAAATAGTTTCTTACAATAATTACTGAACAAAACTCGAAGCGAGATCATAATAAAAATGGACATTTAGCATCATATAGCATTGAACATTTCAGCGAAATTTATATAGATTAACCTAGTAATTAAATAGCTTTGTTAATGAAACAAAGTTTTTTTTTTATACATTTATTCTATATTTTTTACAAAGCAAGTCGAAATGTTATATCATGTATAACATGTTACTAATAATCAGCCGTCTTGATATTTTTATGTGTTTACATTTTTATAATTCATGTCCAGATTTGTTTATATCCTGATACATTTTTATCGCCCCTGGAATAAATAATGGTTGTTTACAAAACTAATATGAGATCTCTGTGGTCCGAAATCTCCGATATCAAAAAAAAAAAAAAAAAAAAAAAAAACATTTACCTGAAATGAACTAGATTTCTTAGAAAATCAGCATGGTTTAATACTTTTTAAAATTTAAACGGTCAATTTTTCTTTGTAATTTATGGAAAAAAAACTTTGATATAGAACGGAAATTGGTCTCTTTTGTTTCTATTAAAACAAAGAATTCACCTTGGAACAATATTCTAAAATTTAGAATATTATTTTTAAAAATGGGTATCGATGATTTTTTGAAAGTTGCGCAAAAAAGTGCATGCAAATATCTGAATTTATATAATTGAGAAAAATATGATTACTTGTTGTATAATTTAATTTTCGGTGCGTGCTTGACGGAACGATGCGTCTTTTTCCTCTTTCAAATGTTCGTCTTTAAGCATGAGTGTATGTAGCTGTAGCGTCGAAGAATTTATTTTCCAAATGAATTTCAAAATCAGAGAGCTAAATGAAGGTGACATTTTGACTACACGCCGAATGTGTAAATTTGACCTCTTGTTGACCTTTAGCGTGACCACTCTTTTTTTCAATAAGATATTCCAATGGTTTCACAGCTAGAGATGAAAGAATTCACAAATGATGAGACATAGGTCTAAGTCACCGCATATTTGAGAGTCGTAAAATAAATGAGTTTTTCCCCGTTTCTTTATTCAAAGAAATTTTATCACTTTTAGTCGCCCCCAAGAAATTTTCAATCGACTGTGGCGACCAGTCTTGTAAAGTCTCAAAGGCTGTCTAGAGCCACCACTCTACCCTCCCTGCTTTGTCCAGTGAATGGTATATATGTTCAGAGATTAGTTAGGGTGTCTGCTGTGTAGGGAGTTGAGCAGCAAGATGTCTGTTCACGTTACACATGAACTTCTGTATGTCAGTACAATCACGAAAGCAGATTACTTAAGACTTATACCTGATCATGGCTGACAAAATGAGAGTATGCTACCCCCATGGATGAATAAATAGTTTTTTTTTTTTTTTTACAATGGAGTCACCACTTATTAAGGCCCAGAAACCACTCGAGGATAAGGGTTAATAGTCTACAGTAGTAAATGGGAAAATATAGTAATTATTAGTAGTGGAAAATAAGTAAATGGGATTACTTAAGGAGACGGTTTATCAAGAATTTGTTTACATTGGACTTGAAGACAACCATATTGTAGTCAGCTGGAAAGCAGACAAACGGAATAGTTCCACAGGCGTGAAGTTCTAAGAAAGAAACTTTGTTCATGGAATCTACATTTAGTTTTAGGCGTAGATAAAGAGTGGGAGGAAATTATTGATAGTGTTTTCAGCTAGACGAGTGTTTTTCGTGGGAGTCAGGTCAGGAGAGACCATAGACTGGAGCTCAGATGAGCACTTTTCATGAAAATAACAATAAAGCAGAGGCAGGCTTGCAACATCCCTTTTGTAGGAAAGAGGTTGCAGGGAAGAGAAAAGGGCATACCTCACTCGGCTACAAAGTCTATTTTAAACTCTGTGAAGGCAGGATAAGTCCTTTCTAGCAGCTCCTGCCCAGATGTGGCAACAGTACTCCATTCTTGAACGTACTTGGCTCTTATATAGGTAGAGAATTGCATCAGCAGTGAGATATCTACTGGAGCGGTAGAATGATCTCACCATTTTTCCAGCAACCTTGGCAATGGATTTGATGTACGTGTTTCTATCTCGGATCAGGAGAAAAGGCCAGACTTAGAAGCGTGTCAAAACATCTTGTTCTGATTAAAATTCCATACGGATTCCTGGGTTTGACAGAAAGATTCCCGAGTCTGACATGATACACCTGAAGAAGGTTAGAGATCATATGGACTGAAACAACGTTGTGAAAAAATTCAAAATGAAAACACAAGTCTGAAAATTCCAAATAATACGATTTATCACTCCTCATCTAAAAAAATTACAAAACATAATATTCTGCAGGTTAGTACAGTAAAGAAAGGAGGAAATTGGTAATGAATTCCAAAGTTCTCTGTCCGAGGGAAGAAACTGTTAGAGTAGAAGATTTACTCAGCGGTGAAGGGGTGTGATTTTGCTTCTTGTATAGTTAGTCAGGAGTGTATACGTCGAGGGGACACCCGTGGTATGAGTATATCAGCATGCATTCCATTAAGATACTTGTAAAACATGCACAAGGATGCAACATTACGACGATTGGACTGGGGTTGGAGCTTTGTTGAGAGTTTGGGACGTATTAGATAGGAGACCATACTTTAAATGTTTCATAGGCATGGGAAGGTAGAAGACTTTTGTTTCATCAATGAATGTTCTTCGGTTTCATTTTAAAACGTATCGGTCAACACTTTGAGTAAGAAAAGAAAAGTATATTGTAGATTAACACCCTTCGCTAAATTACCCCCACACACACACACACACCTTTCTTCCCCAAAAAAGGGATTTTGATTTTGTTTCTATTGTTTTTTAAGGCGTTTATGAGTAAACAATCAGGTCCCTTAGTTTAGGAAATTGGGGGGGGGGCGTTTGTCACTCACATCCTTGATGCATTTATATTGTGTTTCTTTTTGTTTGTCTGTCTGTCTATTCCACATTTTTTTTTCCTTTTTTTTCGAAAACTACTAGACTGATCTCGCTGAAATTTTGTATGAACCTTTATTATGATAAGGTACAGCGAAGAAAGTATTGTATTTGCTCGATGCACAATTAGAGATTAATAAGGAATAAGGGATTAATATGCAAATTCGAGTACAAATTTAACCATTATTCAACCATTAATTTGGCATAAAAGCATTCATTCTAAGTCAACAGGCTATAACATTTACTTGTTTTTAACAGGATAAAATATATATAGGTGTGTCAGAAATTTCGTGAAAAATAGTAAATAATTCCACCCCGTCTTTCCAAGCTTATAACTCCTCAAAAAATGTAATTCAAGCCCTAATTTTTTTTTTTTTCTAAAGGGGCAAGGACCAATGTTTCATTAAAGAAAAAAAAAAAACAAACAAACAAACAACGTGTTTTTTTTTTGTTTTTTTTAAAGGTTTTAAACTTCGGAGTTTACAGGTAAATTTCTAAAAAACAGTATTTTTTTTTTTGTTTTAAATTTGAATATATTATTTATTGACCTTTTCTCTTCAATTTGTGATATATAACGCTTTGGTGAGTAAATTAATTATTTACTTTTTAATAGACATTTCAAAATGGGAGGCGTGAATTATTCGACCCCCTGTCTTTCCAAGCTTATAACTACTCGAAAAATGTAATTCAAGCCCTATTTTTTTTTTTTTCAATTAAAGGAGCAAGGACCAAGGTTTCATTAAAAAACAAAAGAAAAAACAAACAACGTGGTTTAAAAAAAAAGGTTTTAAACTTCGAACTTTACAGGCAAATTTCTAAAAAAACACTACTTTTTTTTTGTTTTAAATTTGAATATATTATTTATTGACCTTTTCTCTTCAATTTGTGATACATAAAACTTTGGTGAGTAAATTAATTATTTACTTTTTAATAGCCACTTGAAAATGGGGGGGGGGCGTGAATTAAAAAAAAACGTTTGTTTACAATATTATATTCGGTTTATTGGAAAGAACATAAAATTTCACATTGACCCTGAAAATATCGTAAAAATAGGACCAATAGAAAAATTTTGATAGATTTTGAAAGTTTAAAAATTGAAAAATATTGAGTTCGTAAAATTCATTACTGTTTTAAAAAAAAAAAAAAAAAATATTTCTATTTTTTTTTTTTTTTTTTTTTTTTACACAGTGATCACCACTTATCAAGGCCCGGAAGCCACTCAGGGATAAGGGTTATTGCAAGTACATTACGTTAGTGTGGAGATTTGATGAAGTGTTTACTTAAGGGGCGGTTCATTAGGAATTTGTTAATGTTGGACTTGAACACATCCAAGATGTAGTCCGGTGGGAAGCAGCCAGACAGAACAGAGTTCCACAGGCGTGCAGTTCTAAGAAAGAAGCCTTGTTCATGGAATCCGCGTTTTGATTTAGGCACAGATATAGAGTGGGGGAAATTTTTCACAGTGGATTCAGCTAGACGGGTGGTTTTTGTGAAAGATTGGCGAGGGGGGACCAGAGATTGGAGTTCAGTTTACTTTTAAAACAACTTTAATAGTTTATTTTGGAAGTATAATCCATAAAGAAAATAAACAACTCACTTTTAAAAGAGAAATTACGAGTTTTTTATATTTTATTCGCAGTTTCGTGTTAGGGGTGTCAAAAATTCCTACAAAAATTCTGATGCACCTAATATATATATATATATATATATATATATATATATATATATATATATATATATATATATATATATATATATATCAATCCATCCCCTATGGGAGAAATGGAGCAGCTATCAAAAAATTTACCCCTCCTCCCCGTCCCCTCCCCGTCTTTCTCTCTTTCTTTCTCTTACCTTCTTTCTTACCCTCTTTCTCTCTACCCTTCTCTTTCTCTTTCACTCACTCACACACAGGAAGCTGTGATCAGCCTGTTCGCCTTCAACTACTTCCTCTCTGTGCCAAAATATCTTATCAGACAACAACTCGTTTTGTTGCTTAAAAACATTGTTAGTTTTGTTTTGCTGAATATGACTTTTTTTTTTTTTTTTTTTTTCAAATTTGTCAAATTTTTTGAAGTGGGAATTCTTTCTTTAATTTATTAGCAAATATATACCCCTCCCCCCCGCTGCCTTCGGTTTCATGTCCTTGCTAGGCTGAAAAATTATATACTTGTGATAAAATGCATAAAGCAAAAGGAATTGTTTATAATAAGTTATCAAATTTACCAAATTTTCATTACTAATGATTACTATATTGTCCAATGTCTACTGTACACTCTTTAACCTTATCCTTGAGTGGCCTCTTGGCCTTGATAAGTGGTGATGCCTATGTAAAAAAAAAAAGTTTAAAATTTAAACTATTGAAAATAATTTCTTACTTTTTAAACATCGCTTATGTTTGATTTTATATTTTGAAACGTGACGCAAATTATAAATCTATGACGTCACACCAAAGGTATAATTATTTCGTTATGGTAATGTTTTAAGCTCTATTTATAAATAACTCTGAATATGTGAGACTGGAGATCAGAAAATTTTGATTTCGATTTCCAGTCATGACATTCGTTTTATATGTTGGGAGTTTAAGCAATCTCTAACAATTGTGCTCCCAAAACAAAAATGGCGGAAATGGATAAAGTTTATACAAATACGGAATGGAAGCTACCATGAAAGGAAACCCGAAACGATACCGAAACGCCCCATTTTAAAGAAAAAAGAAAACGTATTTTTTAATTTTTTTTAAACATTAGGTCCACCTACATAATTTTCTTTAAAATGACGACTTACGCAGGTTTTCGACTATGCTGAATAAGAAAATCTCAATTAAATTTTGCAGAGATAAATAGTTTTTGAGATATAAAGACCTGTATTATGCACTGTAATTCACTGACCGCCATGTTTGTATGCGTGCAATAAACAAATCTACTTAAGAACAAACTTGTGTCTAATTTGCTTTCATGGGGAAGCAAATAAACAAAAACACGCAAACACCTGGCCTTCGAGTTGGGTAGTATCTGTTCTGTAATTGTGTAAGAAATTCTGCAGAAATAAGCAAGCTTTTTATTGGACGGTTTCTCCGCCCACGGATTTATTTTAACCAATCAAATTGCATGTCATAACTAACTGCCGAGAATGTTCTCGGCGCCAAATTCCTTTTCAGATCAGAATCCGAAAGACGCAGAGTTGGAAATACATGGATTTTCACTCGAATCGAGGCAGCGAAATTACTTGTTGCATCGAGACGTTTTAATGTCTCGACGTGAAGCAGAACTTTATCATTGCAATTACCAATGCCCTTAAGTAGGGTGAATTTATATTTGCACGCTTGTGCTACAATTTAATGTCCGTCAAGACGAAATTAAGGTCTACGGTTTGACCTGCTTGCCCACCATTGAACTGATTCTGCAAGACTCCTCGTGGATGCCCAGCTAGCAGTATCCGACTTGGAAGTCATCTCAACATATCTAACCTGCGCACTACTTCGTCAGCGGGAATTCTACCCAGCCTTTATCGAAGACAAACTATTATTGCCTTCGGGGTCGTTACCCACCCATAGTGGCAGATAGCTGAAGATGACACATCTTTTGCAACTTGGACCTTTTTTTTACTTTAATAAAATTTCCGTTGAAGTTTTAAAGGTGAGCTTGTTGTAATTTCTGTTTGGTTTTCTTCCATTCTGCCAAAAACCTTGAGAGAAATCTCACAATTGGTCCTTGGTCAATGTAGGGGAAACCCTTCGTACTGAGACGATTACTATTTTAGATACTGCCAGAGAGCTCCCTTTTTAGGGAAGCTGATTTTTTTCCTACATTATTAACGACCTTATGTCTAATCTGCTTTTGTCAGGAAACATAAATACCAAGACAGAAAGCAAGAAGCTTAACTGGCCCCAGGCCAGGTTTTAAGGCAACATTCATTTCTGCGCATGCATGATGACTCCTTTGATTCTTAAGTTAATTACCAACTCCTTGAATGCACTATCCTCTTTGGCTTAATGGTTAGCGAGGAAGACTGATTACCCTACAGTTTTGAGTTCGATCCCACCTCTCTATCTTTTTTTTTTTTTTTTTTTTTTTCCACATTCTTTTCCTCCTTCACTGTTCGGGTTCGAGCCTGCCTGCCTACTATCACTTTTTTTTTCCTTTTTGTTCAACACACACCTCCAAAACATCTGGGCAACACCGGGCACTGAGGCTGGTCTAATAAATAAGACAAAATAGGTGCGAGCGTTTGTGTATGTCCATGAAAGGCATTTTGGCTGGGTGTTCTTGCGTCGGTTAGATTCCGTGAGAAGTTTTCTTATACTTCCTAGATCGTAATATTTCAGATTTGCAAACGGACATCGTCTCTGTCTTTTTTTTTTTGGTTGAGTTTTATAAAATTCCCACTGTACCATCGTTTCGAGTGTTCTCTTTGTATAAATAAAGTAAAACTAATCTAACAAAAACGCCTGGTCTGCCGGGCAGGTAGTATCTGTTCTGTAAGTGGTTCTTGGTCAATGTAGGGGAAACCCTTCATACTGAGAAAATTACTATTTATTTGGAGACTGCAAAGGTGCCCCCTTTTTGGGGGAACTGCCCCCCTCCCTCATTAAAAACAACCTTCATGGGAGGTTTCAAAGCAACACCATTTCTGCAAGTCATCTTTTGGATTGACTACATTTAATTTGTATGCTTTACACTTCCGGTCGCGTCATAGCGTAGCAGTAAGACATCACATTTTCTTTCCCTTTCTTTTCCGCCTTTGCATCACGGGTTTGCGCTTGCCTGCGTACTACCAATTTTTTTTTTTTTTTACACCTCCTAACACGCGGGCAACGTCGGGCACCCAGGCTAGTCTACTAATAATACAATATTCTCTCTATTTCTAAAAGTGGTTAGGATCTCTGATATTTTGCAACGAGACGAATTCAGCAATAGTTTATTACGCTGTCCAATTGGCCGTTTAATTTCAGTTAAATGTAAAAAGCAAAGCCGTGAGATGAATTGTACTGCAAGAATCGAAACAACTAATCGACAACTTTTTCGAATCTATGTGTACAGTAAAACAAACCCAAACTTTTTATTCTTTCTGATGTTAGCTACTTTGGAAAATGCTGTCCATCCAAGCGCAATTCGCCATTTGACTTCAGGCATGGTATCAGCCTCGCTTTTCGCCATCTTTTATAAGTAAATGTAGTTGTTTTGATTATTCGGACAACTTTTCTCATCTGGGGTGTTATTAAGCATGACGTTTCGGTCGTTGAAACCTCTGACCTTCATCGGGTGTAAAATCCATGTGTTTTTGAATTAAAGAAAAGGGGATTTTTTTTTTTTTTACACAGTGATCACCACTTATCAAGGCCCGGAAGCCACTCGGGATAAGGGTTATTGCAAGTACATTACGTTAGTGTGGAGATTTGATGAAGTGTTTAATTAAGGGGGCGGTTCATTAGGAATTTGTTAACGTTGGACTTGAAGACATCCAAGTTGTAGTCAGGTGGGAAGCAGGCTGTAGTGCAAGAAATTGAAATAAAAAAAATATTTGAGGGTATGTCCATAAATTTAAAAAAAAAAGGGGGGGGTCAATTTTCAGGGGTCACTAGGGTACCTTTTTCTCCACATTAGATTGTTTCAAAAAGTTACGACTCAATTTATTTGTTTAAATATTAAGTAAAGTTTGCATATTTTTTATTTTTTTATTTTTATTTTTTTTTTGGTTAGGGTTTAAGCAAGGATAACCATGTTCTGAGTATCTACTCAGCAGATTAGAGGAGAGGATGTATACGCTTTCATGGTTGTATCAAAATTCTTCGACTGCTCTACAAACCTCTAAAGGTATCTAGATGCAATTCTTGAGAGGTTTGGTAGAAATTACGAGCCCGATAGTCTGATTGAGCATAGTGTGACCAAACTCCCTCGTTAGGGCTGCTCCCCATGAGAGACAAGAAATTTCAATGTTTATAACTGCTGCACATACCTCCCACCCCCCGAAATTACGTATATAGTTTTTTTTTTATAGTTTTTTTTATTGTTATGAAAGCTATGCAATTTGCCGCCCAAGCTATACTAAATGTCAAACCGAATTCTATTTTCTCGATAAAATCCCTCCATAATGGCCGTCCTTGTGTGGCCTCTTTTCATCTTTCAAATACCATTTAACGACCTAGCAATAAACTTTCCAAATTCACAAGGTTTACAATGTTATGCTGTCGGTCACAAAATTGGCTGCATCCATGTTGCCGACAATCAGACGCTTGAAATGCTTGGTCACTGGTGCTTCTGACGCATCTTCGGGTTTTATATCGATAACCATTTCTCAGAACATGATAATCTGCCAAAGAATTTGAAGAGACTCCGTTTCAGCGGGAAGAGAAACTCCACAACCCTGTAGTTCTTGGAAAGAAGCTACTAAGGTGTATTACAAATCGGGTATTAAAATAGGGAATTGGTGAAGATCACTAGACCAGTGAGAGTATGGCACAATCACGTTGACACACTGGTTCTCGCCAGATCACCAAAGTTAAGCAACGTTGAGTCTGGCCAGTACAAGATGGGTGACCATTTGGAAAGGCTAGGTGCTGTATGTACTTTCTGGGAAAGTTGGTTGTGGCGCCAGCACCCTCAGCCCGAAAAAAAGAACTCCTTGCTACGAAGGTCTTCGATATGACCTTAAACTATATCCAGTGGTGAGGCCCCAGCTTGCTTGGAGCCACCCTTTAATTACCATTGCTCCCAGGTCCACTCTGACCCAGAGTGGTAGTACCTGTTAGGGTCCCAACTATGGGTTAAATAGAAACCGACTTGAAAGCAAATATATTCTATTAAAAATTTTTTCTTAAATCTTTGGATTTGGCATTAAATAACCTGAAAAGGGTTGATATGCCGTAGAACAAAAACAACCAACCAACCAACCTTGCTACGAAAGCATCTACAAACTACAAAAGCATCTATAAACTATTAAAGTTGTTTAAAAAATAATAGAAATATTATTTTTTATTTTTTAAAAAAGTGTTTACAAAGTGGCGGCGCGCCTTCATGCAGCCATTTTTTTTTTTTTTTTACATAATGAAATCAATTGTATTTTACGAGTGAAATATTTTTCAATTTTAAAACTTTAAAAATCCATCAAAATTTTTCTATTGGTTTAATTTTTACGATATTTTCAGGGTCAATGTGAAATTTTATGCTCTTTTCAATAAACCAAATATAATATTTTAGACAAACGTTTTTTTTTTTTAATTCACCCCTCCATTCTGAAATGTCTATTAAAATTTAAATAATTAATTTACTCACCAAAGTTTTATATATCACAAATTGAAGATAAAAGATCAATAAATAAAATATTCTAATTTAAAACAGAAAGAAGTATTTTTATTTAAAATTTACCTGTAAAGTCGTAAGTGTAAAACCTTTTTTTTTTTTTAAAAACCACGTTGATTTTTTTTTTTAAGTGGAAGCTAATGTTATGCTTAGATTGTCAAGTAAATATTGACAATTTTTTCTATTTCATTCAATGTTTTCTTTTTTAGATATTAAAAAAAAAAATTCACTCGATAAAGAAGAATTAAAATATATTAAATCAAAAATTCATGTATTTCTTTAAGAAAAGGAAAAAAAATTCATCAACTGTTTCTTTTTTTAAGGCAAAAACTTATAAGTAAATTGAGACTATTTATGGGGACACATATTTCTTCATTCACAAGGCTAGATGGCTAATGCGAACGTGTGGTTTTTATGTCCTTCTGTCCATCTGTAGTTCAAAACAAGAACAAACACCGGTTCGGTATGTCGTTAACACTGTAAAAATGCTTAGTAATGGCGGTATTTTCAAATAGTTGTTTTAAAATATAAATATGGATAAATTCTTAACAATGAAGAATGGAAGTACCCATTGAATAGTATTTTTTATAGGTAAGTGATTTTTTGGAATTTATATATATTTTTTATAATCGGAGTAAGTAAAATTTCGTTGATTTTCTTCAAATCTTTTTTAAAGAAAACCGATTTTAAAAAACAAATATTGCATAACTTGCTATTAAACCTGTTATTTTTTTTTTTAATTTGGTCTTTGCTCCTTTTAATTGAAAAAAAAATTAGGGTTTGAATTACATTTTTCAAGTATGTTATAAGCTTCGAAAGATAGGAGGTCGAATTATTCAATTTTCTATCACGCATTTTTAATGTCGGTTTCTGACACTGCTACTACACCGCTTAACAGTGATCTAATGGGAATGCTGCTCAACACCCTACATAGTACCCTGCAAATTATGTCCCAGATAGTAGCCCCCCCCCCTACATTAAAGTGGCACTGTGCCTTATTTGGAGTGAAAATGGAATAAAAAAAAAAAAAAAAATTGTTAAACTGGTGTTATTTTATTTTTTGTTAAATTTGTTATTGTTTCCTTCTTCCCCTGACGTCTTGTTGAGATCTTTTTTTTATTTTCTCCTCCCCCCTCCCTCCCGCTTATTGCTGTCGGATGATATGAAAGACAACGGAGGTTGATGTGGAGACTTTTTTTGTGTGGAAGCAAGAAAATGCATGGAAACTGGTATACCATTGGAACAGCCGCGACTACAAGAATTTGCAAAAAGAACGATTTCTCTTTTTGTAATCGACAGAAAGACGAAAGAACTGATAAGATCTACAAAGGATATACAGTCACAAAACTTGTAGCTACAGGCGAAAGAACCAGAGGATATAACACCTGGTTTGCTGTAATTTTCTCTATTTTTTTTTTTTTTTACCATAGGAATCACCACTTATCAAGGCCCAGAGGCCACTCGAGGATAAGGGTTAATAGGTATACATTAGTCAATGTGATTATAGCGTAGTAAACATAAGTAGTGGGATTTTTGTAAATTGGATTACTTAGGGGGACGGTTCATCAAGAACTTGTTTACGTTGGACTTGAAGACAACGGAATATGTTCTCAGATTGGAATACATAGGAAGACGGCGGACCACTGTTTCAATTTTTGAAGTGCCTGGCGTAGTCCCTGGTGAATATCTAGCAGCATATCTTTTAAAATTCGAAGACATCACCGGAATCGACGTCGACCATTATGATGGAGTGTGGTCATTCGACATTCTACTATACAAAGAAGCCTTTTTAAATATCCCTTACTACATGGAAGAAGGGGTCGAGAAGCTAACGATTGTTGTTGTGGAGAGGAGACCAGCATGCGGAGTATCTAACATACACGTGCTCAACCCCCAAATCATGTTTTGGGGCATCTGGAACCCAAAGCTCCGGAAAAGAAACTTGCTTCCCTGCTAAAGTACCTCCCCACCCCTATAGATTCTTCGCTCTCAAACAGAAAGAAAATTGAACTCCTTAGGTTCCCCTTCCAAGAAAATATGGTAATCTGGAGAAAGAAAGAGCCTGTTTCCTCCGTTTGACTATAGGTGGCGTCACTGTCTGTCCACCCAGTTATGGAAGCACAAAATATATATAATGGCACCCTTGAAATAAATGTTTTTGTTATATTTTAATTTTAAACATGTTTTTTTGTTTTTGTTTTTTTTGCAAACATATTTAAGTTTTATTTTTTTTAAACATTTACGTTTTGTTGCTTGGTTATTTTCAAATATTTACTTTTTTTTTTTTTTTTTTTTTTTTTGCAAGCATAAACTAAATGTTTTTGCTATATTTTTCTTTGAATAAAAAAAAAATCAACGTTTTTTTTCTTTTATCTTTTTTATGGACCCCCCCCCCCTTTTTTCTTAATTTTTCTGCACTTATTTTGCCTTTTCCACGAGTATGCGCGTGATCAAAGAAAGAGCCCACACACACACACACACACACACACACACACACACACACACACACACACACACACACAAAACGTAAATATATTTGAAAAAATAAAACTTAAATATGTTTGCAAAAAAAACCCATGTTTAAAATTAAAATATAACAAAAACATTTATTTTTATTTCAAGGGTGCCATTATATACATTTTGTGCTTCCATAACTGGGTGGATAGACAGTAACGCCACCTTTAGTTAAACGGAGAAAACAGGCTCTTTCTTTCTCCAGATTACCGAAAATTTAGTACCCCATGCCTCAAAACACCCCCACCTCCTTCTATGAAAACAGACATGCCCTCTCCTTTTTTTATTCTTAAATGTCGAAAACACTTTTTTTTATAATACAAAATCGTAAAATTTGATTTTCTTTAAAAAAAAAAAATACTTGATTGATTTATCTTGAATATTTTCATCTAAGTTTTTCATGTTCTCTTATTAAAGTCTGTTTTCAAACGACCCCCCCCCCAGTGTTTTCGACATTCTCTTTATTAAAAGAAGTCAATTTATTTATTTATTAAATAAGTTAATTTATTATTTTGTATTATAAAAAAGTGTTTTCGACATTCACCAAAAAAAACAAAAAAAAAAAACAAAAAAAAAAACAGGGTTTTGCAATTTTTGTTTCCAAGTCGATTGCCTGCCCTTGTTGATCCTATATTTCCGACAGGTGTCGTTACTAGCGTATCAGTCTCAAACAAGATGGTGTGAAGCAATTCTTTGCTAAAACGTGTGATAATATTTGATTTCTTAAATAAAAAAAAAAATACTTGATTGATTTACGTGATTTTTGGAATATGACATACAAGTATGTACATTATAAAGATTTTTTTCAGATTTTTCTTGTAAAAAATTTTTTTCGACCCACTTATAGACAAGGACCACCTCATCTCTGACCCTGAGAAGTCAAGCTATGTCTTGACTCCTGAAGCTGAAGATATGAACTGACTGCAACATGGTCGTTTTTAAATCCAATGGGAACAAATTCTTGTTGAGCTGTTTTCTTAAATGATCTCATTTCTAGCAAGTTTCAGTCATTGTTACTAATCTTCACAAACTCATAACCCTTATCCCCGAGTGGCTTTTAAGCCTTAGTAAATAGTAACTCGGTAGTACGTATATAAAAAATCATTTGAGCTTTTCTTTTTCTCTTTTCAATTTTTTTTTTTTTTAAGTCTGTTCTTGTCCTGAATTCCTCCCATATAAAAAAAAAACAAAAAGAAAAATCTGTACACACCCATGACGAAACGAAAATATTTAAAAAGAAAAACTCACGTAAATTGATCGTGTAGTTTTATTTTTAGAAAAGAAAAGAAAATTTTATGAGTAACAGAAGGGCGGCTGTCTTGTTTGGCATTTTGAAAATTTAAACAAACAAGCTCGACTAGCTACAACCACTATATATGATTTCCCACACTCTATCTGCGCCTAAATCTAAATGCAGATTCCATGAACAGAGCCTTTTTCCCATAACTGTCCGCCTGTGGAACATTATTCTGTTGACCTTCTTCCCGGTTGAATACAGCATGGTATCCTTCAAGTCTAATGTAAACAAGTTCCTGTTAAGCCGTCCCCATAAATAATACAAAATTCTACCCAATTTACATCATTAATGATTACTACTATACCACCTTACATTTATTAACCTCCACCCGCATCCTTCTAGACTAGCTGAACGCCGGGCATTGCCCGGTCGTACAATACGCTTAAACATGATATTTTCATTTATGCAGATTGCATATGTATTATTATAGAATCTATCCTCTATTGATTACTAGTGGGGGTGCCTGGGTGTGAGGTGGTGTAGTAAAGACCCGGGGGTCGGGGGGGGGGTAAAAAGTGGTAGTTGCGCAGGGGGGGGGTCAAAACAACAGTTACGCAGAGGTGTTAAAAAAACAAAAACAAAAGGTTATAGGCAGGCAGACTCGATCCCCTAACGCAGAGGAGAAAAAAATGTAAAAAAAAAAACGTGACGTTTGGTCATGTCTCCATCGCCCGACAGGAAGTTCGGAACATTGAATCGAAAAGAAGATGATGACTTGCTATTATGTATAAAACTGATATTTGTCATGTGAAGGATGGAACTTTAAAACGATACTTATCTCGTGAGGATCCGTCGCATCTGTCAAAAGTTTTTGCGTGACATACAAACATACCCACACGCACACACACACACATTTTGCCTTTTTTTTATAATAGACTAGCAGGTGTGCCCGGCGTTGCCTGGGTGTAAAAGAAAAAAAAACTTTGGTAGGGAGGTAGGCTCGAACCCAAAGCCTTGATAAGGCGGAAGAGAAAGTGTGATAAACCCTGACAACTTACCACTCGGCCACGGCGGGACAGGAAGTGGAAAGCGTTTTAATTTAACAATTAAAAAGTTCAGTGACAGGTGCTTAAATTTTATGAGGTCAAACCTCACATCATAGAGGAAACCTAACTTTGGCTGCAAGCCAGTTTTCCTAAGATGTTGGGGAAAACCAGCTCCCCTAAAAAGGGGAGTTTCCAAAGGAATCCCCCACATTGATCAAAGCTCCTTTGTAAATAGGATTCAGTTTTCCTTATATACGGAAAAGCTAAACAAACACGCAGAGATTGAGAAATACAGCAAAAATAGCGTGTAAAAGTCGTTCAAATAAAAGATAGACGTGACTTCCCTTCGTAAATCGTAGATATTATAATCTAGGGAGCATAAAAAAGTTTTAAGAATAAGTGACCCCACCGAGCGCGCCTGGGTATTTGTAGGTATAAAAGAAATTAAAAAAAAAAAAAAAAAGTTTTGGTAGGCAGGTAGGTTTGAACCCGAATCCTAAAAAAAAAAGCGTGATAACTTACCTCACCGCTATGGAAGCAGTAGAATGAGATTGGATGAAACTAAATGATTAAACAGTCATATGACAGGTGCGTAAATTAAATGAAGTCAAACATGACGGCATAATGGAAAGAAATCCCGCACTTAACTTTTGCTGCGAGGCAGTTTATTTTGGTTTTGTTTGCCCAATATGTTGGGGAAACCAGTTCCTCATAAAAAGGGGAGTGTTCTTATCAATAGCACTTATCTGATATAAGGGGTTTCCCCCACATTGATCAAACCTCCTTGCTTTTCTGGACGTCTTGCCACGGAAGGCCGCAAATTTGATTTCGCTTTCAGTCTCGTTTTTTTATACAGGAAAGCCAAAAAAAACATGCGGAGAGTAAAAAATATTGCTAAAATAACGTGTAAAAGACACCCAAATTAAAGATACGCGTGACCCCCTTTCGTAAGTCGGAGATATTATAATCTAGGTAGCATATAAAAAGTTCTAAGAAGCAATGACCTCCTCTGAGCGCCCCCACAAAAAAGCCTTTGTCGGGGACACACACACACACACACACACACATACAAACACACATTTTCACTTTTATATTATAGACTAACAGGCGTACCCATAGTGACGTGTGTGTGTGTGGGGGGTAAATCAAAACGATAAAACGGAAAAAATAAAGAATAAGTGAACAAAAAAATTGCATCAAAAACCCCGTTTGAATGTTAAAACTTTAAAAATTGAAAAAGTCCCATGTTGGCGTGAACGTGAAACCTTAAGACAACGATGCTGTCACTATAACGCTGTAATATCATTTTTTTTTTTCTATTTAAACTAATTCAAGAAAGAACGTTTTTTGCACATGCATGTTTGGCTAAATTATTATGAAGAAACGATTTTTTTGCTATCCTCCTTCATGACGAACATCAGTTTCTATAGGAAATAATTGACCGTTGTTTCTAATTTTCACATATTATTCGATCAAGACATCGCGCTTTCAAACGGTACCGGTTTCAACCTGGTCGGCTGCTGCTGAGAAAAATTTTAGGCAGACTTACAAACATACATACATTTAAACAGACAGGTGAGATTTATATAATAGACTAGCCTGGGTGCCTAGCGTTGCCCAGGTGTTTGGAGGTGTGTGTTGAGCAAAAAAAAAAAAAAAAAAAAAGGCGTAGTAGGCAGGCAGGCTCGAACCCGTACCGCGAAGAAGGAAAAGAACGTGAAAAAAAAATGTAACCACTTTGCCATTGTGTGCATCACCAAACCGGAAGTGGCAAAGGTTTAAGTCAATTGAAAAGAGGGATGACTTTCAAAAAAAAGCGACCCCTCCTTGTAGAAAAGTGCGCAATTGAGGGTTAAGGAATTAATGTTTTTAACCAATTTTTGATATTTGTCGTCCGAGCTTCAAAACGATACCGATCTCGTGAAAATCCGTCGCCTCTGTCAAAAGTTTTAGGCAGACATACATACATACATACATACATACAGATTGCTGGGATTTATATAAAACTAGCGAGGTGTACCCGGCGTTGCCCGGGTGTTTTTCGGGGTATGTGAAAAAAACCTGAAAATGTGAAAAAAAACGAAGCCTTCACGACGCGCAGTTGGAAAATAGTAAAGTGTTAAAAAAAAAAAATAGGTGCGCGTTTTTGATTGACGTGGCGGCGATAGGTATTTTTTTTTTTTTTTACATAGGCGTCACCACTTATCAAGGCCGATAGGCCACTCAAGGATAAGGGTTAAAGAGTGTAGAGTAGTCAAAAGAACAATATAGTAATCGATAGTAATGGAAGTTCGGTAAATTTGTTAACTTAAGTGGAACGGCTCATCAGAAACTTGTTCACGTTGGCCTTGAAGACAACCACATTATAGACAGCTGGAAAGCAGGAAAACGGAAGACAATTCCACAGGCGTGCAGTTCTAAGAAAGAAGCTTTGATCGTGGAATCTATGTTTAGGTTTAGGTACAGATAAAGAGTGGGGAAAATTATTGATAATGTTTTCAGCTAGTCTAGTGTTTCTTGTGAAAGTTTGGCGAGGGGGGACCATAGATTGAAGCTCAGTTGAACACTTTCCATGAAAATAACGATAAAGCAGAGACAAACTCGCAACATCTCTTCTGTGAGATAGAGGTTGCAGCGAAGAGAAAAGGACATCTCCCACCAGGCCACAAAGTCTATTTTGAACCCTATCAAGGCAGGACAAGTCTTTTCTAGCAGCTGCTGCCCATATGTGGCAACAGTATTCCATCCTTGGACGTATCTGGCTCTTATATAGGTGGAGAATTGCATCAGCAGTGAGATATCTACTGGATCGATAGAAGGATTCGACCATTTTTCCAGCAGCCTTGGCAACAGATTTAATGTACGTATTCCATTTAAGATCAGGAGTAAAGGTCAAGCCCTGAAACTTGTCAAAACTTGAGGCCTCCCCAAGACGAGAGCCATTCATTTTAATTGATGCAAGATGGAGATCAGAACGTTGATGATGTAAAGATAGAAGCTTGGTTTTAGATGCATTAAAAGTAACCAGCCACTCCTTTCCCCATTGTACAACGTGATCAAGATCAGAGGAGAGAGAATCGGGGAGAACTTGGTCGTTTACTGTCTTAGATGTGCTACCATAGATGGTAGTGTCGTCAGCAAAAATGTCTACGAATGATGTAAGGATGTGATTTGGGAGATCATTGATGTAGATCAGGAAAAGAGTTGGGCCCAGGATAGACCCCTGAGGTACTCCAGCATTTATACTGTGAGCTTCTGATTTTTTCCCATCAACTACTACTCTTATGAACCTATCAGAGAGAAATGATTTAATAATTGAGAAGACATTTCCATGTATTCAGCAGTTACGATTTTGTGCGGGACAGTTTTGAATGAGGTGAATAAATCGGTTTGTTTGTTTTTAAAAACCCGCTCCCTGTTTATTAGGAGGAGCGAAATGAAAGCTACAGTCTGATATGACGAAGTTGACATTGAACAAACGTTACTTAGCTCTCTAGAGACAACTGGCTTTCGGCCTGTGGGTATTTATTTCCTCCCCCACCGAGCAAAATAGGCACAAGGCCAATTTTTAATGTGAGGAGTGAAGGGAGGGGGAAGGGAAAAAGGGGACCAGCTCCCTAGAAGGTGGGAAATGGGAGCTGATTAAAGGTCAGGCATGTGGGGTTGCCCCCACATCTGGTCTTTGCTAGTCATAGCTAGTAGCATCTGTCGGAACAGACACTACACTTTGATCATGTCACCCGGGCCCCAGAGGGCGCGCGGGCAAGCGGCCTGTCGGCCTGTTGGTATTTATTTGCTCCCCCACCGAGCAAATTAGGCACAAGGCCGATTTTTATTGTGAGGAGTCAAGGGAGGGGGAAAAGGAGACCAGCTCCCGAGAGGAGGGAAATGGGAGCTGGTTAAAGGTCAAGCATGTGGGGTTGCCCCCACATCTGGTTTTTGCTAGTCATAGCTAGTAGTATCTGCCGGAACAGATACTACACTTTGATCATGTCACCCGGGCCCCGGAGGGCGCGCGGGCAAGCGGCCTGTCGGCCTGTTGTATTTATTTGCTCCCCCACCGAGCAAATTAGGCACAAGGCCAATTTTTATTGTTAGGAGTCAAGAGAGGGATAAGGGAAAAAGGGGACCAGCTCCCGAGAGGAGGGAAATAGGAGCTGGTTAAAGGTCAAGCATGTGGGGTTGCCCCCACATATGGTCTTTGCTAGTCATAGCTTGCAGTATCTGCCGGAACAGATACTACACTTTGATCATGTCACCCGGGCCCCGGAGGGCGCGCGGGCAAGCGGCCTGTCGGCCTGTTGTATTTATTTGCTCCCCCACCGAGCAAATTAGGCACAAGGCCAATTTTTATTGTTAGGAGTCAAGGGAGGGATAAGGGAAAAAGGGGACCAGCTCCCGAGAGGAGGGAAATGGGAGCTGGTTAAAGGTCAAGCATGTTGGGTTGCCTCCACATCTGGTCTTTGCTAGTCATAGCTAGTCCTAGCTAGTCACAGCTTGCAGTATCTGCCGGAACAGATACTAAACTTTGATCACGTCACCCGGGCCCCGGAGGGCGCGCGGGCAAGCGGCCTGTCGGCCTGTTGTATTTATTTGCTCCCCCACCGAGCAAATTAGGCACAAGGCCAATTTTTATTGTGAGGAGTCAAGGGAAGGGGAAGGGAAAAAGGGGACTAGCTCCCGAGAGGAGGGAAATGGGAGCTGGTTAAATGTCAAGCATGTTGGGTTGCCCCCACATCTGGTCTTTGCTAGTCATAGCTAGTCCTAGCTAGTCATAGCTTGCAGTATCTGCCGGAACAGATACTACACTTTGATCATGTCACCCGGGCCCCGGAGGGCGCGCGGACAAGCGGCCTGTTGTATTTATTTGCTCCCCCACCGAGCAAATTAGGCACAAGGCCAATTTTTAATGTGAGGAGTCAGGGAGGGGGAAGGGAAAAAGTGGACCAGCTCCCGAGAGGAGGGAAATGGGAGCTGGTTAAAGGTCAAGCATGTGGGGTTGCCCCCACATCTGGTCTTTGCTAGTCATAGCTAGTCCTAGCTAGTCATAGCTTGCAGTATCTGCCGGAACAGACACTACACTTTGATCATGTCACCCGGGCCCCGGAGGGCGCGCGGGCAAGCAGCCTGTCGGCCTGTTGGTATTTATTTGCTCCCCCACCGAGCAAATTAGGCACAGGGCCGATTTTTATTGTGAGGAGTAAAGGGAGGGGGAAGGGGAAAAGGAGACCAGCTCCCGAGAGGAGGGAAATGGGAGCTGGTTAAAGGTCAAGCATGTGGGGTTGCCCCCACATCTGGTCTTTGCTAGTCCTAGCTAGTCAAGCTTGCAGTATCTGCCGGAACAGATACTACACTTTGATCATGTCACCCGGGCCCCGGAGGACGCGCGGGCAAGTGGCCTGTCGGCCTGTTGTATTTATTTGCTCCCCCACCGAGCAAATTAGGCACAAGGCCAATTTTTATTGTTAGGAGTCAAGGGAGGGATAAGGGAAAAAGGGGACCAGCTCCCGAGAGGAGAGAAATGGGAGCTGGTTAAAGGTCAAGCATGTTGGGTTGCCCCCACATCTGGTCTTTGCTAGTCATAGCTAGTCCTAGCTAGTCATAGCTTGCAGTATCTGCCGGAACAGATACTACACTTTGATCATGTCACCCGGGCCCCGGAGGGCGCGCGGGCAAGCGGCCTGTTGTATTTATTTGCTCCCCCACCGAGCAAATTAGGCACAAGGCCAATTTTTAATGTGAGGAGTCAGGGAGGGGGAAGGGAAAAAGGGGACCAGCTCCCGAGAGGAGGGAAATGGGAGCTGGTTAAAGGTCAAGCATGTGGGGTTGCCCCCACATCTGGTCTTTGCTAGTCATAGCTAGTCATAGCTTGCAGTATCTGCCGGAAAGATACTACACTTTGATCATGTCACCCGGGCCCCGGAGGGCGCGCGGGCAAGCGGCCTGACGGCCTGATTATTTATTTGCTTCCCCACTGAGCAAATTAGGCACAAGGCCGTTTTTTAATGTGGAGATGGATGGAGGGGGGAGGGAAAGGGGAATCCTGCTCCCGAGAGGTGGGAAATGGGAGCTGGATAGTAACTGTGGTCGTAGGGTGATCCCTACCTTGACCAAGTTCAGATATGTGGGGTTACCCCCACATATGGTCTTTGCTAGTCATAGCTGGTCTTTGCTAGTCTTAGCTTTGCAGTATCTGCCAGAACAGATACTACACTTTGATCATGTCACCCGGGCCCCGGAGGGCGCGCGGGCAAGCGGCCTGACGGCCTGTTTATTTATTTGCTTCCCCACTGAGCAAATTAAGCACAAGGCCGTTTTTTAATGTGGAGATGGAGGGAGGGGGGAGGGAAAGGGGAATCCTGCTCCCGAGAGGTGGGAAATGGGAGCTGGATAGTAACTGTGGTCGTAGGGTGATCCCTACCTTGACCAAGTTCAGATATGTGGGGTTACCCCCACATATGGTCTTTGCTAGTCATAGCTGGTCTTTGCTAGTCTTAGCTTTGCAGTATCTGTCGAAGCAGATACTACACTTTGATCATGTCACCCGGGCCCCGGAAGGCGCGCGGGCAAGCGGCCTGACGGCCTGTTGTATTTATTTGCTCCCCCACCGAGCAAATTAGGCACAAGGCCAATTTTTATTGTGAGGAGTCAAGGGAGGGGGAAGGGAAAAAGGGGACCAGCTCCCGAGAGGAGGGAAATGGGAGCTGGTTAAAGGTCAAGCATGTGGGGTTGCCCCCACATCTGGTCTTTGCTAGTCATAGCTAGTCCTAGCTAGTCATAGCTTGCAGCATCTGTCGGAACAGATACTACACTTTGATCATGTCACCCGGGCCCCGGAGGGCACGCGGGCAAGCGGCCTGACGGCCTGTGATTAGAGTCGAGTTTCACTTTTTTTTATACCGAAAACCGAATGTAACGCGTGCCGATGCGGGAAATGTGGAATAATTAACATTTGAAAGTCAATAAAATTAAATAGACAGGCGAGCTCCGTGGATAACTATGAGATATTACAATTTATAGATGGTATAAAAAGTTTTAAGAAGTTGTGAACCAAGCAAGCGCTTCTTTGAAAGAACCCTTTTGTGGACATCGAGGAAAAGCGTACATACATACATACATTTTCGCTTTTATATATATAGAAGAAGATCATATATTACGAGGAATAATTTGCCCAGTGGACTAATTAGCATAAAAAAAATTTTTTAATTAAATAAAAAAAAAAATTTTTTAATTAAATAAAAAAAAAAATTTTTTAATTAAATAAAAAAAAAAAATTTTTAATTAAATAAAAAAAAAATTTTTTTAATTAAATAAAAAAAAAAAATTTTTTAATTAAATAAAAAAAAAAATTTTTTAATTAAATAAAAAAAAAAAAATGATAATATTGTTTACCAAATTTCATCTGTGTTTGTATCACGTCAGTTACTACTGATTAATGTTTAGTTTTAAAATATTAAAACGGAGAAATGATTTGCAGCGATTTGTAATGGTACCTCTCCTTTTATCGTAAATAAAAAAAAAAAATATATATATATATATATATTGATGTACACCTAGGTTTGAATAGGGGCTCATTCGATCTGTAGTCAAAAGCTCTTCCACTGAACTATATCTTCAGATGACAATATAACTGGGTTTTTTTAAGAAGAAATGATTTGCTGAGATTTTATTATTTTCCTTAGTCGGTGTAACGTAAAATATTCCCCTGCAAAAATTCTTCTATTTTTATCTACTAGCGGTTCAGTATGTACTGTTCATAACTTTCCCGGGAGGGGGGGGGGTGTTCATAACTTGCCCTACGTGTGAATACACTTTATGTAAGATTTAAAATGTTTTGACCAAAATTTGTCTGAGTAATTTCGTAGAGACTGCAGAGGTCAATTTTTTTTTTTAACTTTGATACCAATTTTGACCCCCTTAACATTTAAGACTTTCGGTCTCAAATAAAATATAAAATGTTTGACCCATGTCCAAATTACCTACATCTAAAATTTCAAGTCTTTCGACCCAAAACTGGCAGAGGAATTTGGTAGAATTTGCAAAGGTCAAATCTTTCAACTCTGACTTTTTGGCAACCAAATTTTCGCCCCCAAAATGATTAAAATGTTTGCCGCATGTCTGAATACCCGTTATGTATAAATTTCAAATTTTTGGACCCAAAATTGGCTGAGTAGTTTGCTAGACACAGCAAAGGTAAAATCTTTTGAACTTTGACCCGTTGGCAGCTCAAATTTTCGACCCAAACTGATTAAACAGCTTGCCCTATCTCTGAATACGCTTTATGTAAAATTTCAAATGTTTCGACCAGAAACTGTCTAAGTAATTTGGTAGAGACTGCACAGGTCAATCTTTTTTAAAATTTGAGCCCAATTTTGACCCCTTAACATTTATTTATTTTTTTTTTTTAAGCTCAAATTAAATTAAAAAGTTTGATCCATGTCCAAGTAACCTACATTTTAAATTTCAAGTGTTTAGACCTAAAATTGGTGGAGGAGTTTGGTAGAGTTTTTAAAGGTCAAATCGTTGACAACCAAACTTCGTTCCGAAAACTGATTAAAAAGATTTTCCGAAATCTCAATACCCCTTATATCAAATCTCGAGTCTGCAGTCCGAAAATTGGCAGTTATTTTATAGGGACATGTACACACACAGACATTTTCACTTTTATAGATATAAAAATAATAGAGAAAAAATTGTTTTTAAAATCGGATTTTTTCGATTTTCGATAATTATCGGATTAATTTCTGTACAAAACATATCTAAGAATACTGCCAGACATATAAATTAGTTTTGTGTGAAATTTGCAAAAGATAGGCTCAGCCGTTTCGGAACCTATGAGGAAATCTCTCTCTTACACACACACACACACACACACACACACACACACACACACACACACACACACACACACCTGCAAATAAGTAAAAATAAAAATTGTTTTTTCTGTTGTATTTTTGTAACTTCATAAAAAATTTAAAAAAATATATATAATTCAATTCCCATCCCGGCTCTTGGTGTCCTTGATCTCCTGCCCTCCATTGACGAGGGAAATTTCACGCCCCGATTGACCTTCTTACCCATTTTATGACGCCCGTGTTCAAAAATCGGGTCAAGCGAGAGAGAGAGAGAGAGAGAGAGAGAGAGAGAGAGAGAGAGAGAGAGAGAGAGAGAGAGAGAGAGAGAGAGTCTTGGGGGGTTGATTTTAATTTTTCGGACTTGTCGTCGTCGTTGGTATGTTGCTTCTGCTGATGACAAATGGTTGGGTAATTTGTGTAACTATGCACTTACAAAATATGCGTTAAAAAAAAACAAAAACAAAAAAAACTCTGCCCTGTTTTGTCTGTGTCGGCTGATAAATATTTTATGCTGATTTGTGTTTAAATGTGTTGAACATAAAGATATATTGAGTTTGGTACGAAAACGTGATAAAAAAAATTTCGGTACTTATACAGTTTAAGCAAGACATTAAAAAATGAAAATATCGAAGAAAAAGAAAAAGAAAAAAAAAGGTTATATTGTACGTATCCGTTATGAAATGAAGTTCCATAACAGATGTTAGGAGCCTGTCTCTGCTCTTATTTTCATGGCAAGTGCTTGTCTGACTTCCAATCTATGGTCATTCCTACGTTCAAGTGCTCGTTTGACCTTCAATCTATGGTCTCCCTTTTGCCAAACTTTCACAAAAAAAAAACACTCGTCTAGTTACAACCACTTTCCTCTACTCTCTCTCTCTCTAAATCTAAACTCAAATTCCATGAACAAAGTTTCTTACTAAGAACTGTCCGCCTATGAACTCTGTTCCACAGACCTGATTCTCAGCTGACAACAACATGGTCGTCTTCAAGTCCAATACAAACAAGTTCTTGTAGAGTTGGAAGCCACATGATTTGTTGTTCAGTAGAAAAAACAAGGATTATTTATCAAAATAAAATGTTAGTAAAAACTAATACATAAAACTAGTGGTAGCAAATAATGGGGGAAAAAATGGTAAAAAAATTTTTTTTAAGTTATCGGTAAAAAAAAAAAATAATAGTGAAAACAACTAATCTTTTTTTTTTTTTAATTACATTTTTTAATTACATTTTCACCCCAAACAAGGCACATTGCCAATTTGGTGTAGGGGGCTACTATCAGGGGCAACAACTACTGGGCCACTATGTTGGGATTTGGGGATAAGATGTCGGTTCACGTTACACTTGAACTTCTGCATGTCAGTACTGTTAGGGAAGCAGGGGCCTGGAATGGAATTCCAGAGTCTAGCGGTTCTGGGGAAGAAACTACTGGAGTAGAAAGATCTTTTACATCTAGGGATCTCTACTGTGTGGGGGTGGGATTTAGCTGCCTGTCGGGTTTATCGAGATGTCTATGTCGTGAGGACACAAGTGTCTGCAGTTCGCCAGAGCATTCACCATTAAAATACTTATAGAACAGGCAGAGGGATGCAACGTCTCGTCGATGAGATAGAGGCTGAAGCTTAGATGCCAGTTCAGGGCCTATCAGATTGGCGACTCTCTTTTGAACCTTGTCTAGGAGCGAGAGACTAGTAGCAGATGCACCAGTCCAAATGTGATAGCAATACTCCATACATGGGCGAATGGTCGCCTTATAGAGGTACTGGATACTTTCAGGTGTTAGTAGTTTTCTAGCACGGTAGAGAGAGCCTACCTTCTTTGCAGCGGCCCTGGCAATGCTTTCAATGTAATTGTTCCAACTCATGTTTCCTGTGAACGTTAGGCCAAGCAGTTTGAAAGATGTTCTCTCAGATAAAGAGTCGTTGGCCATTGCTATTGGTAGCAGAGAAGGTTTCTTGTAATTATTGAAGGAAACTAGTTTAGTCTTGGCAGCATTGAACGCGACCAACCACTTTTGTCCCCATTCCACTACAGATTGGAGGTCATCCTCTAGTGTTTTTGCCATTTCTTTAGATATGTGTTCATTTGTTTTCCTGTTATGCCTGTTATAGAGCATGGTGTCATCAGCATATATACCCATCTCAGATGCAATTTTGTCGGGGAGGTCATTAATGAATATTAGGAAAAACAGAGGTTCAAGGATAGACCTCTGAGGCACTCCCACAGTTATATCATATTGTTTGGATGTACGACTGTCGAGGACAACCTGGATTTTTCTCTTATCTAAGAAGGATTTAATTATGTTAAGTATTCTACCAGTGATACCGTATGATCTAATTTTCCTGAGGAGACCCTCGTGCCATACCTTGTCAAAAGCCTTTGATATATCTAGAGCTACCGCTCTGCCCTCCCCCACTTTGTCCAGTGAATGGTGAGGATGTCTGCTGTGGAACGGGCTTGTCTAAATCCATATTGTTGGTTAGTCAGAAGTTTAGCATCTGTAAGGTGATGGACTAGAGCATGGTTAATTATGGTCTCTAATATTTTGGCGAAAAGTGTGAGGAGGCTAATGGGGCGATAATTTGATGGGTCAGTTCTTTCGCCAGAATTCTTGAATACTCGTACAACAGAAGCAATTTTCCAACAGCCTGGAAAGCAAGATTCATTAAGGCATTTGTTGTAGAGTTTGGAGAGAACTGGAGCTACTTCGGCTGAGCACTTTTTTAATAGCACAGCTAGGATGAGATCGGGTCCACATGCTTTTGAAGTGTCAAGGTTTTTTATGATAGCATGCACCTGAGCAGGGGTGATTTTTAAATCATCTAGCATGACGTCTGTCCGCAAAGGAATGTCAGGCAGGGGGTGGTTGGAGGGGCCAGTGTGGAGTTTGAGGCAATCCAACTGGCAAGCATATTAGTCTTGTCGGTTGCTGAGCAAACAACCTCGTGATTGTTGGTTAGTGGGGGAATTGTTGATTGCCCATTATTTACTACACTGTTATAGATTTTCCAGAAGTCACGATTTCCTAATTTTTGTGCTTCGATGTGTTTGTTAGTGGTTTCAGTAAATTCTCTCTTAGCTGTCGCTATTTCTTTCTTAACATTACTTCTAGCTTCTATATACTTCTGTCTGTTTGAACTGGACTTATGTCGGTTTAATCTGTGGTATGCATGCTGCCTTTGAGCAATGGCAGTTGCGCAAGTAGAAGTAAACCATTGGGGAGAGTGGGGTTTGCTATAAAATTTCCGCATGGGAACATGTGCTTCAATTGCCATTTTGAACCATTCAGTGGTCTCATTTGTGCACTGTTCAGCAGGAAGAGAAAAAATATTTCCCCATGGGGCATCTCATAAGATCTCTGATGGTTTCCCAGTCAGCCTTTTTATAATATCTCGTTGTTTTGAGCACTGGCTTTTCAGTTTTGGGTCTAGAGTTTAGGGCGATTTCCACCATTATCACTGCATGATCAGTGTTCCCGAGTGGGCTGCGAGCATTAATCTATCTATATATATATCTATCTATATATCTATCTATATATCTATAAAAGTGAACGTGTCTCTGTATCTGTGTGTCTGTCTGTGTACATTTCCTTACGCAATAACTCTGTCAATTCTCAGCCTACAGACTCGAAATTTGATATACAGGGTACTGAAATTTGGGGAAATCTTTGTAATCCATTTTCGGCCAGAAATTTGGCTGTTAAGGGGTCAAAGTTCAACGATTTGACCTTTGAGAACAATGCATACTCCTCTGCCAATTTTGGGTCTAAACACTTGAAATTTTTATATAGGTTCCTTGGACATGGATCTAACTTAATAACTTGATTTGAGCCAAAAACAATAAATGTTGAGGGGTCATAATAGGAGTCAAAGTTAACAAATATTTGACCTCTCTGGTCTCTACCAAATTACTCAGACAATTTCTGGTCTAAACATTTGAAATTTTACATAAAGTGTATTCAGAGATAGGGCAAACTTTTTAATCGGTTTGGGTCAAAAATTTGAGTTACCAATATATAAATGTATGCATGTATGTTTGCATGTCTGCCTAAAACTTTCGACAGAGGTGACGGATTTTCACAAGATCAGTATCGTTTTGAAGTTCGACCCTTCAGATGACAAATATCGAAAAATTGGCTAAAAACATTAATTTCTGAACCCTCAACTGGGCTCTTTTCTACAGGGAGGGGGTCGCTTTTTTCGCCGATATTTTCGAAAGTCATCCCCATGGGTGATGCTTTTGGATGGAATCCTTATGGTTGAGCAGTTCGTGCAACTATTGACTTAGCCCCCTTACTTCGGCTAGATGGGTGATCGGAGAGGCCTTAGCTGATCAATCTTATTTTCAAAAGTCAAAATCTTTTTCTTTTCGTTTTTTTAATTTTTTTGTTAATTTTCTTCCCAAATAGATGCTAGAATTCCTATTTACAATGCCTCCCCACGGACAGTGTTAGACACCAGGGTAGTTTTTTAACATGGAGAAAAGGAACAAAAATAAACATTGTCTCAGTCGTGAAGGATTTCTTCTCCACTGACAGAGAACAAAAAATGATCCTCATTCCATCCTGGGCAACATCGGGTCTTCCTGCTGGTATGAAACAATTCCTTATTAATAAGAAATTCCTTATCTATTGATAAACAATTCACGATCTGAAATTTAAAACATAGGTTAGTGAAGGGCGACTATCCTTAACTTGGTTTTCCCGGCTTTCTGCTTGGCTGTAGGAACTGCTTAGGTCTCGACAGACCAATACGGTGATGCTTATTCAATCCAGAGCAACGTCAGGTCTCCCTGCTAGCATAAAACAAATCCTTGTAACAAATTTTTTAAATATACTGAACTGTTTATGGCTAAATATGAGAATGGCAGACTGTCACAAACCTTTGGTAATAATGTTCGCTTTTCTGTGTGCGCTTCTTATTCCTTAGATTGTTAATGTATTTGAATTGAGCTTTAAAAGATACCCTAGGTGGCGAAAGGCGACCGTGGATGAAGCATCCTTAACTTAGTTTTTTCCGGCTGTCTGCTTGGTTGGAACAGAACTGTTTGTGGCTAAAAAGACCAATGCAGAAATGGCAGACTCTCGCAAAAGTTTAAAACATCTGCTCTCTGGACTGTTGATATTTTCCTTTCTGCATGATTATTTGATACTTAAGATATCATAGGTTTGTGGGAAGGATGAAGCATCCAAATTTAAAAGATGGCATAGGTTGGTGAAGGGTGGCTATGGACAAAGCATCCTTAACTTAGTTTTCCCGGCTGTCTGTTTGGCTGGAGCTGACCTGTGTGTGGCTGAAGAAACCAATAAGAGAGCGACAAACTTTGTCGCAAACAACGATAATAATGTTTTGCTTTCTTTGCAACAATGTGTATCGGCTTCTCTCCCCCTGCTTTTAGATATGCAAACTTCCTTACCATCTTCGGTCCTGGATATGATCTTAAACTATATCCGATGGTGAGGGCCCCAGCTTGCAGGCCTTAGGGAGTGTGGAGCCACCCTTTAATTGCCATTGCTCCCAGGTCCACTCTGACCCGGAGTTGTAGCACCTGTTAGGGTCTCAACTATGGGTTAAATAGAATACGACTTAAAAAAACAAATATACTATATTAAAAAATCGTTCTTCAAAATCACCAGATTTGGCATTAAATAACCTGAAAAGGGTTGATATGCCGTAAAACAAAACAACCAACCAATCCTTACCATCTGCAATGCTCTCCCATTCAAGTCAATTGCGTTCATGTCTCCCCTCATAACATTTTTGTATCGGAAGTTGGAATGTTACGACAGGACAGACCCCAGTGAGTAATAAGGCAAACCAGATAAGTTTCAAAATGAGATTTGGAAAAGGTCAGAATCGGACCCAGTAAGAAAAGTGAAAAAAAAAAGAATGGTGAATGCTCTGACGAACTGCAGACACTTGTGCCCCCCACGACGTAGACACCCTCGACAAACCCGACAGGCAGCTAAATCTCACCCCCACACAGTAGAGATCCCTAGATATAAAAGATCTTTCTACTTCAGTAGTTTCTTCCCCAGAACCGCTAGACTCTGGAATTCCCAAACTGTACTGACATGCAGAAGTTTAAGTGCAACGTGAACCGACATCTTGCTGCTCAAATCCCAACATAGTGGCCCAGTAGTTGTTGCCCCTGATAGTAGCCCCCTACACCAAAGTGGCAATGCGCCTTGTTTGGGGTGAAAATGTATTAAAAAAAAAAAAAAATACATATTGAAATCGTAGGAATGCAGAACGATTGTCATTGTTCTTGCAAATAGCTAAATATTATTTATGTCAGAGATAGATATTTAATTTAGAAATTCAGTTGATTTTTCATTGTTTTAGAAATAACTGGATATTAAATTGCCTTTATGTCTCCTCTTGCAACATCTTTGTATCAGAGTTGAGGATGATCAGTGAACCTTCTTCCAAATGAAAATGAGACCATCTGTTTAGTTGTGGGTGTCGATCTATAATACCTTATGATATGAATACTAGTACATGCAAGTCTTTTCCTCCGACAATATTGTGGTTAAACTATAAATACCGGTTGGTGGAGACATTTGGGTGATGTCGAAAGATATGCAGTCCTCATGCTTATAACTCCTGCTTTGATTATGACACTCGTCCATATTACAATATACCAGATTTATTACTCTAACTGAATCAACCACACTCAGTTCCTTTAAAAAGATATATTTCTCTTTCTCGGGATCATATCATCTTAGGACAAGATCCTGATGGCTGAACAGTCTGTGGTCTTGTGACTTGCAGTAATAAACTTCAGCTCTTCGGCTAATCAATAAGGGTTAATCTAATCAATTTGCTGGTCACCTTATGCCTGGTATCGATAAATTCATCTCCAACCGTATTATTCAATCTGGTTATTCTAAAAATGAAAATCTTATTGCTCCATTCCATTTTCTGAATAGATACTAGATAAGTTCCCAAATGATATTTGGAAAAGGTTAGAATTGAACTCAGTAAGAAAAGTTTAAAAAAAGAATACACATTGAAATCCTAGGAATGCAGGACGATTGTCATTGTTCTTGAAAATAACTAAATATTATTTACGTCAGAGAAAGATATTTAATTCAGGAATGTAGTTATTGTTCATTCTTTTAAAAATACCTGGATATTAAATATGTCAGTTAAAAGAATGGACAATGCGAGTTAAAAAAATAATGATTAAAAATAGGTTAGATATTGAACAATTAAATTTGGGAATTCTTTGTTTGTTTTAAGATATCTCACTACTGATGCAATTCTCTATCTCTATAAAAGCCAAGTATGTCCAAGGATGGAATACTGCTGCCATATCTGGGCATGAGCTGTTAAAAACAGCCTATCCTACCTTGACAGAGTACAAAATAGACTTTGTGGCTTAGTGGGGGATGCCCTTTTCTCTACCCTGCAACCTCTCTCCCACAGAAGAGACGTTGCGAACCTATTCTTGTTTTATCGCTATTTCCATCGCAGGTGCTCATCTGAACTCCAATCTCTGGTCCCCCCTCGCCAATCTTTCTTGAAAAACACCCGTCTAGCTGAATCCATTGTGAAAAATTTCCCCCACTCTTTATCTGTGCCTAAATCAAGACGTGGATTCTATGAACAAAGCTTCTTTCTTAGAACTGTACGCCTGTGGAACTCTGTTCCGTCTGCCTGCTTCCCACCTGACTACAACTTGGATGTCTTCAAGCCCAACGTTAACAAATTCCTAATGAACCACCCTCTTAAGTAAACACTTCATCAAATCTCCACACTAACGTACTGTACTTGCAATAACCCTTATCCCTGAGTGGCTTCCGGGCCTTGATAAGTGGTGACTACCGTGTAAAAAAAAAAAAAAAAAAAAAAACCGTGTTTGGACATACATATGTAAAATCAGCGTGAATAAATTTCATGTGGAACAGCAGGCCTCTTACGTCATCAGGAAAGGAGATTTCCAATATATTGAGGCAGAGTTCGAAGTTAGATAGTCAGTCAGACTGAGAGACAGAACCAGAGAAAGTTTGAGTCGGCCACACTGGGAGCTGATGCCTCTTAGAGAACAGTTTCTGATAGTTAGTTGTTCTATACACGTCCTGAAGATGACAGGTTATCAGTAGACAGCTGTCCTGTACAGGTTTCCGAACTTTATAATTTTGTAGCCAAAAAGCAAAAGCTACTTCCCGTGTTGACATAAAGACAACCTGCAAGGTTGCTAAAAAAAAAAAGGGTTAAATTTTATGGAGCAATTCTGGTTTTTGATTGGTTGGTAGCAGAACGTAAATTAATTTGATTCGTCAGTTTCTAGCAGCGGCATCTATAAATAGAATCTCCCAACTGTGAGGGACCATACTCCCATTATAAGTCAGAAATATTGCAACAGTTTGTTCAGCCATATTAAAAGCCACCGCTACTATTCAAAGCATACACAAGGTCAACAATATTTTTTTGTTTTAACTTATTTTAACATGTTGAATAATAAAAAAAAATCTGATTTAAATATACAACCATATTTACTGCTTTTAGTAGCGCTCCTGTGGATTCTGACGATTTATTTTTTCAGGCCTTACTTAAAAATATTTTGCATTCAAGGAAAGAGCAAGGTAGAAACTTGGTTTTAGCAGTGCTTTTAGTAGGTCCTCCTTAATTTTAATTTGCAGTAGTGCTCTGGAGGCTTCCTGAGTTTTATTTTGATCCTGTCCTGTCTGTAGTCATGTGACTTGCAACAATCCACTTCAGCTACTTCAATCTTTCCTCGTAATTAGCTGGTTAAGGCGTAAATACCGGTTGGTCTCCATCTGGGAGAGATGTTGAAAGATATGGAAACCTGAGTGACATAAGGGATTCAAGGAAGGCAGGGAGTCTGTGAGGGATGATGAGATGTGGGAGGAGTAAGGAAGCCTGGCAATAATGTTCTCCTTTCTGTATTTTCCTTTCTCCGCAACAACGTTCATAAACTTCTCTTTCCCTGTTGGAACAGGTTTCCTTTCTATATTAGCAGTCATCTGCAATCCCCCCCACCCCCACTAGAAATCAATTACCTTCATCTCTCATCTTAAAACATTAAATAATCAGTAGATAGTTGATAAGCTCCGACGAACTACAAGCCCTTGTACCTCCACGACCTAAATACCTCCAGCAAACAAAACAAGCAGCAAAGTCCCACCCCTTCACAGTAGAGATCCCTAGATGTAAGAAAACCTGCTACTCTAATAGTTTCTTCCCCAGAACGGCTAGACTTTAGAATTCCCTTCAGAGTTCCTGCTTCCCCAACTGTACTGACATGCAGAAGTGAACAGACATCTTGCTGCTCAACTCCCTACACAGTATTCCTGCAACTTAGGTCCCTGATAGTAGTCCCTACATCAAAGTGGCACTGTGCCTTGCTTGGGGTGAAAATGGACCTCCCCCTCCCCCACCCCCCAAAAAAATAAAACATTATGATGTTCTAATCTATATATTGTATTAAACTCTTAGGGGTCATTGTTGCCCAGCATATGCCCCCCCCCCCCTTTTTTTTTCCTTTTTCAGACGTTTTGTTATATAGATACATTGAGAGCATTGCCAAGGCTGCTGCAAGGAAGGTTGGCTCCCTCTACCGTGCTAGAAAACTACTTACGCCTGCCAGTATCCTATACCTCTATAAGGCAACCATTCGCCCATGTATGGAGTACTGTTGTCACATCTGGGCTGGTGCATCTGCTGCTTGTCTCTCGCTCCTGGACAGCGTTCAAAAAAGAGTCGCCAACCTGATAGGTCCTGAACTGTCATCTAGGCTTCAACCTCTGTCCCATCGACGAGATGTTGCATCCCTCTGCCTGTTCTACAAATACTTTAATGGTGAATGCTCTGACGAACTGCAAACACTTGTACCTCCCCGACGTAATTTATTGGTTGCACTTTTAACAAATGCTGCTATTCTTTTCGCTATGGTTTTTGAAATCAAACAAGCACTTGTTAAATCAACAAGTTTGATTTATATTTTACTGATAGCATAAGACGAGAGAGTTTGGTCAGTATGTGGGTTAGTCAGTGTGGCTAATCGGGGTAACAATATAAATGTCAATCACTGTTCACTCTCTCTCTTTCTCTGACTTTGTTTTCTTATGTTTATGTCCTATATTGAAATTCCATACATCGGAATTTGATTGTTCATTTATTTTGACATTCTTATTAGTCGGGATTTCTATTGTTTTATTACTTTTCTTTAATTCCAGTACTCCATCCTAAGGCGTGCTTGGCTGTTATATATATAAAAGTATTATATCGAAAATAGTCCACCCATTTTTAAAGTTTCTCACATTGAAACTTGAAAAAAAAAAACCCTGTTTTTATCAATTTGTCAAGCTTTAGTTTACAATACGATTTTTATCGTTTCAGATGCAAATTGAATGGACGCAGCAGTTGAATTTGATTTTTTTTCCTTTTATGCTTATATCCGCAAGGATGCGGGTTGTAACGGATAAAGTTGAAGGAGAAAAAAATTCAGTTGTGACACTGATCTCGAAGTTGAAGGTTCAGTACTGATCATACGAAGAATATGTTTCGCGAATTTGTATAGACTTCTACCAGTGAATGACTGACGGAAGAATACCAAAGGGGATTTAATATGGATTCCCGAGTTCGTTAAAATATATGCTGTCCCATTGTTTCATGACCCCAACCCTTCGATCGTAAAATAGGTTTGATTGTAATGGAGTGTATACGAGCATGTGTACAAACAGCAGCAGCATCCACTGTTAAAGCACATATGCAAATTAGCAAGTGTGCACACACTTGCATCACAAGAAAAAAGGACAACATGTGGTCAGGGAGAAGCAGAATGCGCACTGAGAAAGATGGACTTGTAAAGTTGAAAGAGATAAATGGCTGGCTATGGCCAGCATGAGTGAGGTTGGGAGAAGGAAAACCGGGGCCGAGTGAGATAGACATGTGGCCCCGTGGTAGTAGCGAGAGACTTTTCAGCTGTTGTTGAGATAGCGGGATTTTGTTAATCTCA